>NC_060130.1:693472817-693788586 GCF_021461395.2 Schistocerca americana
ACAATTTCAATGACCCTAAACCAGGGGATTGACATTTAGTGAGGTTTACAATTAAAAATCCATTAGATTTTATGTTAGTTGCATTGAGGAAAAGGTTCCTGGAGAGGGACTTGAAGTTCATCTCATTAGAAATTGCGATGTGTTCAACTTCAAATATCCTGAGACAGACTATGTGAGCCTTATTGACTATGATCATAAAGAAAGAAAACTAAGTGCTCCCGTTTCCATGGATAAACGTAGAGTTTTAAAATTTGCTGGAAGTATCCAGGGCCATGATATTAATTAGGCACTTACAAAAATGTGAACATTATTTACTATACTTGTTATGGCCATTGTATTAGTTAGTTCATTGATAGTTGTGATAATATTGGGTGTAGGTTGACATAAATTTGTGTTGGGAATCAATTAAATATTTTCCATTAAATTCGTGAGCATGAACCTGTATAATGGATACAATTGACACAATCTGTTAAAGTCCACATTTTTCGATCCTAAAATTCGTTTCAAAAATTAAAAAGTAAATGAATAACAAAATGACACAATTGGACCTCTGGTACCGAACATAATGTGTGTGAACTTTCATTTACGTGTACTTTTACTACGGTAGTCGACTTATTACGAAGTATTGGGCATTAGAGTCGACTGACGTTCAAAGTGTGTTTTCCTCTGTGACCGTGGACGTTAATAGAAGTAAAGTATCAGGAAACGATGTCTTAGTTGTGAGCTATAAAATAATCTTCTCAGTAAAAATGCTGATCGCTTTATCTGTGAAGTAGTGTCAAGATACGATATAAAGCAGAGGATCCTAAACAGGTTGACAGTAACTCCTGCTAATACTTGCCATGTTTTTATACCTATTTTACTGCTGAGTCAGTAACTGCTGACGTGTTCCGAAGTGTTACGATTTGCAGCAAGGTGTAGAAAGTTGTTACATCATCCTCCTGGGATCTCGTGAGCTCCGCAGCTATTTGTTCAGTAACGGAACTAGCCGCAAATACGTTGAAACTGCTTTATTTCCATGCCATAACAGGTTTTGGGCTATAATACTCATCTTCGGATGACTAACATTTCCTGTCACTTTGATATTTTGGTCAGAAGCATGTCGTCTACTCCTGCACTTCACAAGGATATCTGAATGTTTAGAGCCACTTTGTATGTTGTTTCATCAATAAAACGTACTAATGTGCCTGCAGTTATTTAGATATAGGATGAAACAGTTGTGTGAAATTACATATTTCAGCGTACATCGATTTCTTTTGTTGTGGTCCCTACAGTATTCCAGGACGATGTATTTGCTGATATATTTTCCTTCTCAAATCACTGTGGTACAAATCATAGCATTCTTAATGTCAGTTTGAGCTTCTCACGTATGCTTAAACCCCACTTTTGGTTTACAATGCAGAGAGTATTCATTAAGCAAATATGTAAAGATATAATTCATTTCCTGTTTTTGTAAACTCAGCAAGGAACATATATGGGATGTGCAGCACGACAGTAACAGACAAATGCTTGTACTCTAAGACTGAACTTATTATTAAAGGACTACAGGACAAGTTGTTTTTAGCAAGTTTTATTTTCCAACAACTGGCAGTGGCAATTTTAAGGTGATATTTAATAGCCATGAGACTGCATGCTATCAATTAGACACATATGCACCCATTGAAATGTACAGTACTTTTGAAGATCATTACATTTTATACGTTAGTTGAAAGCAATACAAATTTATAAAGGTAAAGGGTGGGACGAGGGCAACACATTCGCTCAGTATTAGAGTTTAGATTTACCAGACTTAATACTGACATCACAAACAAATTGTGTTAGAAAAAAATGGCGGCAAGTTACATTGAACCATTGGAACATATCAAGTTATCTCAGCATATTGGGAATCTGTTTGTTTGAGAGCATTAAGTTGAGCGTGCAGCGAGTGCTGGCACAGTTGGTGCCACCAGCTGGGTGGGGGTTGAGCGGTGGACGGGTGATGCTGGCAGTGCTCGCCTCAGTTGGGGGAATGGTGATTGGTCCGTGCGTTACAAATTACATATTACTTATCTGCGCACATGCAGCAAGAACTGTGTTGAACACAGGGCCACACGAGGTGTCACATGAAACACAACTTGATTACGAATCCAATGATATAAAGATATGATCTGCAATGACATATGGAGGGAGATACGGAGACAATTATAGCTGAGTACGTCTAGGGCACTAAGTAATTTTTAATTTTTAAAATATTTATCTCATCAAAGAGATCGAGTTCTCAGTTTGTAGGTCTGGGTAAGACACATCGAAGGATCCACTTACATGATCATTTACTGTAACTATTAAGCTGTGAGAGACGTTTTTATTGGAAAAGTAATTGAAATCAGTCTATCTAATGACTTAAAAAAGACACACTGGCATCATGGCAGTATGTGTTGGCAGCAAGTAATATTCACCAAACGCATCATATAGATGTTAAGATTTACCATTTTATTCCCCATTCATATTGTTTTATGCTAAATTTGCATTGTTTTGCCCAAAATTTGAACCTCATAACAGCAGTCGAAAGAGGATACTAAATTCATAAAAATGATGTGTCATTCATATTTGTACCATAAATAGTAAAGGTACCACGAGAATATACAGTTCTCTCCATTGCAAGCACAAAATATAAATATTTAAACAGTGATTTGAGGGGAACGGTATGGCACCTTGAAATTATTTTACACATATCTTTATAGTGTAAAGTCTTTGTGCACTGCTAATTGGGCAACCATAATTTGGTCAAACATTTGTATAAAATGGTGTATACAAGGTCTGGTGATCACATGAGACCCTTACGTGATTTCAGCGGGGGAAAGTTTCGCGGACAGAGGTGTGGAGAGATGGACAAGGGAGACATTTCTGTGGAGGAAATGAGCGAGCCTTTATAAGATCGGTACCAAAGTTCGTCAGTGTCTTCATCAACAGTCAGGCAGTCGATCGGTCTTTAGTTGTTAATTCGGAATGAATATACACTAATCTGCCAGAACATCATGACGACCTACCTAGTAGCCGGTATGCCCATCACGAGCTCCACTGGACCAATGGATGGCCAAGTAAATATTCCTCGGAGCACAATGGAGCCGCCGTCAGCTTGTTTCCGTCTCTCAGTACAGGTGTCAAGGAGCTACTCCTCTGGAACACGACGGATTCGCGTCCTCCCATCGGCATGATGAAGAAGGAATCGGGATTCATCAGACAATGTAACTCTCTGCACTGTGCCTACGTCCTGTGCCGATGGTCACGCGCCCATTTCAGTCGTACTTGCCGATGTCGTAGTGCTAACGTTGGCCCAAGCTTAGGTCGTCCGCTGCGGTGGCCCATCGTTAGGAGTGTCCGTGCACTGTGTGCTCAGACACTCCCGTACTCAGCCCAGCATTAAATTCCGATGTTAGTTCTGCAACAGTTCGCCGCCTGTCCTGTTTTACCAGTCTGCTCAGCCTACGACGTCCGACATCTTTAATGAGGGGTGGTCGCCCATCCAACAACAGAACACTCCTCGAACACCCGGCAAGTCGTGCGTTTTCCGAAATGCTCGTGCCGAGCCTGTGGGCCACCAAAGTCTGCCCTTGCTCAAACTCATATAGATCGCGCACCTTCCCCATCCTAAACACGGACTTTAGGCTCACTAATACTAGATGCACCGTTCGCCTGTCTGACTAGCAGTCATTCCTCGCCAGGTGACGCTGCTATCACCTGGACAAGTTTAAATTGATGGTAGGTCTGTGATCTTAATATTCTTGCTGTTCAGTGTAATTATTAAGAACTGTACGAGCGGTGGTCAAGCAGTTAGGTGTTATAAATATTTCACATTCCGTGGTACTCACAAATTTTCCGGCTCTGTTTGGACTCTGATTAATTTTGCACGGTGTTTGACTTAGTCTCAAATAGGTAGTGGGGCTTGGAAATATTCTGCCACAGTTTGGACTGTGATTATTTTGCACTGTGTGTCACCATCAGGGTTGTGGCGACTTAGTTGAATTTCTTAACTGATCGTCATAGGACTGTGAAGCACAGTGTCGATTATCCGGTTTAGTGGTGAGGGTATGTCAGTTAATTTACGGCAGTGAACACGGTCTGGTGCTTTCCAGCTAATTTATTGATTTATCAAATTTATGGTGTGGTGTTGTCCACCATTGGGGGCTGGAGTCATTTGATTAATTCAACATAACAACTTGTGTTGATCAACAGTCAGCAGGTTAGTGGATAATTAATTAGACAGTAAACTATATGTCAGAACTTAGATCACCTGTAGGTGGACAATTGCTTGACAGCGGCACCCGCGTTCAGCCATCGGAGTTATAACTAATTGTCAGTAAATACGTTACAGTTTTATTAAAATTTAGAGTGTTGCAATTTAGGAAGATGAAGTCTGCCTCTAGACTAACGAAGAGAGAGACAGTAGAGATGATTTTTACTATTCTGTTATGAAATAAAAGGAACTACGTCGCTTCGTGTTTCAGTAAGTGTTATAATTAAACGTTTCGTTATTAGCCTACACTGTGTTGATTCTGGTGTCTGTTCCCTTAGTTCTATAGGAGTCGTCAGTATGTTATTTAGTGCAGAAGCTTTTCTATTGCAATGAGGATATTATTTCACAGATCTCTGTCTGATGTGGGTCCATGTTGTATGTAATTTGTATGAGCAGTCCTATAAAATTATACACAAATTGTATTTTAGCTAGCAGCCGGCCGCGGTGGTCTAGCGGTTCAGGCGCTCAGTCCGGAACCGCGCGACTGCTACGGTCGCAGGTTCGAATCCTGCCTCGGGCATGGATGTGTGTGATGTCCTTAGATTAGTTAGGTTTAAATAGTTCTAAGTTCTAGGGGACTGATGACCAGAGATGTTAAGTCCCATAGTGCTCAGAGCCATTTGAACCATTTTTATTTTAGCTAGCAAACAAACAGGTACGCAGTATCTTAGCCGGATGGGGTGGCCAAGCGGTTCTAGGCGCTACAGTCGGGAACCGCACGAACGCTACGGTCGCAGGTTCGAATCCTGCCCCGGGCATAAATGTGTGTGATGTCCTTAGGTTAGTTAGGTTTATGTAGTTCTAAGTTCTAGGGGACTGATGACCTCAGCGGTTTAGTCCCATAGTGCTCAGAGCCATTTGAACCAGTCTCTTACTAACAATTTCTCAATAATTTCCTTGGGATGTTCACACAAATTAGACACATCGTAGACCCCCAAAAGCCAGAAACCTTTGCAAGAATATCCTCACTGCAATAGGTAAACACCCGCACTACATACCATCCTAAAGACTGCTATATCAGAAAAGGAACAGACACCAAGATCAACACACTGAGAGATGTTTAATAACAAATCATTTAACTTCCAACCCTACCTAAAACATGCTAAAAGGTATCTTCCGTTGATTTACTTTTTAAATAACCTGTTTATGATGTCAGTATAGAGCCACGTAAATCTAAACACACAATGAACAAATCTGTTGTCCTCATTCCACCCTATATCTTTTTAATATTGTATTGCCCTCAAATAACTTACGAACTTGAAGGACAACCAGAAGTTCTATGCATTTAAATGTGTGTACATATAGGACGTGGACAATACGGAAGAACCATAAACACAACACATTAAAATAGCTAATACGGTGTTGGGAGCCTGTTGGCATTCAACACAGCTTCCAAGCGTCTATGGAATGGATAAGTACAGGTCCTGTTTGGTTTTCAAGGAAATCTAATATCATTCTTCCCGTACGTATGTGGCAATATAATAATGGAGGTGAATATGGATCACACACCCTTCTCTCGAAAGCAGGCCACAAAGGTTCCCTAATATTGGGATCTGGTGATTGTGGTGACTAGGAGAGATGCAGCACTTCATCCTCGAGCATTGAGAGCAGGAGGACTGTCGTCTTGGAACACAGTAACGCCACTGGGGAACAAACATTTCTAACATGGTATGGAACTGATCAACCAAAATGATCACACAATCCTTGGCAGTAATGAGACCTTATAGAGTAACCATGGAGCCCGTGTAACACCATGATATGGTTACCAGCCTGATCACCAAAACACCGTTACCCTTTTGAAATATAAACTCGGCCAGAAGTTGGAAAAATGTAAATCAAGTCTCATCTTACCAAATTACTTTCTGCCAATTCTCCACAGATCAAGAACTAGGAATTCGGCACCACGTTTTCCTGTTATGGGTATTTGCAACACTGATTTGTGATTTTGGAATTCGAGCTCCCCCCGCAGTTCCCTGCTTATGGAGGACCCTTCACGTTGTTTTTGTTCTGACAGAGTTTGCTAATGCGACATACAGATCTAGAGTGATTTTTGCAGCTGTCGTCCCCTTATTAATCGTTACAATTATTTTCAACGGCCCTCCGTCACGATGACAACACTCTCATCCTGTAGCTTTGTGACTTAGCGGATGAAGTATTTCTGCTTTCCATGTTTGCGGTATAAATCTTCCATACTATGCTACTTGTAACCCAAACCCTTGTATATGTCTAATTTATAGTATGAAATTTTGACAGCTTTATAATATTTCCTTAATATTTCCATTGGCAGTTATTGTTGTTGAAAAAATACTTGCTAAAACTACTTGTTCAGTAGTTTTTTAATAATAAGTTCACACATAGAGTACAAATATTTTTCTGTGCTTACATGCTGTAAATCTCGTAGATCTTCTTTGTTTAGTTTACATTTAGCTGAATAGAAAATGAATGATGTCTAAATATTTCCCTACTGGATACTCTCTACACTGCAAATCAAAAGTGGGAATCAGGCATATCTGTGAAGTTCAATCTGACATTAAGAGTGTTTTGAAATATATGACAGTTAATTATTTATTGTGTACTTTTTGCAATACAATATTCTTGTGCACTGCAAGACAAGGGGACCTGCTGGTGACCTAAACATTAACGTAATCAGGAATGTTAGCCATCTGACGATGGGAATAGTATCCTGAAACCTGTTATGGTATTGAAATGATGAAGTCCCATACTCCTTGACATAGTGTAGGGACGATACGGGAGACCCACACTGCTGTACTAGGCAAGGTCCTAGCGGAGGTGGTTTGCCATTGCCTTCCTCGAACGGTAATGGGGATGAATGATGATGATGATGATGATGATGACACAACAACACCTAATCATCTTGAGGTAGGCAAAAACCCCTGACTCCGCCAGGAATCGAACATGGGACCCTGTGCTCAGGAAGCTAGAACACTACTGCTAGACCACGAGCTGCAGACATGGCCCTGAAACAAAGCATTTTAAACATAATCGTTGCTGGTTGTGTTATTCGTCAACAGAGTTTAAATTTTTTCCAACAATTAAAAATGATTAGTAAGCAAGTAAATACTTTGGAAATCTCCAAGCATAGAATATTTCAACGAGTCGACAAAAATGTGGGCATGCTTTCTCACTGAAAAGCAAGGACTCAGCATGCGTCATACTTCGCCGACCTGATCCAAAGGCACTGGCGAGAAGCGTGAGTTGGGTACGAAATATTCCGAATATGGTTTACAGAAACATCCAACATTATTTCGTCAAGCATGAGTCCTATCATTAAACTATACCCACAAAAAATTAGAATTATTGTTGAACTTTACCAATAATGTATCGTTTTTACAACACCTAATAACAACAATCTTAACTGTTAACCAAAATTTCCACTGCCAAAATAATTGTAGTGTCTCGACAGTTCGTCAAGCATCAGTCACTCGCATATCATAAAAAGTATATTTCTGCACATTTGTTGTTAATGTAGGCTGTGGTACGTCTGGCAAGCTTCACTGTAGGCGAATGTCTTTTCGTCACTATGTGTCGCCTGAGTTGTGCTTTACCTGGAGTTGCACTCCACCGAGACTACGTTTCAGTAGTTCTGGCACAGCACATAAGTGACATAATGAATGGTAGGATTACCGGTAGTATTGGTAACTTTGGTAGTGGGAAACAAACATAAATGAATGTGTGAGATAGAAGCTGTCAAGCGACGACTTCTCTTTGTTTTCTTGATTCTGCATGTAATTAGAGGCGCATATCGTTCAGTGTCGGTCCACTGAGTATTTAATATCTTTAAAAACGTACCAAAATTGCAATTGATAAGTAATAAAAATTAGTTGATTGCTTAACTTCTGAGCTTTTATGTAACCAAATCAATTACTTTTGATGCAAGTACTGTTCACATGCACAAACATATAAGAACCACCAGCCGGAGTGGCCGTGGGGTTCTAGGTGCTACTGTCTGGAACTGAGCGACCGCTACGGTTGCAGGTTCGAATCCTGCCTCGGCATTGATGTGTGTTATGTCATTAGGTTAGTAAGGTTTAATTAGTTCTAAGTTCTAGGCTACTGATAACCACAGAAGTTAAATCGCATAGTGCTCAGAGCCTTTTGAACCAACCATATAAGAACCCATTCAATTACTGTGTTTATTTTATACTTAACAGAACATTCTTAATTATGATCAGAGGCAAGAGTTGCTTGTAATTACAGATAAGTCTGAAAATTGTTTATTGTATATAAGCTCAACGAAGTTTTTTTGAGGAAATTGCCTTTTCCAGCGCCAGACGATAAATCTGTATTTAATGTTTTATTTTTACTACTGCAGGTAACAAATCAACATATTTCGAATAAAACGAGAATTAAACATCGAACTTTTCAATTTTGCTATAAAAACGATTTATTTTTAAATTTCAGACAGAATGATAACTACGTAGGACAAAAATGCTCTTTAAGCTACAAGGCCCTTTATACACTGATGGAGAAAATGGTAACACCAAAAAATAATTTATCCAGAGCAATGAAATGGGGAATAAATTTGTCTAGGTAACATATTTATGTGATTAACATTGCAAGATTACAAGTTAACGTAAGCACGAAAATGCAGATATGAGATGCTCATGCATTATCAACTGGTGCAACCACCAGAATGTTCATTGAAAGCATGAAACGTGCATGAGTTGTGATGAACAGGCGCTGGATGCCAATTTGTGGGATGGAGTTCGATGCATGTTGCACTTGGTTGGACAGAACAGGGATGGTTAAAGCTGATTGCAGATGATGCTGTAGGTGTCATCCAACAATGTCCCAAATGTGTTCGATTGGAGATAGATTGGGTGAAAGAGCAGGTCAAAGCAAACTGTCGACATTCTGTAGAGCATGTTGGGTTACAGCAGGGGTATGTGTACGAGAATTATCCTGTTGGAAAAGACCCTCAGGAATGATGTTCATGAATGACAGCACAACAGGTCAAATCACCAGACCCCCATACAAATCTGCAGTCAGCCATACGAAATTGTACCCGAGACCATAAATCCAGGTGGAGGTCCAGTGAGTCTAGCATACAGACATAATCGCAGCAGCAACTTAACGGGTCTCCTTCTAAGCAACACACAGCCATAACTGGCCCTGAGACAAAACCAGATTTCATCATAAAACACAACAGACCTCCACATTGCCCTCCAATGAGCTTACGTTTGACACCACAAAAGTCAGAAATGCCGGTGATTTGGAATGAATGCTACAGAGCACAGAGCTTGGAGCATTTCTTAAATTAAAAATTCAGTATATTTAATTAAATCAACCGATAGTATTAATGTTAACTAAATTACCTAATTTTTACAATAAAGCAACTAAATATAATAAACAACTGATTTCCAACTCCATTATTTAATTTACTATGTGATTGTAGTACAATAATATGTAGTAGTTAATAAAAGTAGTTATTTAAAAAAATTATACTGTGAATATAAGTAAATTAAATAAAATGAATTAGTTAAAAATACATTATTGAAAAAAAATCACATTGTGAATATAACTACATTAGTTAAAATGGATTAGTTAATAAAAGTAAGTTATTTTTAAATATTTTAAGATGTATTACTTAAAAGAGTAAGTTATTTCAAAAAATCACATTGTGAACTCTATATCAAAAAATTCATTATTTTTGTTTTTAAGTTCGTTCATTCCTTTATATTTTAATTTCATGTGTCCTTTTTTAAATATTTAAAAATCAGAATAAACAATTATTTAGAAAATATATTTGGTGAAATGACTTTAAAATCATTAGTAAGCCTTAGACCATATTGTTCTCCAAATCCAGTATTTAAATATACATAGTACATAATATCACATAATTCATTTATCTGTACCTCATATATTTTTTCTAATTTCTTTAGAAATAATTAAATTATTTAGCTTCTTGATTAAAGTAGTTTTCATTTATATAGAAAAATTTTTTTTAGTTTTATAAAAATAAAGTTATGGTATATATCAAACATGCTTTAAAAATTGTAATTTTGAACTTATAGCTAAATGATTCATTTGAAATTACCCTTTTTTATCTTTGATAAATATAATAAAAATTATTTCTTATAAATGGAGAACTAAAAGGAAATGCAAGGTAAAGAAGAAGATACTTATGAAAGAATTGAGCTATGTGAAAATGATATTGAATGTCCTATTTGTTTAAGTGATATAAAATTATAGTCAGTTTGTTGAAACAAATTGCAATCATTTCTTTCATAAAGATTGTATTGATGAAAGGTTAAAGAAAAAAGAAAAGTGTCCAGTTTGGACAAGTATTATTAATAATAAAGAACCAACATTAGACGATATATCAGCTACATTTCATTATTTACCAGTAACTACAAGATCATTTGAGCCTTTGTTTGATAGAATTCAACAATTTAGAAATCACTCTTAAGAATCTGATAGAGATCCCAATGATTGTGATTTTTAAAATAATTTGTATGAATAATCGACAACTATATTTTAAAAATTTATAAGAATTATGAAAGTTTATTTTTTCACAAATCTAATAAATTTTTTATACACTAATGGAGCAAGTTCAACAAGATTATTTGTGAAAACTAAATTTTGTAAATATTGTAATTTAGAGAAATTAATTGATAATTTTACTTTAGAAAAATACACAAGAGATGGTTATAGAACTATATTTAAACCATGTAAAAATTAATATCATGTAGAAAATTACAATAAAAATCCAATTCCCATTGTGTGTGTGGTGGAAGTGTGGCTAAATATCATTTCAAAGAGAATTTACGAAGAAATCCAAGTGAAGAAGTACAAAAATATTATTAACAATGGATAATGCAGAAAAATCTGTATCTACAATGATTAATGAAGACGTTGTAACTGAAGAAACAACTACATCTACAAAGAAATGTAAAAGTTATCAAGAAATTAAAGATTTAAATTGTTTTTACGTAAATCATTTAAATAAAGATAAACATAATAATAAATATAAGAAATGTATTTGATTATATTAAGAATAAGAAAGCTAAAGAAGAAAAAGCGTCTTCAACTATATGATAAAATATCAGTTAAATGATAATAACATTTTGATTAATTAAATAAATAATGAAAAATAATTGTTTAAAAATTAATTAATAGTTAATTTAATAGTTTGTCGAATTAAATAGTAAACTAATTCTTTTAAGAAGTTATTCTTTAAAATACTCATAATTTTAAGTTTAACTATGATCAACCAATGTTTAAAACTAATTGTTAAACTAAGTAATAAACTAATTCTCTTTTGATTGATTAGCTATCAAATAATAATCACTAACCACCTTTTTAATATTTATCATTTTAGTAAGAAATTTTATTAATTTTTGTAATAAATAAAAGAGCAAAATGGAAAAAATATTACTGCTCAACTAGAACAATTCGATGTTGATACTCTTCAAGACATTTGTAAAATAAATTAATTTAAAAGGATATTCAAATTTATATAAACCTGCTTCTGTTAAATATGTTATTAGAAATAATAGAAATATTGTTAGAAATAATACACCTGAATGAAGTTCTAAGACTGCTACAGCTGTCGCAAAAGTAAGTGAAAGTAATACAAATATTGTTAATAATAATATATCAGAAGAAGGTGAAAATAATAATATTGTTAAAATTAATACTTCCTTATAGGCGAAAATTAAAAAAAATTATATTACACAAATATGAAAAAATTATACAAGTATTGTTAAAATTAATATACCTCAAGAAGTACGTGAAAATCAGACAAATATTTCAAAAATAATAATAAATCTGAAATGAAAATTTTTGGAAATAATTACCATATTATGATAATTATAATATTTTTCTAACTAAAGATTAACCATTAAAACAAATATAATTGTAAACTAACAGGCAGAAAAACAATTAAGGTTTACTTAGCTGGAAAAGCATTTCAAAATAGATACCAGACTATATATTATGAAAATAGTGTAGATATACTTGATACTAATCATTTAAACTGTGGTAAAAACAATAAATTTTTATATTCTTAAAGACTATTTAAAACTACATAATGGTTTAAAGACAAATTTTCATTTTTATTGTGAATATAAACTACAAACAAATGAATTACGAGAAAAAGATCAAGAATAAGTACAACAGACACGAAACACCACTATTTTAACAGAAAATGATTTTAGTAAGAAATTTAAACATGGAGAAAAAGATGTCTTAGAAAAATGATCTAATTTTCAAGCACCAGAATCAGGATGGTCATTAATTACAAATTATGGGTCTTCAACTACCAATTAGTTAATATACTCCACTAAAGGGATCATCTTATATTGATTTGCCAGATAAAATAAAAAATTAGAAATCATGAACTAATGTGAAAAATAATGATGAAAAATGTGTTTATGGTCTATAAAAACAGCGTATTATCCTGTAGATGAACATCCAGAAAGAATAACAAAGTATAAAAATCGTGATCTTGACCTAGACAAATAACCTGAAAATTTGGAATTTCCTGTATTAGTTGATCTTATTCCAAAAATAGAAAAAATTAATGTATCTATTAATGTTTATTCATTTGATGATGAAGATAAATAATAAGAAGTGTACCCATTAAAAAGTATAAAATGTGAAAAGGAAAAATGTGTAAAGCTACTTTATTTCAAGAAAGAGAAATATTCAAAATATTTTTACATAACAAATTGATCTAGGCTTGTATCAAAATATTTCACCCAACATGAAACAGTAAACTTATTTGTCAATTATATTTACTACATTTTAATTGCAAAGAAAAATCAGATAATCATACACCAATTTCTATAACTAAAAAACCATGAAAAGTTGAAATGCCAAGTGAAGGAGAACACGTTTATTTTAAAAATTACCAATGTACAGAAAAAGTTCTATTTGTTATTTATGCTGATCTTGATAGTTTACTTTTGAAAATGGATAATTATGATCCCAATCCAGAAAAACATATACAATGAAAAATCAAAGACATAAAAAAATGAAGTTGTAATTATATTAAATACGTACATGGAAACTATAAAATTCCTATTGTTAATAGAGGAACCAAGTAGTCAAAAAAATTAATAGAATGTAGTAATCAAGAAGATGCAGAAATCAGAAAAATTTATTCTGACATTGAAGAAATGATACCACTTATATTTGAAGAAAACAAAATACATAATATTTCTACAGTTGGTACATTGTGTACATTTAATTATACAAAAAATAATTAAAAAAGTACATCCTCATGATTATCTAACTGGAAAATGTATTGCTCAATTACGCAATAATGGTAATTCATAACTTAAAAATCCTGATTTTGTAGCTAGTTATTTACATAATTTTTCTGGTTTTAATCTCATCTCTATGTAAAAGATTTTGGTTATGACAATAAAGAAATAGAAATAGTACCAAATAATCAAAATAAATATTTCAATTTTTTTGCAAATAAAAAAATTTAAAACCGAGATTTGCTGATACATTTTGATTTCTACGTTCCTCACTTGAAAAACTTTAAACACATTTAAAGAAAAATCAATTAAAAATATTAAAAACTATTTTTCTGCTGAATTATTAAATTTAGTGATTAGAAAAAGTGTTTTTCCATATTATTATATTGATTCTTTGAAGAAATTTGAAGAAGCACAATTTCCAACAAAAGAAAAATTTTACACTATAGTAAACGATTGTAATGTAAGTGATGAAGATATTGAACATGCAAAATTAGTTTAGGAAAAATGGAATACAAAAATTCTTGGTGAATGTCATGATTTATAGCTTAAGACTGATGTTTATTACTAAGTGATATTTTTGAAAATTGTAGAAATACATGTATATAAAACATATATTTTCGATCCTTCTAGGTATATTACAGCTCCAGGCATATCTTAGGATGCAATGTTAAAATTTACTGAACAACAACTTGAATTATTATATGATCATGATATGCTTTTAGTGGTTGAAAAAGGAATAAGAGGAGGAATTTCAGAATGTTGTAAACTATATGTAAAAGCAAATAATAAATTTTTAAAAGATTTTAACAATTAAAAAAAATCAAATTATATAATGTATCTAGATGCAAATTATTTATATGGTTATTCTATGAACCAATATTTACCATATGGTGGATTTCAGTGGGCTGAACATAATAATCTTAATCAAGCAAAAACTAATGACATGCGAAACAATTGTGATAACGGTTATATATTGGTAGCAGATATAGAATATCCAAAAGAATTACACGATTAACATAAAGATTTACCATTAGTTCATGAATCAAAACTTGTTCCTGGTACAAATGAAAGTAATTACTAATTTAGATAGAACATAAACAATATTTATCTTTATGAATGCAACTTACAAAAATACATAAGGTTTTAAAATTTAAACAATCCGATTGGTTAAAAGTGCATATAGATTCAATCACACAGTTAAGAAGTAAAATTACTAAGGATTTCGAAAAAGATTTCTACAAATTAATAAATAATTCTGAATTTGGAAAAACAATGGAAAAATAAAGAATATACAAAGCTTAAAATTAGTTTAAAATAGTAAAATATGTGATAAACGTGTACCTAAACCAAACTACAAATGTAGATCTATATTTTATGACAATCCTTGTTGTTATTCATATAAATATAACTAAAATAACTATGATTAACCTATTTACGATGGTTTAAGTATACTAGATTTGTCTAAAGAATTAATGTATGATTTTCACTATAAAGTTATGAAACCTAACTATAGAGAAAATTTTGAAGTATTACATCAAGATACTGATAGTTATATCTATAGTAATAAAATTGAAGTTTTCTAGGATGATACAAAATCAACTATCTAGTATTTTGATACAATTGATTATCCAATTGATAATATATATAATATTCCACAAGTGAACAAAACGTTTTTGGTAAAATGAAAGATCAATGTAATGGAAAAAAATTGTCTGGTTTAAGATTGTGTGGCTTAAGAGCAAACATGTATGCATATAAAGGTGGTGATGAATTAGACAAAATATCTAAAGGATTTAAAAAATGTGTTGTTAAAAACTAAATAAGTTTAGAAGATTACAAAGATTGTTTGCCAATAAAGAACAACATAGAAAATTTAATTTAATTAAGAATGGAAAATATGAAATATTTAATTATAAGTTATTAAATTAATAAAATTTTTTCAAAATAAATGTAATAATTATTTTCATAATAAGATTTTTCCATATAAATTGAAATATTTTACAAAGAAAAAAAAAAAACAAAGAACAAATGAAACAAAATATTATTGTACACAAAAACTACAAATAATGAAAAATAAAATAAGGAAATAATTAAATAAAAGACGATTGAAATGAAACGAAAGATGTAATAATTCAACTAAAAGGCGATAAAATGATGAAATAATTCAATGAAAAGATGAAATAATTATATTAAACGACGATATAATTAAAGTACAAGATGATCGGATAAAAGATTTGATGGAAATAGTTGGTACTCTTTTGATAACTAATAGTTTGTGAACTAAATACTAAACTATTTCTTTATTTATGCAACTTTTATGTGAATTATCATAACCTAACAATTTACCATCAACTTTATTCCCTTTCCTAAAAACAGTTTACATCTGGATATTTCGTGTTCTGTAACTCTTGTTCATAATAATTGCCTTTTATATCTTTTGATTTATATGTAATTGGATTAGAATAAGTAACAACTTGAATTTCAAATATTTATGTTGACCAATTAGTTATATCACCTTTTTCAAATAGAATTTTAAGTTTACTAATTCTAACTTTAACACCTTTTTTTAAAATTTAGGTTCTTTATTAGATACAATATTACTAATTTTTAAATTTTTTTCAGTAACTTCCATTGGTTTCACTTTTGTTGTAGAATGTTTTGTATTATTGTATTCATCAATTAGATATATAACTATATTTAACCATTTATAATTTCCTTGTAAAACAAATTTCTTCCACATGTTTCATTCAAGTGTTCTGTAAAATTGTTCAACAACAGATGCTTTTAATTCTGAAAAAGTTGAACAATGTGTAATTTTATATTTTTTCCTTAATTCCTTAAATTTTTTGTAAAAATTTTTAACATTCTCTGTTTGTAAATTATTTGGTTTTCCTACTTTTAAAATTTTTTGAAAATCATTTACTATCTTTTCAACTGTTTCATCATTAATAGGCACAAACATACATAGTTTGTAAAAACATGAATTATTGTTTATAAATATATATAACTTTTTTGTATTTGAAATGCCTTTTAAATTTCCAGAATAAATTTCAACTAAATCGGATTGCCATAGATCATCTATATTAAAAGAAACAACATTTTTCTTTTAATAATTTTTCTCATTTATTTATGTAGTTCATTAATTATCTCTTCCTGAATATTATTATTTTTAACCCTCGACATTATCAAAATTTTTTAACATGCTTCCTTTCTTTAGATTTACAAACTGTACAACTACCTTCAATTTTTTGTCTTCCATTTTTAGTTGTTACTCTATTTGAATTATATGTTTCAGTAAACTTTTTACACTTTACACAATAAATGTGAAAGTAATGTGAAGTATGATTCTCCATTTATATATATCAAACATTTTTGTAGTTAAAAAAATTTTCTAAAATTAAAATTAATCCAATGATTTCAATACTTATAGATCTTCCCATACTTTCTTATCTAAGCTTTTATTAAATTCAGATTCTAATGATTTACAATAACTTTGTACTGAATCAATTTTATTTATTGCATTAATTAGATTTCTTTTCTTATCATTTATCTCCTTATTATAATGTGATATAATACCATCCATAATACCATTTGTTTATTTGTAAACGTAAAAGGAACTTCTTATAATCTACTTTATTAACATAGTTACTAATCTGTGTAAATATGCCTGTGTATTCTTGTTATATAACAAAATTATAATAGTTTATTAACAAAACAATCCTTGTTAACTACATCTTTTTATCGATTGGATTATTTACATTAGCAAGTCTTCAAATTTTGAATCCATTATAACCTGTAGTTACTTTTAAAAATGTATTGAATTCTTTCTGAAATTGTTTAATTGCATGAGTTATCTTTGGATCTATTGACGTTTGTTACTGTTTAATACTACTTTCAAGTTTTTCAAATCGAATGTAGATGTATTAAGTGCTATTCAGTTTGTTTAGTAAAATGTATCTTATTTCCAAGAAGTCCATTTATTAAATATAAAAGATCGTGATAATAATAATTCTCAAATAGCAATTATAAAACAAATAAATGTGAAGGTCCAAATATTACTTCATCAATATTTTGTATTCTTTCTGTAATCTATAGTAGTCCATTTTTTTGTCAATAGTTAACTATTTGTTTTGGTATGTAACAACCAAATGTATCAAAGACAACTTTTACCATTATTTTTATAATAACAATTCCAATGTGCACCAGGATAATCAGATGTATCTAAATTTACTATACCACACTCAATTTTTAATGATTTATTTACTAATTCATAATCGTGCATACGGCACAAAAGTGTTTAATTTTTAATTGTTTACAAAATTTTTCTATATCAAAATTAGTTAATGCATTTGCTTTCATTATTCCATCATCAACTTTCTTTCCATTTCTAAGTTATCTCTTTTTTGTTCTTATTCATTATCATTTCCTTTTTGTTTAATACTGCATTTGCAGTTGCTGGAGGTCCATCAGCTGATGAATCAATTGTTGCTAAATATCGTAAAGCAGCGAATGATAATGGTAAAAATCCACCTTCATGTTGTGTACGTCCTTTACCATATTTCTTTTTTTCCAAATATTCAGTATTTTTCTTACAACAGGAGTACCTAATGTAATAAGTAAATTTCACCATCTATATTTTCTTTTTTCCTCTTTTGAACATCTGTTAAAAAAGGTTCAGTTGCATTTAATTATTCACTATTTAACCTTAGTTTAATTGATTTTGGTTTAGTTTTGCCACTAGGAAGCAAAGTATAACCATTTTACAGTTATACATTCGGTTATTATAAATATACAACGACTTTTTATGGTTTAAAAGTTTATAACTATATTCTTACAGTGTATAAATTTATAAAATTTTTTAAAATCCCCAACCATAATCATCTATATTAACATTAATTCCTCTATATTTGTAAATCTTTATTATCTCAATATCATGTTTTTTACAAGGTTCATCTAATGGATTTATACCTTCATTACCTTTAGCAAATCTTTATTCTAATTTTGTACCTAGACCACAATAATTATAACCTGGAAGATGCATTTCAAATGGTAATTTGTTAATTAATGTATTTACTAATTCATTTCCATATTTATCCCTTTTCCAAAATGTATAAACACTCCGTCGTCAGGCCACGAGTGGCCAACCGGGGCCATCCGACCGCCCTGTCATCCTCAGTGACGATGCGGATAGGAGGGGTGTGGGGTCAGCACATCATTCTCCCAGTCACTATGATGGTATTCTTGACCAAAGGCTCTACTGTTCGGTCGAATAGCTCCTCAATTGGCATTTACGTACCAAATATCTGGTGCTTGTGACTGAAAATAAGCAGGTAAATATCGAAAATAGGTAAGACTTCCCTGATGTTCTGCAATTACTATCTAGCAGAAAAGATGAGAATATCCATGGGGCTTTTCGTGGACAAATCTGATATTTATAGGAACAGCAACTCCAGAAGATTTAGCAAAATGCAGGAAGTACTGAGGTTATATAGTAACTGGCGCAGGAGCTGGCAGTTGACCATTAACGTAAATAAATGTAGCTTACTGGACATAAACCTTGGGGTATATACATTACCAAATACACACACATATTGTGTTGCCACTTAACTAAAAATGCCATGAGAAAAGCTATTATCCAAAGATATCTGTGGGGTTCTGATAGATCCATCTATAATAATGTATTTGATTGTGACAAACAGTATAGTATATATGGGAAGCATGCAAACTCCACTAATCATCCTTCCTTTATCTATATTTTGGAGCAGTGTTCAATACTGTGGATATGGAACAAATTGTATTTAGTATTAATTGTACATTCGATGTCAATAGCATTCTTTACAATTACACTACATTAGTCGCTACATAAATTTGCTGCAACATACAGAGGACTCGCGTGAGGAGAACGACTAACCCCGATGACTTAGAAATTCTTGCAATCAATACAAACGACACCGCCGCTATAATTATAGTAAGGAAGAGTGTTGTACCTAGAGGAGAGTGTACCTAGGAACAAACGATATTAGCGTGTCAGTGTTTCAGTGCTAGTGGGCAATTTTATAATCACGTAAGGGGATGTGCACTGGAGATGGCCTTACGTAGTTTCCGGCGTTTTCTACTGATTTTGTTGTTGTAAGAGAAGAGGTTGTGGTTTGCTTAACATTTCTAAATACTCAAGTTCTACGTGGTGTATCATACGTTAAAGCTATTTCAAAAATTGTACTAAATTTTCAGCTCTAGAAGTTTATGCTGGGTGTAGCTCTATATACACCGATCGGAGCTAATCGCAACACCAAAAAAATTATTAATGGAGAGTAACGAAACTTTGGGAATAAATCCATCCAAGTAAAATATTTAAGTAATTTATATAGGATCAGAGACTGCTGTAAGCGCGTGATATGCCTATACAAATGTGAAATTCTCCCAGAATGTTGAATGCAAGGATGCAAACTTGCGTGCAATGTGTTGTACAGGTGCTGGATGTCAGTTTGTGTGATGGAGTTCCTTGACTGTTGCATTTGATTGGTCAATACAGGGACGGTTAATGCTGGTTGTGGATGACGCTGGAATTGTCGTCCGATGATGCTCTATATGTGCTGGATTGGAAAGAGATCTGGTGATCCTCCGTTAGCGAGGATACATGCATCCACCCTCCGTCGCATCAAATCCCTGATGCACCGATGCAGCCCTCGAGAATGGCATATTGTATCACAGCCGTCCACAATACGAGCACGAAGAGTCTCTACATTTGGTACCGGGGTTGCGTAGACAAGAGCTCTCAAATGCCCCCATAAATGAAAGTCAAGAGGGTTGAGGTCAGGAGAGTGTGGCGGCCATGGAATTGGTCTGCCTCTACCAATCCATCGGCCACCGAATCTGTTGTTGAGAAGCGTACGAACACTTCAACTGAAATGTACAGGAGCTCCATCGTGCATGAACCACATGTTGTGTCGTACTTGTAAAGGCACATGTTCTAGCAGCACAGGTAGAGTATCCCGTATGAAATCATGATAACGTGCTCCATTGAGCGTGGGTCGAAGAAACTAAAATGAGCTCTAACATGGAAATGAAGCGTTTCTGGACACGTGTCCACATAACATCTTTTCTTTATTTATGTGTGACGAATGTTTCCTGAAAGTTTGGCCGTACCTTTTTGTAACGCCCTGTGATTGTAGCTGATTTATTTACACAAATACCACGTCTAACTATGACAAGTAAATCACTGCTAAGAGAAAACAAGTTTTGCTAGCACTGTTTCCGCTTATCCGTCTGTGCGCATTTACATGAAGTATTCGGATGCTGTGATCTATACTATGCATTAGCGATCGCAAAAGCCAGAATGAGCAGGTGCCGTTTGCATGTGAGAGTGTGGTATTTGTTTGGGATAATACGACACACACGTTGATTAGACAAAAGCAGGTCTGAACTTGTGAACTAATTATTTTTGCAAGTCTCAGCCTGTACTGAGAAACTCACTGAAGCATTAATACCGAAACGGTGATTGCAAACGTATTATGTCTCCAATTTGTCGATTCGATGATATATGAAATTGTAGATGGACATTAATATGAGATCTGTCTCGGATACCATGTATCCAATGCCAATACCATCGCTCTCTTAACCTCAGATCGTCGGCACATACTCATTTAAAGTTTACAGGAAGACGGGAAATACTAGCCCATCCATTCCTGGGAGAATTGTGTGGAATGGGGGCAAACCTACTTAAAAATGTTAGCCATTATTACTATTCTTAATGGAGCAAACGGTCACATTCAAGTTTTGTACCTTAATTAACACAATTAGCAGCGAAGTATTAGGTATTTTTCTGTAAGAACTCCACAGATATCTGTCCTGAGTAAGAGACAAACTATTTATATGCGCAAACACATCCAAAAAATTGTTTTGTGTGTGTATCGACTTTTTAAAGTTGGCGTGGAGGAACCGCCCAAGAACGCTTCTTCGTCTGTAAGCTATGTTTTGTACTGCGAGACTCCCTTGTATTCTTTAGTATTCTTGACGAGTACAGATGTAGAATGCTGGAAATTGGTGCTAAATATTACATGGGATATTCTTCAAAAACTGCTGTAACAAATACATGCCAATCCCACGTTAAAAAATAACACACTGCAACACATGCGTTCGAAGTATATATAATCAGTGTGTGACGCCCCTATAAGACTGCCCTAGTGCTGTCTTAAGTAAACTACAGAGAAAAAATTCCAAATCAACACTGAGAAGAAATCAATTACCCCTTCAGTGTAGGATGGGAGTAGGATAGACTACCACTTCAATTCAAGTAAATTCAAGTTGGTGGAGACCTACACACAACCGTCCACACTCAACTGGTACCACGCTACGCAGTCACTATCGCAGTTCACTGGACTCGCATTCGGTAGGACGGTGGTTCAATCCCGCGTCCGGCCATCCTGATTTAGGTTTTCCGTGATTTCCCTAAATCGCTCTAGGCAAATGCCGGAAAGGTTCCTTTGAAAGGGCACGGCCGACTTCCTTCCCCGTCCTTCCCTAATCCGATGAGGCCGATGACCTTGCTGTCTGGTCTCTTCCCCCCAAAAAACAACAACGACTATCGCAGTCGCTTGTTGCCGCACCTGTCCCAACCGCAGCGTTTGGTGTTGTTCTGCCGCTTTAACGTCTGCCTTGACCTTCTGATGGGACACAACTGAGATGATGCCATTAGTTTCTCGTCTTGTCAGGGCACGCACCAGAGGACATGCAGTGTGCAACCGATCATAATCTACCCATCAGAGCACTTTAGAGGATTTTTTTACAAAGAAATTCGATAAATGTTATGTGTACGCAGCCTGTATGGTATATCGTCATTATGTAATGTCGTTAGGGAATGAGATGCACATCTGTGTATACAGGATGTATCATAATTAATAGCTTATACGCAACAGATACTTCAAGCTCTTTGTTTTCGATATTTTGAGAGGTGGTAATATGGGACAAAAAAAGAAAAACTGTCGAATAGGCATGGGCTCTAAAGTGCACACATTAACCTTGGTTTACGAACAAAACGGCTTTACGTAGAGCAGCAGAAACCTGTGGGAAGGTGGAGCCGATGCCAACCATAGTTGCCAGTGTGTGACCTTAAATAAATGTTTCCCAGACTCGGGTCATTCAGCTACATGGCAAGGATCCGACCCCTGTAAGTTATCTGGAAGTATGTTTGGAAGAAGTAATTCGTCGCTGCTGTACAGACGCTTTCCTTCTGTCAGTTTGCGCATATCACCAGAGAGATAGATAGATAGATAGAGAGAGAGAGAGAGAGCGAGAGAGAGGGTGAGAGTGAAATGCGTATAATATTTTGCCACCATCACTTGCTTGTGCGTGTGACGAACTCGTCGAGATGACGTAGCAAAGTGATCATAAGGTTCCCAATTCGATCCTCCTTATACAGCACCTCCAAAATGTATATACATATCACTTGTCTATATCCTTAGTATAACACCTTACAACGAGCCACTTAACTATATATATACGCATGCTACTGCTCATTGATATAGGGAGAGTATTCTAGCCGAACCGCAACATTGTATTTCAGTAAGAGCCAGTGGAAGATCACTTGGCTACAGTATAGAGCTCGAGATAGTAGAATATGAGATAGTTTCCTTTAAGTTACATTTTCGATTAAAGCAACTTTTTTTTAAAGATCCATTTTAAATACTACGTTTCTGTTTTATTTGCTCTCTGTCTGCACACTTGGAAAGTAATAAATTGAGACTAACTTCTTAAGGCTATTTTTCGTAATCTATAATTCCCCTCTCTCTTCCTGTCTATTGCTACCTCTTTCATCTTCCCAAAAATAAGAGTAACATATCGCTTAACATTTATTCACCATTAACTTCCGCTCCCACCTCTTTCACTCTTTGTATGAAGATGGTATCTGTTCTTTCGGACATGTCCGAAAGAACGGATACCATCTTCATACAGTTAAGGCTAACGGGCCATTGACCTTCTTCTGTGCGGATGCACAGGCATTGCCTAAGTTAGGAATGTGGGTCTAACGGGGTGCGTGCAAGGGATAAGTCCCTGCAGTAGCTCTATCCTCTGTGCACTTAGTATATTAGGTAGCTGGCATGGTAGCTCAGCATGTTCGGTCAGAGGGCTGCGTGCTACCTGCAATGAAAAAACTGAGTGAAGGAATCAACAATCAACGTGAACGGATGTGTTGCAACGTCCGCCCAGACGAAACGCCACGAACTACATCAAAAAAAAAAACCGTTTGCCATGTGAGCAGGAGATCCTAGTTTCGAGTCCTCGTTGGGACACACATTTTTTGCTGTCCCCGTTGACGTGTATCAACGCCTGTAGAAAACTTAATGTCTTGATTTAATTATCATTTCTTTCACTCTTGTCTCACTTCCCTGTCACTTCGTCCTCCCAAAATTAATAAACAAATGAAGCAGTTCTCGTTGAAAGTATTGTTTTTCTCTTAATGTCTCCCTCTCCTCTACCTCAACACTTTTTACTTTCCTCCTCTATCATTCCTAGCAGTAAATATGAAACAGATTTCGTTAAATATCCTGTGCCACTACCAATTCTTCGTTGTGAAAACATTTTTGAGTTATTACCTTCTCCTCTAAGATAAAAGGAACTGTGAAATACATTTCTATAAGATCTAATTTTCTTGCTTGTCAATCTTTTGTTTTGCAGTTCTACTCTTCTCTCTGTGCCGGCCGGAGTGGCCGAGCGGTTCTAGGCGCTACAGTCTGGAACCGCGCAACCGCTACGGTCGCAGGTTCGAATCCTGCCTCGGGCATGGATGTGTGTGACGTTCTTAGGTTAGTTAGGTTTAAGTGGTTCTAAGTTCTAGGGGACTGATGACCTCAGAAGTTAAGTCCCGTAGTCCTCAGAGCCATTTTTTGTCTTCTCTCTGTTACACGCTGGCGCCCTCCCTCTCTCCTTTATCTCTTTCTCTCTCTCTGTACGGAAAGACTGGAGGAATTAATTCTGTCCCTGTGATTGGGCGTGGATATTCGCTGTCAGTTTCCCACTTCTGGAGTCATTGTGTAAGTGGAGATGTACAACACATTATGGCGATAGCTGCCAGTGGTGATGGCTACTCGGTGAATCTGTAGTTCTAAGTAGAGACGTGAAAAATGGGTGTGTATAACAAGCTGGTGTTCCTTGAAGGCAGCACTTCGCGAAAATAACTAGAGGTGAGAAGCTCTGTAAAAGAAGAATGAACGTTATTGCCTTATCCGCCTTGGCAGCTGCACGGACAGCACGGCGGATTGTTAACAGTAGGGGCCCTGGGTTGATCAGTGTCCGGGTCGGCGATTTTTCCCACTCGGGGATTGAGTGTTCCATTGTCCTCACTTTTGTATCGTTATAACTGACTTTCCAGTATTGCGATGGCTGTATGGGAACGTCCCAAAAGCCAGTAAATAAATAAACTAGATCGTTCCCATGAGATCTGATGTGATTGTTTTCCTGTGACACTTTGATCTTGTTCCCGTGAGATCTGATGTGACATTTCCTGTGACATTTGGATCTTTCTTGCTTTGAACACATAATTACAGTTTTCTCTGTTCACGTTTCTGATAACGTTGCAATATTATAGCTGGGATTTAAGTGGAGACCTGAAGTGTTGTATGTATCCGGTTCAGTCGTAGGAATTTGGAACTTAACGTAATGTAATCATGTTGCTACAGAAATTATTGTAGTATGTTGGTGGTAACGTTTTTTTCCTCGCCTCGTGGAACAAGGCAATGCTGGTATCTCCTGTCTGAAGTATGTTGGTACTATTCAAGTTCTGGGAGTTTATCCGGGTCCACTGACAAATTTTTCTAGGAGTGGCGTAATTGCCTCACGTACTAAGACTGCACGCATTATCGCACCGAGACTGCATTTACGCTCGTTACTTGACCGAGAGCTGTGTATTACACACACATCAAAAAAAGTTTTGCATCACCTCGGTTCCCAGAACTCCTCAAGATAGACGTTTGAATGTGGATATTGCATCACAGACACAGTCCGTTTGATTGTTCAGAGATGTCACTAAACCTGCACAAAGATGTAAACAACCATGCATCAGCAGCGCCTATTACACGGAGGGGGTCCGACAGCTGATCAGTTGTAAGACGTGTATATTTCTATTGTCTATCGTCAAACCACAATTTATGAGAGATGTTTATATTTTATTAATAGGATTAAGTAGGAATAATTAATATTTGTCATGTTGGAGATAATTGTGGTAGCAGGGAATATCTGCACCAAAGTACTGTTGGCAAGAGAGACAGCACATTGATATAATTTTAAAAAGGGCGGGAGAGACCGTGTATAGATACACTTTAAAGAGCGGGAAAGACCGCGCATTGATACATTTTGTAGTGGTAGCAGGGACTGTCTGCACCAGAAAGCATTGTTGGCAGGAGTGACCGTACTTTAGCGTTCGTAGGAAGTCAGTAGTATGCGAGAAGTGAAGCGAGCCGGTAGCAGGTCTGAAGCGAGAGGTTGAGCGGAGCGGTGTGCCTGCCAGCCAACAGCTATGATTTATAAGAGATTATAAACGGATGTACGGAGACATCAGCTAACTATTATCATAAGAGGAACTAATATTATTGAATTATTTTTGAGAAGCTCAAGACTACTGAAGGTATGTTTTTGCAATGCTAGTTGTAAGATTATTGTAAAAAGTCCCATTTGAACGTTTGTAAAATCATTTCATTCAGAATATAATTAATTTTTGCCAGCAATATTGCATTTATGATTATAATCCATCCCAAAAACCATCAACGCAAAACTTCGCAAAATTTTATTGTTATCAATAAAAAAGTTTAACTATGAATTACGTAACTTCAGTCAAATTAATTAAAGAATAACGTCAGCTTTGCTATTAAAGAATAACGTCAGCTTTGGTAATGAATACAGCCACTTATTATGAAAGCCCACCAGCAGCTAATAGAGTATATTAAAACAGAGTAAGTATAATCATGTCGCAGTTCGATATAGCAGTCAGATGGCGATCCAGTAACAGTAGAAAAAGGTAAGGAACAGTTTCGGGTTGTTGCGGGTAACGACTGAGGGCCACGACGACGACACATTCTATGTTTCGTCGAAATAATCAGTAAATAACTTTTAATAAGCTGTATTTAAATTTGTATGCGAAGATTGAGAAAGAGAATTAATTTCAAAGGGAAGGTTTCATTGGTTATTATTAAGCAAGAGGTAGAAATCCAAAGGGAAAGTTTCATATGTATATTGTAAAAGGGAAGGTTGCGTAAGAAAAGAGATATAGAGGAGATGGGAAGGTTTCACTTGGCAACACCCAACCAGTAAGACTCTTTAGTGAATCTACTGTGAAAATGAATATACTGACTCTGACAAATGTATGAATAAGCTAGAGTTAAGTGGCGCAACGCTTATACTAAACTGTACACCTTTAATTCACAGCCCATCGCCTATTCTGTTTGCTCTATTGATTCTTCGTTGAAAAGTGTTTGTTCAGTGTTGAATCCACTTTGAACAGTGATATATTTTGTTGCGTGTGTTAATTATAGACAATGTCCCGCAGAATAATTACTCGTTCTCAAAGCGATAAAAGTGTAGAAAATACTGACGAGAAATTCTTTTGAGGAATAGACAGAAATACTACGTGTGAAAAACCCGATAGTGAAACGTTAGGTGAACAGACATTCGAGAGTAGTAATAATATGGAATCTTTTGACGAACAATCAGCTTCAGAAATACCAACTTATAATGAGACATTAGTGCAAAATAATTTGTTTTTAAATACAACAGACGCTACACAGCCACAAATTAGCCATAGCAGACATAATAGTTTCAGTAACGAAACCACTATAATGCAGTCAAACATTGTGACCTCATTACGTGCCGAAACAGATTCAAACGGTACACAGCTAAATAATCTGCGTAGCAGATACCACAGTTTTATTGACGACAATTCCGAAACCACGGAAGAGGTGACACGATTAGAATAATCTGAGGATGTTCAAATGAACACAGATGTACAACCTTTAACAACGAATACAAATACACACAGAAGTCAATCCGAAACGGATCCAATAATGGCATTTTTGCTTTAAATGAGACAAGACATGAATCAAAACTTTAACAGAAGGGCACAAGAATCAGCAGACCTAAAAAACGAAATCAAGGTTGAAGTTCAAGCAGTCACTGAAAAATGTTCACAACAAACCAATTATTACACGCTAAGATTCAAGAAATAACAGGTAAACAAGAAGCATTCGCGGTTAGCATACGAGAAATAATGCCAGAGAATTTTTCTAAACAAAACACTCACATTGATGAACGTTTTAACAATCACACGGAAAACTGTTTAAAACGTCACGGCAAACTGTTGCGATCGCAGGATAAAGAACGAAAAGAACTATTAAAAACAATTGCTAAACAGCGACAGGACGACAAAAAGAATGTGTTTACTCAGAGGAAAACTTACGTAGTCAATTACATACACTCGATTTCGGAAGAAATAGAAACGGTTAAGGAGACAAATATTCAAATACAAGAGAGGCTCACGGAAATCCAATCACACACAATTGAGACGAAAATTTCTACAGACATTGAAATCCAGAATTTTAGGGATACGTTAACAAAAGAAATCCAGACACTAACTGACAAAATAGAACACATAGAAATCAATCAAGACCTAGAAAATTTGAAAGCACATTTTAAGAAAGTAACCAAAACTAATCGTAAAATACGAAACGAACTGGCAGAAAAGATCAACGAACTCACTACAAGAATAGACCTGTTAGATACTAACAATGAAAATAAATCAGGTGACACTACACCAGTCTAAGTTCAACAGATTTCTAATAGTAAAGACACACAAATTACAAATGTGCAACAAACAATCGCAGACCTAGAATTACGTAATAATTTGTTACATCAGAAAATCAATTCCTTAGAGCAAGGGATAGCTGACACACAAGAAACAACTGCAAACAATCAATTCCAACAGAACACACACCATAACGACATGCCTCAGATCCACAGTACATATAATGTCGGTAGACTTCAGAGAGTAAGAGATCTTAATCAGGCAGAAAGACACATAAATTCATATGCACAACATTACGAAAATAATTACACACAAAGGCATGACGGTTTCGACCACAAGCATTTCCTTTCAGTGAGAAAGTTTAAAACATTTAAAAACGACAGGACGCAAATACATCCACTGGACTGGATCCAACAATTCAATGTGGCACTCCCACCGTCATGGTCAGTTCAACATAAGCTAGAATTTATTATTAGTTTTCTTCAAGGGGAACCAGCGAGAAGAATGCGACCAATTGCTAGACAGTGTTTTTCAGTAGAAGCATTCCAGGAAGCATTTCTAGCAGCATATTGGTCAGATACTGCACAGAGTAGCATTTAAGATCGGCTAATTAGTCAGCCAAATTTCGAGAATTCGACTTTCCCAACAATCACACAGTTTTTCGAGTATATGATTGAACAAAGCCAATACCTCAATGAGCCATACAGCCAATCCGCATTAATACAGATGTGTATTTCGAAACTCCCCAGAGCATTAAAAGTGTCATTATTAACAGGCCAGCAAAAGGACAACATGTACGCATTTAGAGACATCCTGCAATTGCTAGAGGTACACCAGGCAGATTTGGCGTTTCTTAATAAGAACTTTTCACGACATAACGCAAACCAGACAAACAATGCTAATTTTGAGCAAACACGATTTGGCAATAACAATCATAATAAACGCTTTCGCAGCGGAAATGAAAATTTTAATCGAGAATACACACAGGGATTTAATGAACAGCAGTATAATAATAATGTACATTACAATTCAAGACAGCAACAAAGTCATCCAAATAAAATGACACATATACGACAGGAAATGCCGAACCCGTCAAACTTTCACATGACTCATTGGCCAGAAAATGCGTCAGGTGCAAGCCATTACACGGGTCAGCCGCAAAATACTCAAAACGAACAAAGCCAGCCTTTTAAAAAAAAACGCGTGCCTCAGCGTATAACCACAGCTATAACGACAGAAGGAGAGAAAACGAACACTGACCGCAAAGGACATTCTACAATGATAATTTTCATAGGAATTCAAACAGTGCACAACAACCAAGTCATCAAATGAATGTAACAGACACAAGATTTCATCCGCCACCTACCGCTAATAATGAAAACGGTAGAACAGTACAGTTCATAGAAAACACACAACACTCCCCGACAGAAAATGAAATGCCAGAACATTTATGACTAGAGATAGCCTGTCATGAATCTCTAAATGACGACACTATGGATAAGAACAGAGGAAACATAACGATTGAGAATGCCATTACATTCGACGACGTGCGAGACACATGGTTACACGAAAAACCGATCATGCAGAAAACAATATGCCACCCAATAATCCAGATAAATTTAAAGTCACAAAATATTTTGGCAATAATTGATTCAGGTTCACCAATGTGCGTAATTAACGAAGACACATTTAACAGATGCAATAGCAATAATGAATACCCAGTATTCCCGTTAAACAAAACTAAAGTTAAGGGAGCATTTCCCGGAAAAAGCATTGAAGTCAAAAGACAGACACAATTAACGTTTGTTTTTCCAGGGCAAACTTTCCACAGCAATTGTTGGATAGTTCCACATTTAACAACTGATATAATATTAGGAACCAATTTTCTCGTACAGTAAGACGCAAAGATTGACTTAAAATCGTCATACCTATCATTACAGAAGAAGACAGTGAAGTGGTAGTGAGATTTCAAAACACAGTATCCTCAGAAGAACAAAATATGCACAGGATCGAGATTATTGCAGATTCTAAAGATAACGATTGTTATCTCACACTATACACGAATATACATAATAACGACATGGCAGAAGAACGGAAGTATAATGTATTAGAGACAATTACGCGCAAGGTTGGAGAGAGTATAGCAAAAGACGACACAGAACGCACAGAATTAGAAAATATTCTTGTGCAACATAAAACAGTTTTTAACAATGTTCCAGGAACGATGACAGGATTTATGTACGAATTTCAGGTGAAACCACACGAGACTTTCAAAGCAAAACACTATCCAATCCCGCATGTACACACAGAAGCTGTTAAGAAAGAGTTACGAGTAATCTTTGATCAGGGTATAATTAAACCAGCAGCAAGCCAATATATAAATCCATTACACATCGTTGAAAAGAAGGATGGATTACTCAGTTTAGTTTTAGATTCACGTCAGGTTAATAGAATAATCATTACAGAAACTGACGGACCACAGACGTTAGAAGAGTTACTGCAAAAGTTTAGTGGCACCTCTGTATATACCACCCTCGATCTCAAATCAGGATTTTGGCAAATCCAATTGCATCCAAATTGCTGAAAGTATACGGCATTCCTTTGCTTTGCTGAATGTTACCAATTTTGTAAACTTCCGTTTGGACTAACGATTTCGTCTGCAGCCTTTATACGAGGCATGAATAAAATTCTCCCACAGGATCTAAAAAACAAAATTACTACATATGTAGCTGCCATTCTAATCGCAGCAGAAAACTGGGAACAGCACAACCACACCCTTCAACAATTACTATACACATTCGAGCAGAACGGTGTAACTATAACCCTATGTAAATCTGAATTTGGAAAGCCTCTATAAAGTTTCTAGGTCATATCATTCCACAAACAGGTATTGCACCAGACTCCGGAAAATTGCAAGCATTGAAAGATATCGACGTGCCAACAAATAAGAAGGAACTTTGGAGCTTTTTAGGCCTTATTAATTATTTTAGAAAATTCATTCATTATAAAGCATTAGACACGCCCTTGGTATACCAGCTCACAAGTAAAAACATAATCTCGCCATAGAATGAAGACGCTGAAGCTGAATTCGAGAATTTGAAAGAAGCTTTACTAAGGGCACCTTTGTTATCACATCCTGACCCAACACAAAACTTTTCCATTGCAACAGATAGTTCAACTACAGCACTAGGAGTACATATTTTCCAGGAAGTAGAGGAGGAAGGTAAGACAATCGTTAAACATATTGTGTTTGCAAGCAGGATACTTTCTCCAGCAGAGCGCAATTATTGGACTATGGGCACTTAAGAGATTCCGTCATTATCTACATGGAAGACACACCACAGTATATACCGATCACCAAGCAATCCAGTTTTTATTATCAGTAAAACTTATGCATGATAGATTAAGCAGTTGGAAATTATATCTACAAGAGTTCGTCTTTACTACTGTACACATTCCAGGCACGCAGAATACTGCTGCAGACGAACTATCGAGATCTATCCACTATAAACGACTAGAGAAAGAAAATACCCTCTGCCACAACAACCATAGTATTATGTATATCAAATAAGTAGCTTTCGAAAACTTTATATCATCAACATTACAGGACATAGGGAGAGAACAGCAGAAAGATGAAACAGTAAAAGAGATTGTAACGCTTCGGTGAGACAAGAGCAACGCAAAAATCAGTAATAATTACACTGTACATTAAAATATTATGTTTATTTGCTCATACCCAGACGGCAACAATTGGCTTTTATGGATTCCAGAAGGGATCACAAGCAGATTGATATGGTATACGCACCTAAGCTATGCACATTACGGATCTAGAAAATGCTTTCTAATTAATCGATAAAATTGTCACTTCAACACTATGGAAAAACACATTCGCAAAGTTATAGCATCCTGCAAGATATGTCAGAAAGCTAAATCATCAACAGTATCACATATTCCACCACTGTATCCCATCATACCGGTTAAGTTGAGACACATGGCAGCAGTAGATCTTTTCGGTCAGATCCCCAGAAGAAGTAAAGATTATAGTTACATTCTGGTAGCCGTAAAACTGACATCCAAATTTGTAACACTTTCTCTACTAAGGAAAGCAACAGCTAGATCAGTGTCAAGAGCATATGTAAGAGATTTTCTATCAATAGTAGGACATGTACAGAAGGTTATTTCAGATAACGGACCACAGTTTAGGTCAGACATATAGATACAAATGTTAGAGAGTAAGAACATAACACCAATTTACATATCAAGATATCACAGTTCTTCTAAACCGTCAGAAAGAATAATGAAAGAGATCGGGAAACTATGTAGAATTTATTGCCACAGAAAGCATACAACATGGGAAGAATACATTTCACAGTTTCAGAAAGTAATAAATACAATACCTAATGAGTCAACGATGCTCTCACCAACTGTAATACTGACGAATAAAGACCCACTGAATAAACTTACTGAAATGATTACTTTTCCAAAGAAGCGTAGACTTCGTCCTTGTGAGATAATAGACATGGCATTAGCGAACATTAAACGAGCTGCAGATCGTCGGAAGAGACAGCAGAAGCAGGTAAGTATATTACGCAATTACGAAATTGGCGATAAGGTATTAGTCCGTACCCATTACCTGTCATATAAAGGGAAGAACCGATGCAAAAAATTTGATCTTCTATATGCAGGACCGTACGAAATTCGAAATATTCTGCACACTAATGTAGTACAAGTTGAGACAATCAGACAAAAAAATTGAGAGGAAACCATCTTTTGTCAAACATAAAGAATTTCTTAAAACAGAAAAACCTTCTTACAGGGATACATATAGACAGAGTATAACAATGAGCTTTTTGACACATTCCAGCAAGCCCGAACAGAGTGAGCTACTGATGGGTTATTTATGTGCACAACAGGTCACCTCGATTCGACCGCAAACAAATACACTGAACATTAATAGCAGTCTTGAGAAGCGTTCTCGCAGGGCATTTATTTCACATTATGTAAGGTAAGTGAAGTAATTAACAGGACTACTTCAAATGTAAATGTATAACACGTACAAATGATTTTTATACAGTAGTAGCAATTAGATCTACTTTTTAACCCGTGCATGCAGCATTGTTGTCATAGTTCACCAAAATAAAGGTAGTTTTAATTATAATGTAGGTATTGAATATGGAGAAATGTTGATAAATGCTTTACGGGTCATGCTGAGAGCTGACGCGATTTTCCAGCAGCAGAGAGATGTTGAAGTCACGCCGTGTGCTGACGATTATTAAGCTTGAATATTTTATGATAGGTAATACAGAGGGATATTGAAGTCATGCCGTGCACTGATGATTATTAACAATGAATATTTTATTATAGGCTATGAAGAGAGATGACACGAGGTAGAAAGGAGAGAGGGGAATGAAGATGTTAGTATGTAAGGAATATAGTTTAGTAATGGTTTATTTTGATAACAGGTGACACAGCGCAGCGCAGCTCTATGCATGGAGAAACCACATTAAACTGCATACTATATGTACTTCGCTATTCAAAAAAAAAAAAAATTTTCTGCATTGAACATGATATCTTTTACATCAGATACATACATAGGAAAAACATATCACTCCAAATGTCAGCACACCTATTCGCACTCTGTGTAAAATACAAATGTTTTCTCTTAAATAACAATGACAATGTGTGCTACACAACTCAAACATAATATATAGTCGACTGACAATATGAATTGTAACTGACGACCACATTACCGAACATACTGAAGTCACATAAAGTGACATAGTTTGTCAAAATGTTCTTTCATATTTCAAAAACTGTGATTTCACAACATGTGAAGGAATATAACAGTGTCTTTATGGAATTTATTATATGTGCACCAGATTATGATATATTTGGAGGAAATTTATCTGCTAAAGTCACAGAAAGTGACATAGTTTTAATAAAGGTACTTGTCTATTTTATTTAAAATGTTGATTCCTAAATGTACAACTAAATTCCGCTTGCAGGAATATTTGTTTATGTTATTGACTGTCACGTAATGTCATATGTACTGTAGGCTGAATTCACTACAGATGGAAAATGTGTTTTTTATGTAATTGTTCAAAACAATAGACTTTTTCTAAAGTCGCACAAGGTGACATGTTTTTTCCTTTTAAACGCAAAATAAATAATTTTTATGAGCACAGAGGAAATAGATGATGTAAAATGTGGTAATAACGGTATCAACCATATCCGTGAACCTTTTGACAAAGTGATTATACCTGTACCTTAATCCCTGTGCAACCCATGGTTATGGAGCACAAACTAAGTGAATAGTGAACCACATTACTTCAATCTACGATGTTTCCAATGAGGTGTCGGCATACCAAGATGCACACCACAGTCATGATGTATGTCAATATCTGCTTGCATACCAAGATGCACACCATCACTACTAATGGAAAATTGGATTTGGAACTTGTACCTGATGCAGCTGTGGCAACTCAGGCAATTCGACGGTTAACTTAGCGTTTGGTTACACTAAAACTATCGATGAAAGAGACGACGGAATCACATGGCGAAACCTGGTGTTATGCTATGTGAGGGAAAGAAACGGACTTTTGAGTGCATTCACAAACAGTTGCCAGTGCTTTTTACAATGCTATCCAATTCAATTTTTCCCTTCCTTGAATATGGTACTAATAGATGCCAATTTTACCAGAGAAATATTTTTATAATGAAACATAAACTATGTTCTAATTTTTTACCATCTATTACTATTAGAGATATAAATAACTTTTACTACGCGATGTACACTTCCAACTTACTGACTCATATTATTTGTATATTTTGATGTATACTCTTTTGAATATTCTCTTTGTTAGATTTAGGAAAACAAATTCTTATAACCATATATATATGTGCTTTGTTGAAAGAAATATTCTATCATTGACTTACATATTACTACACATATTTCTCTAATCAAATTTTCTCCTTACGTCAAGTCCAAATGACTTAACGACGTAGGAAAATATTAAGGAAACCCAGTGGAGGGTTATGTAAGACATGTATATTTCTATTGTCTATTGTCAAACCACAATTTATGAAAGATGTTTATATTTTATTAATAGGATTAATTAGGAATAATTAATATTTGTCATGTTGGAAATAATTGTGGTAGCAGGGAATATCTGCACCAAAGTACTGTTGGCAAGAGAGACAGCACATTGATATAATTGTAAAATGGGCGGGAGAGACTGCGTATAGATACACTTCAAAGAGCGGGAAAGACCGCGCATTGATACATTTTGTAGTGGTAGCAGGGACTGTCTGCACCAGAAAGCATTGTTGGCAGGAGTGACCGTACTTTGGCGTTCGTAGGAAGTCAGTAGTATGCGAGAAGTGAAGCGAGCCGGTAGCAAGTCTGAAGCGAGAGGTTGAGCGGAGCGGTGTGCCTGCCAGCCAACAGCTATGATTTATAAGAGATTATAAACGGATGTACAGAGACATCAGCTAACTATTATCATAAGAGGAACTAATATTATTGAATTATTTTTGAGAAGCTCAAGACTACTGAAGATAATGTTTGCGCAATGCTAGTTGTAAGATTATTGTAAAAAGTAAGTCCCATTTGAACGTTTGTAAAATCATTTCATTCAGAATATAATTAATTTTTCCCAGCAATATTGCATTTATGATTATAATCCATCCCAAAAACCATCAACGTAAAACTTTGCAAAATTTTATTGTTGTCAATAAAAAAGTTTAACTATGAATTACGTAACTTAAGTCAAATTAATTAAAGAATAACGTCAGCTTTGCTATTAAAGAATAACGTCAGCTTTGGTAATGAATACAGCCACTTATTATGAAAGCCCACCAGCAGCTAATAGAGTATAGTAAAACAGAGTAAGTACATTCATGTCGCAGTTCAATGTAGCAGTCAGATGGCGATCCAGTAACAGTAGAAAAGGTAAGGAACAGTTTTGGGTTATTGCAGGTAACGACTGAGGGCCACGACGACGACACATTCTATGATTCGTCGAAACAATCAGAAAATAACTGTTAATAAGCAGTATTTAAATTTGTATGCGAAGATTGAGAAAGAGAATTAATTTCAAAGGGAAGGTTTCATTTGATATTATTAAGTAAGAGGTAGAAATCCAAAGGGAAGGTTTCATAGGTGTATTGTAAAAGGGAGATTGCGTAACAAAAGAGATATAGAGGAGATGGGAAGGTTTCACAGTTCCAGTCATTCCTCCAGGAAGGAAGTACACGGCTCTTGTCTGCAGTTCAACCATGTCTAGACCGTCAATACCGCGGTTCGATCGCGTCCGCATTGTTACTGTGTGCCAGGAAGGGCTTTCAATAAGGGAAGTGTCCAGGCGTCTCCGAGTGAACCAAAGAGATGTTGTTCGGACATGGAGGAGATATAGAGAGACAGCAACTGTCGAGTATTCGCGTCCCCACAGTGCACATCTTGTGAATGACTTTCTTTAGGATAACAACATTGCTCGACTAGAATGACCAGCATGTTCTCCAGCATGATCCCTATCGAACATGCCTGGGACAGATTGAAAAGGGCTGTTTATGGACGACGTGACCCACCAACAACTCTGAGGGATCTACGCCGAATCGCCGTTGAGGAGTGGGACAATGTACCAGCAGTGCCTTGATGAACTTGTGGACAGTATGCCACGACGAATAAAGGGATGCATCAATGCAAGAGGACATGCTACTGGGTATTAGAGGTACCAGTGTGTCAGCACTCTGGACTATCACCTGTGAAGGTCTCGCTGTATGGTGGTACAACATACAATGTGCGGTTTTTAAGAGCAATAAAAAGCGCGGTATGATGTTTATGTTGATCTCATTCCAATTTTCTTTACAGGTTCCGGAACTCTCGGGGCCGAGATGATTCAAAACTTTTTTAATTGTGTGTACAAGGTGAGTCAGCTGCCCCTAACGATGTCGTTTTATGCAACCTGCAATTTTTTCCAGGCCTTCAGATACCACGCGCAATTTTTCAGATTCTCTGGCTCCCTACTTGCAAACTGTTAGTCATAGAAAAAACGAACAGAACCTTTTAGTTGGAAATATGATACAGTTAAATTTTGTAGTGGGATACGTTTTCGCTGGAGGCCGAAGTCTTCGAGCGATTCAAGAAAGCCGCGCGGAATTATAGCCGAGAGGTCTAGGGCGCTGCAGTCATGGACTTTTCGGCTGGTCCCGGCGGAGGTTCGAGTCCTCCCTCGGACATGGGTGTGTGTGTTTGTCCTTAGGATAATTTAGGTTAAGCTGTGTCTGAGCTTAGGGACTGATGAACTTAGCAGTTAAGTCCCATAAGATTTCATACACACTTGAACACTTGATTCAAGAAAAATGTACAGAACTGACCTTCAGACTCCCACACTCTTCCCCCACCGGTCAGAATATGCAGTATGTTGTTCATGGCACTCCAGCTTACTATTACACGAAAGTTTTTGACTGCACGAATTTCCCACATTCGACCTTTCTTTTGGTTTTTATTGACTGGTCTTATTAGACCTCCGGTTTGCTCAAGCACTTAAAAATTATAAAACTGACGCGTGTGTAAATTTTACCTAACAGTGTGAATTTTAACACTATGAAATAAATAATTACACTGTTGTTGTTGTGGTCTTCAGTCCTGAGACTGGTTTGATGCAGCTCTCCATGCTGCTCTATCCTGTGCAAGCTTCTTCATCTCCCAGTACCTACTGCAGCCTACATCCTTCTGAATCTGCTTAGTGTATTCATCTCTTGGTCTCCCTCTTCGATTTTACCCTCCACGCTGCCCTCCACTACTAAATTGGTGATCCCTCGATGTCTCAGAACATGTCCTGCCAACCGATCCCTTCTTCTAGTCAAGTTGTGCCACAAACTCCTCTTCTCCCCAGTTCCATTCAATACTTAACCTTCAGCATTCTTCTGTAGTACCACATTTCGAAAGCTTCCATTCTCTTCTTGTCCAAACTATTTATCGTCCACGTTTCACTTCCATACATGGCTACACTCCATACAAATACTTTCAGAAACGACTTCCTGACATTTAAATCTATACTCGCTGTCAACAAATTTTTCTTCTTCAGAAACGCTTTCCTTTGCCATTACCAGTCTACATTTTATATCTTCTCTACTTCGCCCATCATCAGTTATTTTGCACCCCAAATAGCAAAACTCCTTTACTACTTTAAGTGTCTCATTTCCTAGTCTAATTCCCTCAGCATCACCCAAATTAATTCGACTACATTCCATTATCGTCGTTTTGCTTTTGTTGATGTTCATCTTATACCCTGCTTTCAAGACACTGTACATTCCGTTCAGCAGTTCTTGCTAGTCCTTTGCTGTGTCTGACAGAATTACAATGTCATCGGCGAACCTCAAAGTTTTTATTTCTTCTCCATGGATTTTAATACCTACTCCGAACTTTTCTTTTGTTTCCTTTACTGCTTGCTCAATATACAGATTGAATAACATCGGGGATAGGCTACAACCCTGTCTCATTCCCCTCCCAACCGCTGCTTCCCTTTCATGCCCCTCGACTCCTATAACTGCCGTCTGCTTTCTGGCCATTAAAATTGCTACAACACGAAGATGATGTGCTACAGACGCGATATTTAACCGACAGGAAGAAGATGCTGTGATACGCAAATGATTAGCTTTTCAGAGCATTCACTCAAGGTTGGCGCCAGTGGCGGCCCCTACAACGTGCTGACATGAGTAAAGTTTCCAACCTATTTCTCATACACAAACAGCAGGTGACCGGCGTTGCAAGAGATTTTTCACGCGTCTAGCAATATGGGGTGGAGCGCCATCCTGCATAAACATCGTACGTTCCAGCTGGTGTTTATCAGCCAGGCTGGGGATGATGCGATTCTGTAACATATCGACGTACCTCCTACCCGTCACGGAAGCAGTTACAAAACCAGAATCACGCATTTCCTCGAAGAAAAAAGGCCCGATAACGGTAGATGTGGTAAATCCAACCAATACCGTGACTTTCTCGTCGTGCAATGGAGTTTCCACGACAGTTCTAGGACTTTCGGTAACCCAAATTCTGCAGTTGTGGGCGTTGACAGACCCTCGGAGCGTGAAATGAGCTTCGTCGGTCCACAACGCGTTACGCAAACAATCGTCATCTTCCGCCATCTTTTGAAACGCCAACATCCCAAATGCCCTCCACTTCACTAAATCGCCAGGGAACAGTTCATGATGCCGATGGATTTTGTACGGATAGCATCGGAGGGTACGCCTAAGTGCCAACCAAACGGTAGTGTATGGAATGCCGGTGCGACGTGCGACTGCACGAGTGCTGACTTCTCCGTGCATAGACGAACCCGCTGCAGTCTCCATTTCTTCCAGAACTGTCTCAGCAGCATTACGCCTTCTGCTCGGTCGGCCACTACGGGGTCTATCGTCTAAACAACCCTTGACTTCGGACTTCGAAATCATTCTCGCCACAGCTGCATTTTTCAACGGACCTATACCCGCTCGAATCCCCCTCCTATGGCGATAAGATCGTAACGCTGAACTAGCACATTCCCCATTCTGATAATACAGTTTCACAAAAAGCGCCTTTTCAAGTAACGTCAACATGCTGCGACTGCTGGTGCATCTGATTCTCTCTCTCATTACTGCTCCTTTTATATACGTTTGTCATGCGCAGTCACTGACGTTTTGCTGTTCAGCGCCATCTGTCGGACATTTTGCGAACTATGTTTTTTTTGTTCTAATAAAATCCCATGTCATTCTAAGCATGTGTGTCAATTTTTACCTCTCTACCTACATTATTCCGTGGTTTATTATGTTTTCAAAATTATATTGACTTTTTGATTACCCGGTATATACACTCCTGGAAATGGAAAAAAGAACACATTGACACCGGTGTGTCAGACCCACCATACTTGCCCCGGACACTGCGAGAGGGCTGTACAAGCAATGATCACACGCACGGCACAGCGGACACACCAGGAACCGCGGTGTTGGCCGTCGAATGGCGCTAGCTGCGCAGCATTTGTGCACCGCCGCCGTCAGTGTCAGCCAGTTTGCCGTGGCATACGGAGCTCCATCGCAGTCTTTAACACTGGTAGCATGCCGCGACAGCGTGGGCGTGAACCGTATGTGCAGTTGACGGACTTTGAGCGAGGGCGTATAGTGGGCATGCGGGAGGCCGGGTGGACGTACCGCCGAATTGCTCAACACGTGGGGCGTGAGGTCTCCACAGTACATCGATGTTGTCGTCAGTGGTCGGCGGAAGGTGCACGTGCCCGTCGACCTGGGACCGGACCGCAGCGACGCACGGATGCACGCCAAGACCGTAGGATCCTACGCAGTGCCGTAGGGGACCGCACCGCTACTTCCCAGCAAATTAGGGACACTGTTGCTCCTGGGGTATCGGCGAGGACCATTCGCAACCGTCTCCATGAAGCTGGGCTACGGTCCCGCACACCGTTAGGCCGTCTTCCGCTCACGCCCCAACATCGTGCAGCCCGCCTCCAGTGGTGTCGCGACAGGCGTGAATGGAGGGACGAATGGAGACGTGTCGTCTTCAGCGATGAGAGTCGCTTCTGCCTTGGTGCCAATGATGGTCGTATGCGTGTTTGGCGCCGTGCAGGTGAGCGCCACAATCAGGACTGCATACGACCGAGGCACACAGGGCCAACACCCGGCACCATGGTGTGGGGAGCGATCTCCTACACTGGCCGTACACCACTGGTGATCGTCGAGGGGACACTGAATAGTGCACGGTACATCCAAACCGTCATCGAACCCATCGTTCTACCATTCCTAGACCGGCAAGGGAACTTGCTGTTCCAACAGGACAATGCACGTCCGCATGTATCCCGTGCCACTCAACGTGCTCTAGAAGGTGTAAGTCAACTACCCTGGCCAGCAAGATCTCCGGATCTGTCCCCCATTGAGCATGTTTGGGACTGGATGAAGCGTCGTCTCACGCGGTCTGCACGTCCAGCACGAACGCTGGTCCAACTGAGGCGCCAGGTGGAAATGGCATGGCAAGCCGTTCCACAGGACTACATCCAGCATCTCTACGATCGTCTCCATGTGAGAATAGCAGCCTGCATTGCTGCGAAAGGTGGATATACACTGTACTAGTGCCGACATTGTGCATGCTCTGTTGCCTGTGTCTATGTGCCTGTGGTTCTGTCAGTGTGATCATGTGATGTATCTGACCCCAGGAATGTGTCAATAAAGTTTCCCCTTCCTGGGACAATGAATTCACGGTGTTCTTATTTCAATTTCCAGGAGTGTATATACCGTGTACAGACAATGTCATACCGTTATTAATCATCACAATAGGTCAGCGTGTCCATAATGTGCACATGCCGTTGCTCTGTAAGTCCTGCATGGAAGCAGTATAATGTTAGCTGCTGCCCTCATGTAGCACTGGAGTGCTGTGACGAGAATATGCAAACTAACGGATTTTCCTAATAATAACCATATTGTTATTACAAAACGTATTGATAAATACTGTCAGACTTCTTCCCAGCTGACTGCTGTAACTACTGTCGATATTTTAAACTGGACAATGTACCGCCGGAAAATGATGGTGTTCACACAACTGAATTATGAAAATTAAAATTGCTGTAGGGGTGATGGAGGGCTGAACTTGTATGCGATTTGCCAAAACGTTAGACCTCCTGCGCTCTGGGGCGCCTGAGAAATTGGCTTAGAGCAGGACGACGTTGTTGCACATATATTGTGCAACTCTGCATGGGGGAGGTGCGGGAGGGGAATTATGGGAATGCTGATGCTGATGTTATCGATTCCAGGAATGCTGGCGCTGACATCAGAACTCTTGGCTCACAATCAGCAGTTCCCTCTACTACTATTTACAGAAAAAGTGGAGATATGTATTGAGACTTTGAAGAGATGTACAAGAGTAGAGAAAATGTCACTATGTCCTATCAGAGATTACGGGATATCAAGAGTTTAGAATTTCTTTCGTTTCACAGCATACTATACGCGTCCATATTTTTTAATATTGCCAGTGGACTCGACATGTCCTGAAATATACAGAGGAGACAGAAGTGTATAAACTGTAACTATACCGAAATAAATACTTCCCAGTGGTCGTTAATATACATCTAAAATTGTATGACACGCCTTGTATCGTATCTATACATATTTAAAGTTAACTAGGAATGGCCTAACAACTCACCATCTGTAATTTGATTTAATCTATACATTATTTGGTTTTTAGACAACAGACGTGTTAATTTCGGAACGATTAAATTCTTTAAGCAACTAGCTTGTCTACATCTACATCTACATCTACATCTACACTGCGTAGTGTAGGCAGTCTCCTTAGTAGCATGTAACTGATCGTCTGTCATACTTCAATATTTCTAAGTACTGGACACATTCTTAGCAGTTAAAGGAAATGGATGGGTACAATGCAATTCGTACACTGCAATAGGTAAAATGCACCACAACACGCATTGCGTCTCACTAAAAAATGCCTGTTGATTTCGTTGACATACGAGTGGATAATTTTATATGAATCAGATTATATGAATTTTTTCCGTCCATGTGAGAACGTAAAATACAAGCGATTTCTGGTTACAACTTTTCGCTAGAACAGAATAGCTATTATGTTGAATTTCTTTTTCTTTCGTAACTGTACTTTATGTACATATGTATTTTAATTTTAGCTATTCTGAGTCAAAAGCTGTTACGCAATCACACTCAGATGGTCACACCACGTTTATCGGCTGCTCAGCATTCCAATGTCAAATTGTGTCATTTGGATGCAGTTTCGAGAGGTATAGGGGGCAGCCCAAGGATATCCTATCCGTTGACACATTTCCAGACCTTGGAACAGATACGTTTTATTCGAGTAGCTTCGGTATATGTCTCATGAAACTTGGAATACCTCTCTCCAGTCCTCCAACAAAACAATTATCCTTGCCAGTACCCAGAAAAGAACATGGATCCTCCATACGACAATTATACATGACTGACCAGATACTTACACGGAGTACTCTGTGCGTAGTGGGTCACAAAGAAACATAATCAATGGAAGAGGGGTGTGAGAACATATTGGGTGTGAGACTTGTTGTTCAGAGTAGTAACAGTAACTGTACTTCCTACAATGATTCGTGCGCTGACGGAAAAAAGTCGCAGCACAAAGAAGGAGTTGTGCGACATAAACGAAAATTGGTAGGCGTGTTTCTGCATCTGAAAGATGATGTCCATTCAGATTTTGCACTAGGCACATGAGAGTGTCGCTAGTAGCGCCATTATGAAGAGGCAAATCAGGTTTTCTTTAAATATACGCTGTAACGGTTGTGACCTTTAGTTGCCTTTGAAATGGACGTGATGAGCTGATGCTAGTCAAGAATGGCTTTAAGGCGATAAAGACGCCATTATCAACACATCACTGAGATTGACTAATGTGAAATAGGGCAACAAGAAGCTTGTTGTTTCTTCTGGGATATTGCAGAAAGTCTTCGCAGAAATGAAGCCACTGTAAATGACTGCTGGCATTGGTGGTCACGAGACTGGACGGTCGCAAGACCAGAGATCCGGACGGCATTGCCGAGAGGGAAGATCTACGTGTTCGGTGTATGGCTCTGGTGCATTATACTACGTCTGCAGCATCAATATGAGCAGCAGTTGGCACCACAGTGACAGAACTGTTACAAATCGGGTACTTCAAAATCAGCTCCGCACCAGACGCCCTGTAGCGTGCATTCCACTGACACCGAACTGCCGCCATTTGCGACTTCAGTGGGGCGAAGTGAGAGCTCATTGGAGGACAGGGTGGATGTCTGTTCCGTTGTATGATGAAAGTTTGTTCTGCCTCGGTGACAATGATGGCCATGTGTTTCTAAAATTAGGCCACTTGGGCGCCTCAAAAAACTTGTCTGCGTGCTCGAAACAGTGGGCAAACATCTGGAGGTATGGTCTGGTATGCGATTTCGTATGACAGCAGGAGCACTGTCTTGGTTATCCCACGTACTCTGACTGAAAAATTTGTACGTTAATCTGGTGATTCGACCTGTTGTGAAGAGATTCACGAACAGTATTCCAGGGGCTGTTTTCCGAGAGGATAACGCTGTCTAAATATCGCTGTTGTAACCGAAAATGCTCTACAGAGTGACGATACGTTATCTTGCCCTGTTCGATCACCAGATGAGTCTTCAGTTGAGCACATATGGTACATCATTCGACAACAGTTCGACCATCACTCTCAACCAGAATTAACTGCCCCTGTTCTGAACGACCAAGTACAATAGGTATGTAACTACATCCCACGAACTACCGTCCGCCACTTGTACAGCACAATGCATGCACATCTGCATACTTACATTCAACATTTTGGTGGTCACACTGTTTATTAATGTAACAGCATTTCACATTTACAATTGCTCATCTCGCGCTTACATTAACCGCTGATGTTGCAACGTTAATCATTTAATTATCATACCTAGATAAATGTACACCCGGAATTTCGTTACTGTACATTAATTATTTCTTGGAGGTCCCATTTTTTCCGTCAGCGCATGTCAAATGAATTTACTGCTTGTTGGCATATCTATTTGACAGTAAATGTTGTGGTTTTTCGAATATAACTAAAATATATACAGAGAGTTTTAATCACGCCACATGTGTTACCTTCATATGCACAAATAATTTTTTGTGGTAGAGCCTGATAGAAGAAACTTTTCCCAAGAGTATCAATTACATTCTTTGTAGTTGCATGTCTGGGACTTGTGCATCAGGACGAATGTCACATAGGTTACATGTTCGAAAGAACGACATATTAGGATCCATTGTAACTAGTCTAACACCTAGGTCTTTTGAAATTTCTTTTTATGTTTACAGATACAGTTATTTAAATTTTTATAATAATTAATAGCAAAATAACATTAGAAAATAAATTTAGTAGCAACAATGGTGATAATCTACTGTTATCAAACACTTGCACAAAAACTGAAGTTGCAGCATTACAATGTTAATGCTAATTCTCATGTACCAGACATACTAAAAATATTCTTAGAATCTATTTTTAGATATCTAAATGAGTGTTGCGTAAAATAAGAACAAACAAGATTTTATCATCATTGAACAGTAGTACTGCATGACGGCTGGCTTGATTGTTAATCAAAACGCAGTGCTTCAGAAGAGAATGACTTTGTTGTTGTAATACATTATTTTCAGATATATGTCAAAAGATACTAAAGAAGCATGGATATTACAAAACAGTATCAGAATAGGGAAATAAATAAAAAAAAACCTCATTTGAAGACACAGCTTACTTCAAGCAAAAACATACCTAGGAGCATCGTGCTGCAAGTAGATATAAAGGTTACAAGATGTGCATGTAACAATCACAAGCAGGATAGTGAAAAAAGCGTAACTTGAAACTTAGATGCTAACATTCGCGCCAGATGGCGGTATAGTGGTGATAGTGGAGCCATACTTCGTCGTTATTGACAACATATCCTAAACATTTAATATTAAAAAGAAAATGGTCAAGTGTAGATTATATAACTGCATCAGTAAGAAAGAATGCAAAAAAAAAATTAGTTCATTACAAGAAGAGCAAAGAAGAAAGCCACATAGCTGTCGTTAGGTGGCAGGGTAGTAGCAAATTTTATTTATGAAGAATATTAGATATGAGAACATAATAAAAGTCTAATAACAAAATAATTGCGTTACAGAATTAAAAATGTGAAATAAAAACTAATAACTGTATTGGCTACCATCAGGTGGCAGAATAGTTACAACATTAGCGCAATTCAACTGACAATGGATATCATGACAGCTGAACAACAAAATAGTATAGTATAACAGTACAAATAAGAAAACGAATGAAATGAGCCATAGTGGCTGACGTCAGCTTCTAACAAAAATTAACAGATGAAAGGAGAACAAGAGCTGCAGTGAGTGTCTAAAAAAAAAAACAAATATTTTGCAATACAAAGACGCAAAACTTTCCAGGAACCATATAGGTGCAGTTTGTTATTGCCAGTATAAAAAGTGACGATAAGATGCAATGTCAATGGAAACTTGATTTCTTCTTTAGATACAATGTATTCATCTAACAGTATTAAAACTGGGCATAGTGTCTATAGAAGAAAGGGGTGGGAGGTGTGTGACGGGAGTGGAGAAGAAGGGGAGTGTAGTGGAACGAGGAAGTGTTACAATACGAACAACAAATCATGTTATATAGAACAAGGCACTGGAAAAACAACGTGATCTGTACCTATAATACCGTTACAAAAACAAAAGATCTGCCAAGAAACATAACGGTACAGTAGTATTACTGCTGGTATAAAAAATTAAGATGTATGATAATGAGAATAAGATACAATGTCATGTAAGTTGCTTAGGATGATTAATATAGCGCCTAGCAGTATGGGTACTCCTCAGTGAAAATCAGTTAGAATAGGTAATGTCTCCATGGCAAATGTTTTCATGACTCGTTTACAGGAGATGACATGGGACGTATGTAGTAATAAACCAAACTCTAGCACAAAATTTAATCTATTCTATGAAAAATTCAGATCAGTATTTCAAAATAGCTTTCCACATAAGCTGGTCAGAGAGTACACTAAGCAGCAACGCTGGAAACCACGTGAAGTGGTATATGGTACAAAAGTGGAGTGAGGTAAAAGCAGAAGATGGTACAGTATATCCCATTCCTGTGGGAGAGCCGCCAGTTGTATTGAGCTTGCTTCTGATTGGTCGGTGCAGTAGGGTGTTAGGCGCCAAAACGCCTAGTTTCTCTTATTAATTATCTATATACTTTTCATTGTATTTAACCCAGTTTTGAGACGATCTCTCATGGTTACCCTACGAGTCTACCGTTTCTGTTTATTCCATTTCACTAGTTTTGAGAAACATAATAGTATTGATATTACCAATGAAGTGCTTCGGACACCTTTGGGTCACCTTGGCACGCCTAGAAGATGAAGTACTTCGGCTGTGCTAGTCACTGTTTTGGATCCTCCGGAGGGCCGGAGGAGTATCTGTTTTGGACGGACATGTCACACTCTGTATCGGAAGTTGCCAGAAAAGTTACCGTACTAATAAGAAAGCTATCTCGAGTGTTGTAGAAGACAGTGAAAAAAGGGATATTTTAAAATATAAGCAAACAGGATACATTAATGAAAGGGGTCGACTACCATCATTGTCACTACTACAGATTTCCCCTCTGTAGATACAGAAACTAACCTGGGCAAGTGGCATCCCACAAAAAATGCACAATCACAGGTCGAAGTTCTAGATAACAGCATAGCAGCCTCCGCCGAAGACGATCCCACGACCGACAAGCTCTCCTCTACGCTGGAGACACAACTTTAGAGGACGACAGGTTGCTGGAAAGAATGGGTAGGGGGTCCTATTCAGTCTCTACAGATCTCTCCAGCATCCAGGTCTGAATTCCAACACGACAACGTATGATTTATACATGGCATCCCTTGCGGAGAACTTGTATTTAAAGAAGAGGCGAACTGTGAACCTGAACTAAAGAAGAGGAGAACTGTGAATCAGGTGAGATGTGAAAATCATAGTGAGAACAGTAAATTGTAATGATTACCATAAAATGCCCGACTCAATAGTGTATGAACAGTGAAAAGATAAAAAGCGACATTATGTGTACTGTGAAATTATATCCTGTTTGAACTCTTGTAAGTTTCTTTGCACTGTTAGGCAGAAAATTCAATAAACGCCGCTAATTAATACTTGTCATGTAGTTGAAAGTGAAAATACCAAAACACAAATCGATGTGTAAAGTTATAAGTGTGTGTGCGATCCAAACGGATTACGTTTTATTTCACCGCAACAAGAAACAACGCTTCAGGGAGCAGTTAACAGAGCAGCGTACAGCAAGCGAGGCAAATGACTTGGAAGCAAACCTGTCGTCTCTGCCAACTGCAGTCCCACGTCAGAGACCGGCGAACGGCAGGGATAGGCGTCTGTAGTTTACTACGGCAGCCGAAGACACCCAGCACGACAAAAACAATGCGGCGAGTAGCAGCATCACACCGGAGAAAAAGGTACTGTGTACGCTAATCACTTTACCACTAGCGAGAGTAAGCTAGTATAAACAACCTTAGGGACTTTTAAGAATATTGTTAAATTGTTTCGTAATAATTTCCTTAATACCAAAATGTCAGGGCAAAGCGAAACGCGGTACAATCTTGGAAGTAGACAGACAGTGCAGCGTCAGGGTAATAAAATTGGAGAGGCAAGCCAATTACAGGACATGCCAGATGAAATCAGTAATATAAGTAAAGAGGAAAGTGTATAGAATCAAATGCATGATAGCTATTTACCAGTATCATCTAATGTAGAAACTGAAGATTTCCGAGAAAACACAATTTCACGTAGTAGTAATAGTGAAATTAGAGACGTGGATTCTGATATAGATGACATGAATGTTAATAATAAGTTAAATAAGGTGATTGGTAATGTCAGAATTGATGACTCTGACATCATCATTAGTAATGAATCAACAAGTAGTAGGTTAAGCTATGGAACACCATCAGCTGATACATTGCCTACACAAGAAAATAATAAAAGTGTGGTTGAAATGATAATAGAGTTAGTATCTGGGCGAAAAGAAGAAATAAAGGAGTCAAATGGATTACTTGTTGATAAAATAAAAACAACAAACGAGGAGATAGTAAAAATTAATCATAAGTTTGAACATTTAGAGAAGAGGGTTGATTCTCATGAAACTAAAATAGGACCTTGTGAAAAAAGAATTGGGCATGAGATTCAAGAATGGGGTCAAAAAAGTCTGAAGAGAGAGGTTAATCATAAGATTGATGACGAAGTAGCGAAAATAAATGATCTCATAGAAGCTCAAGATACTTTTGTATTGTCTGTTAGGATCAAAGTCATTAAATTAAGCAATGATCAGTGTAAAATAAACAAAACTTGCAAAGATACCCACGAAAGGCAAAACAAACAGGTCGTAGTATTAAAGGGCGAAAATGTAGTCCTTAGCCGTAAAGTATCATGGTTAGAATCTGTTCGTAATGGTAATACAAAAACGCTGCAGGGTCCTTCGAGAGAAATAGAACAGAAGGTAGAAAACATAAGTCAACTAAGTGAGATGAGAAAAACGTATATGATGTGGAGGTGGCATTAAAACAGAAACTCGAAATGGGGACTGAACGGGAAAAACGTAAGGGTGTTGTTTATATTAATGATGAAGTCAGCAATGCTGATGCTTACAAATTTCATAAATTTTCTGCTAAAGATAATATACATCCTGTTGCTTTCATTTGTTAGTTTGAGGGAATCATAGCTGACAACATGACAAAACAGCAGAAAATTAAATTCATAGCCAGTCGTTTTGAAGGGACGCAGTATCACATGGGGAACAGGAGCCAATAGCACACGTAAAATATAGCAAGAATTTGTTAGAGTATTCTTAAACCAATACTGGTCCACAAGTACACAATACATTATAAAAACAGAAATATTTGAAGCCAGGAGCTTTGAAAACAGTGGCTGCGATAGTTATAAGGAGTTCTTTCAGCACTACATTGAAAAGAACAGTATTAAACTGATCCTTTCCGTGAATCTGACTTAGTAGAAATAATAGTTCCTAAGTCTCAGTGCCTGTACAGGAGAAGCTAATTTACCTCAACAAAAGTGAGGTTAATAGCCTGCTGTGTATATCAGAATGGCTCGACGCGCATTCAGGCAACAGACAAGTGCTGGAAGGCTGGCGTAAAAACAGGTGGTGTGCAGTCCGCTGCATTCACCATGACGCATACAGGAATAGCATGTCGAGAAACCTCAGCGGGCAACAGCACTCTTTGCATTGCCAGGTAGCTGACGCGTACTAGACATCCGAGTTAACTAACAGTTTACTTCATTCCTTTTCACCTCGTAAGTTCTTCACTCTGCATCATTCTGAACAAAAATCTGTCATCTATCCTTCTTCACTATTCAAAAAATAAATAAATAAATAAAATAAAGTAAAAAATAAAAAAGAGACAAAAAGGGATCAATTGAAACAAAAGACATACTAATTAAATATTTAAGCAAACGATCATGGAGTATACTTACGTATCACTAAAGATAACATGCAGGATAAAGTTTGCAAAACAAGTACAGAACGAAGGCTATAAGAACTAAAATCATCATCCATACAAGCAGCATAACACCCTATAGACTACATACAGAAACGTTTTGTACATGTTATGAAACACAAAGAAATTACATAAACATATATACAGAGAAAACAATCTTATATATTTCTTTAATTAGCTAGCTTGCAGCTTACTCAGAGGAAGAGGACAGCACCAAACCAAGCAAGTGGATGCAATTAGAACAAACAGTACGCAATGGTCCTGAGACGATTAGATTAAACTTTATCAGCAACAATTGGCAGATGGAGTGCCAGTGATTACAAGCAATGATGAGTTTCCGCTGCAATACATATATATTTCGGCTGGTATGAGCTCAGCCACAGTTAAAATGATTATGAAAGTGTTTTCGATCGACCAGAGAAGTCGACCACTCATATATAAATGATAATGAAAGAGTTTTGGATCGACCAGAGAAGACGACCCCTCATATATGATGATAAAGAATAGGAAGGTAATAGGCGACGTGAGAATAGGCCACACATTTAGGGATTAGTAGGAGAGGTATTTCCGCCCAACCATTATTATTAATTGTATCACGATGCAGAAACGTTACCCACGCAGCTAATGAACACGAAACATGAATCTCACACAGGACACAGGCAATAAAAAGCACTGAGATACAAATAGATAAAGCACTTGAGAAATGTTCGCTAAGTTAATATTATTTACATGTTTGAGCAGCGAAGTCCATAATAAGCTACCGGCGAATTAAAGCAAAACGAATTGTTTCGCTATTTTTCTCTGTCAACAAGACCTAGGGTATCTTCAGTTCTCTCAAAAGATCCGTGAATCTCGTTTGAATGCCTAGTTAATTTATCGAATGAAATAAATATAAAACCCTAAGTATAAAATGAGAGCTATTCTCATATCATTTCCATTTTCACTACGCAGACGTAAGATAGTGCTGTGTCGAGCGCCGTTACTAACTTGAATGAAAGTAAGTGCTGACTGGAATGAGTCACGCCTGATGCATATTGACAGAACATCAACAGGTGGTGCGAGGGTGCACTAACTGATGAGTCAAGATTACGAAACCAAAACATTAGCCATGGGAGGAGACAATTCAAATGGAAGCCTTGTAGTCGCAGTAGCGGTATCAAAGGCTTTGTAAATATTATTGTATGATGTTCAATGCAACATAGGGCATATTGTAAAACTATGTAACATCTATGTGTGAATTTTATGTAAGGGCACTTATATGTTGCTATATTTTAGGGTATTTATGAATTATTTAATAGTAAACGATATATACGAATCGCCTAGTGCTGGTATAAGAAAAATAAGTGAGTGTTAATTGGTAAAAGTGGACGGCACTGCGCTGATATTAGATGAAAAACATATAAGAGTTATTAGGTAAAAGTGTACAGCACTGCACTGAAATATATTAGATAAGAAATGTGTGTTGTGTAAAGACGGACAGCATTGCGCCAGTAACCTACTTATTTAGTTTCTATTGTATGTAATCATCAATAAGTGTAGTGAGTGTTTATGAGCAGATTTAATGGCCCAGGTGCCGATGTTTACTGTTGAATAACAAGACTACAGAAAATTTAAAGGACAGCTATGTGCTGAAAATCATGAATGATATTTTGTGGTAAGAAGAAGTTCATGATATAATGTGTGATAAGTTAAGGTTTTCTGATAGAATTAAGGTGAGAAAGTATGTGTTTAACACTAGTAAGTCAATGGCTTTGGTTAATTGGGGTGATATTTTAGGAACAACAATTACCTAGTTTTTTTAAAGAATTTCCATGAATGAGAGAGTATGGGAGCTACTGAGAGACTGGAAACTGCAATCATTTTTCCTAAATTTTGGGGGCTAAATTTTCTCATTTTCAAACTTGTTAGTTGTCTTCGAGAACTGGCCAATTTTAGAAATGAAAGAAGGGAGGAGATCTGTGATGTTCTTGGCTGTGGCGGCCAGTATTTTATCTTGTTAGAAACTAATCCTGATGCACCTTGATACACGTGAAGTAGTAGAGTGGGGTACAAGCAGCAGATGGTACAGTATATACCACTCCAGTGGGAGAGTCCGCCAGTTCTGCTGAACTAGCTTCTGATTGGTCGGTACATTCGAGAGTTAGGCGCCACAATGCCTATCTTTTCTTCTTAATTATTTATATACTTTTCATTATATTTAACCGAGTTTTCAGTATTACAACCTCTCATGGTTACCCTACGAGTCTATCGTTTTTATTTATTAAATTTCACTGGTTTTGAGAAACATTGGAGTAAAGATATTACAACTGAAATGTTTCGGCTCGCCTATGAGATGAAGCACTTCGGCTACACTAGTCACTTTGTTTCGTGTGTTCTGAAGGGCCGGACGTTTATCTTCGTTTTGGACGGAGATGTCGTACTCTATATCGGAGGTTGTCGGAAAAGTTACCATACTAGTAAGAAATGTATGTCGAGTTTGAAGAAGACAGTGTAAAAAGTGATATTTTAAAATATAAACAAACAGGATACATTAATGAAAGGTTTCGCCCACCATCACTGTCAGTACTACAGATCTTGCTCTCTGTAGATACAGTGACTAACCTGGGCAAATGGCATTCCACAAAAAAGCACAAACACAGGTTCAAGTTCGAGATGACGGCATAGAATCCACCGCCAAATAAGATCCCGCGACCGACGAGCTGTCTTCTGCGCTGGGGACACAACTTTAGAAGACGACAGGTTGGTGGAAAGAACAGTTAGGGACTCTTATTCAATCGTTATAGATCTCTCCAGTTTCCAGATCTGACCTCCAACACGACAATGTATAATTTTATAAGAGTACCAATAATTTTTTTCCCTGTAAGAAGACCAGTTTTCTCCGAAAAATGTAATGCGTCATTAACTCAAGGCATTCATCCAGAGAGACTGAAATATGGCGTTGTTAAACCTCTCTATAAGGAAAGTAACTAGAGAGCTGTCAATAATTACCTACCTTTTTCACTGCTGACATCATTCTTCATTATATTTTAGAACGGATGTATTTTAGAATAGTATCTCAAAAAAATGGTTCTGAGCACTATGGGACTTAACTTCTAAGGTCATCAGTCCCCTAGAACTAGAACTACTTAAACCTAACTAAACTAAGGACATCACACACATCCATGCCCAAGGCAGGATTCGAACCTGCGACCGTAGCAATAGTATCTCACCTTAGCAACAATAGTATTCTTAGGAAATCACAGTTTGGGTTCCAGAAGTGTTGCTCTACTGAGAATGTTCGATCTCCAGATTTTACAAACATTAAATATTAAAACAGCACTGGTAGGTATTTTCTGCTACTTCTCTATGACATTTGACTGTGTGAGTCACCGTATTCTCCTTGATACATTAACATTTTATGGGATTGATGGTATAGTCAACCAATGGATAATGTTGCACCTGAGCAAAGAATGCAGAAAGCTGTTCTTAGTAATTCATGCAATATAATCTAGGGACATAGTTCTGACTGGGAAGAAATCACGTATGGGGTTCCCAAGGTTCAATCTTAGGTCGACTACTGTTGCTCACATATGTAAACGATCGTCCATCTAGTATACAACAAGCAGACTTAGTTTTTTTTGCTGATGACACTAGTACTGTAATCAATGTAAGCATACATACAGAAACAGAAGAAATTGTAAATAAAGTCCTTAAAAGTGTCATTGATCGGTCTTCTGACAATGGTCTCACCCTCTGTTTTAAAATGACACAACATATTCAGTTTTGCATGTCTAGAGGTGCTACACTAACGATAAGTGTAACACACAAAGAGGAAATAATAAATAGGGTGGAAACTTCAAAATTCTTAGGGGTCCATATTGATGAGAATTTCAATTGACTAAAACACGTTTTGTAGCTCCTAGAACAGCTCAGTTCAGTCACATTTGAGGTTAGAATCATTGAAAATCTAGTGGAGAGACAAACCAGAAAGTTTACATAGTTACCATATATTTGTTGAATAGTGTCTTATGGAATGGTGTTCTTGCATAATTCACCTTTAAGAAAGAAAGTCTTCATTGCCGAAAAACGTGTCGTGATACTAATGAGTGTGCTGTGTTTAAGGAGTTGGGCATTCCGACTACTGCTTCACAGTATATTTATTGCCTCATGAAGTTTGTTATAAATAATCCACCACAGTTCAAGGGGAACAATGAGTTAAATAATTACAATACCAGAAGGAAAAATGAGATTCATTACTCCACATTAAGACTGTCTTCAGCACGAAAAGAGATGCTCAATACTGCAACAGAAAATTTTGATCACTAATCCAGTGATATAATATGTCTAACAAAGAGCAAAGTAAAATTTGGTAATAAACTGAGAAAGTTTCTCCTTGACAATTCCTTCTATTCCATAGAAATATTCCATTATTGTAATGTGAGAAGGTGATGGGTAGGAATTACTAGTTAACATCTGTATATCTTTTTGTGTGAAAGGAAAATAGATATGTTCAAACTGAAACTGTATGCACAAATTAATCTGAAATGTTGCTGTATAATGACTCATTCCACAACATTAATATCTATCGTGCAAAATGTTCCATTGAATGTCTTACTTTCTAATGAACTAACTTACTTGCAAACTGGATATTTGTGTTCAGAGACATACTATTCAGAGAGCAGAAACAGCACTGTGCGAAATGTCCATAGCAGGTGGTAACGGGGTGGGGGAGGGGGAGTGGGGGAGAAGAGGAACGCAATTGACCAAGGAGGTTTCACAGCACAAGTGCCAAATTACATTGTTCAGAACAAGGGACTTCGAAACGAAAAGACCTACGTCTATAACAAATCTTGAAAGACATTAGAAACGCTCTTCCGATTAGAGTTGATTTGCTCATTCAGAATAATACATGGGTTCTAATTAAATTTTTTACCGATTTCTATCTCTCCCAAAATATCCAAATATAAACCTTTCTGCTCTGTATCGAAGACAGTTAAAAACTTTTCAGTTGCCTTCAAAGTATGTCTGTTCCTGGCAAAATAGCATCCTAAGGTCGTGTTGTTTTTATTGCAGTCTTGCTTAAATCCTGTTTGAAAATCACAATCTGTTCGATTGCTCAAATTTTTTTCACAAGAGTGACATGATTTTGCTGCAGGCACCTGTTTTAAAAATCCACTTAGGTTTTTACCTGCCTAAGAGTGCAGTTCTGATCTGAGTTTTCTATGTCTCTGAAAGCGTAACTGTGTCTTAGCTTTGCTAAATGCCCTTACGTTTCGTTCGTTAAACTGGTTTGAATAAGAAGTAGATCCCAACTTTAAAGCATTAACCATTTTGCAAACTGATCTGTATGACTACGTTCTCTCACAATGCATGTTTCATCGAGGTCTCACTTTGCTAACCTGTTTAACATTGCAGCGAAGAACGCAGGTTTGTAGGCTCTTGAGTGACAAAAGAGTCAACACTTACGATTATATTAGCTATCTACGATAAAAAAGCGCTTCGTGATTTTCAAAAAGAGATTTCAGGAACACTCCAATGAAAATTCCACAGCCTTAGGGTGCGACTTTGTCAGGAATACATATATTTCGGAGGCAATTGAAAAGGCTCTGTTTTACGTATAGAGCACAAATGGTTAGATTTGGATATTTTAGAAGAGATTGGAATCTACAAAAAAAATTTTAATGACTGCCCACGTAATATTTTGTTTGAGGAAATCCACTCTACATTCTAATCGGGAGTGGTTTTTGATATTTTTCAAGGTTTGTTACAGACTGAGGACACTTTATTTCCCAAGGCAATTGCCATAAGTAATTTGATTTAACACTTGTACTGTGACACCTTCTTGGTCTGTTTCGTTTCCCTTTTCCCCTCCCCCCCCCCTCCTCCACCAACTACCTGCTATGACATTTCGCTCTGTGTTGTTACTGGCCTATGTCCCTGAACACAAAAATCCAGCTTGTGTTGATATTGTATCTTAATCCTACTTTTGTGTGTGTTAAATTCTTATACCGGCAGTAATATTACTTTCTTAATACGTTTCTTGGCAAGTCTCGTGTTTTGTATCTGTATTATAGATACAGATCTTGCTGTTTTTCAGCACTTTGTTGTAAAATATGATTTGTTACTTGTACTGTGACACCTCCTTGTTCTCTCATATTCCCCATCTTTTTCCCTCCCAACACACAACCCCCGTCACTTCCTGCTACAAACACTATGCACAATGTTGTTATTTCAACGAATAGTACGTACCTAAACACGAAAGTCAGCTTGCACAGACATTGAATGTTATTATCGTTTTCAAATGTCTTAACTTTTTATACTTTTTTGTATCTCTAGAAGAGGTCCAGTTTGCACTGACATTGTATCTTAATCTCATTTTCACCTGTCACTTTCTATATTAGCGGTAACAAACTTTACCCTCACTTTTCTTCGAATGGTTTGCGCCTTTGTATTACAATATATTTATTTTGTTTATTCTGTTTCTTTGCACTTACAATATTTGTTAAGACACTCACTGTATCTCTTGTGCTCCTTTCAACTGTCAGGTTTTGTTACAAGCTGAGGTCAGCCAGTATGGCTCATTTCAATTGCTTTCTTAGTTTCAGTGTAAATTTATTTAATTTTCCTGTTTAGCTTTCATTATATCCATGGCCAATTGCGATGAAATATGGTGACAATGTTGTAACTATTCTGTCACCTGATAGCAACCAAACAGCTTTCTTTATTATTTTCTATTTAACATTTTTAATTTTGTTACCTAATTATTGTGTTTGATTTTTATTATGTATTCATATCTATTATTCTTCATAAACAAAATTCAAAGTCAATCTTGACGATGTGCGACGCCACATTGCTACTACTCTGCCACCTAAAGGAAACTAAAGGAGACACCATGTGGCTCTTTTCCTTGCTCTTCTTGTTATAATGTAAACATATTTCTTTTCTACTATTATTACTTTGTAATATTTATTTGACCACTTTATTTTTAAGATAAAATTTTTTGCACTATGTTGTCAATTACGACGATGTATGTCTCCACCATCCCTACTATGCTGTTATCTGGCGCGAATGTTCACGTTTACGTTTCATGTGAAATTTTTCCACTACTCTGCTTATGACTGCTATAGACACATTTTGTAGCCTTTGTCTCTACATGCTGATTGATGCCGCTAGCTAGGTTTTTTGCTGGAGTACACCATGTGTACAACCGAAAGTAGTTTCTGTTTTTAAGTATTTTGAATCTCTTCTGTAATTTCCATAAATCTTTGGTTTATTTTGAGACATTTCTGAAGATGGGTATGTTGGAAATGCGTTATATTACGAACAATAAACTCATATTAATTTGAAGCATGACTTTTTGATTAGTGACCAGCCCAAACTTTATGCAGTTTTGTTATTCATTTTTAACCCATTAAGTACCAGTGTCCTATTTTGAAGACAGAGCACATATTTATTTATAAATACACAATAAATTATTAGTTTGCCTCTATTACTATTCTATGTCACTAGTTGATGCTTTTTGTAACAAATGTATGCTTAGAGAAAATTAAAAGCAATAAATCCTACCATTAATTGATTATTGAATACTAAGTACCACTTTTCGTTATTACAGGTATTTACTTTATCGACAATTTAGTAATATTTGAAATATGTGGCAAAGATCTCTTTGCGATTATTTATAGTCAACAATGTGTCTTTTAAACTACTTGCATTGTTAGCTCATTTGAAGTTATATTCATTGTTTTCCATTGTTATAAAATTTGATGTACCCGAAATAGGACACTGGGATTTGGTGCTATCATTTCAGTTATTTGTATTGCTGCACGTTCCAATATGAAACTCTGCTACTGCTGATGTATTTTCTTTTTAGAACGTGGTAATTTTACCAGATTTTGTTGCTGATGTAAGTAAAGACCCCTCTTTTATATATGAATTACAGGATATGAAATTACTTTGAAATTTACAGTGTATTAGTAAGTATATTTTTGAATATGTTACCCATTAGTAAATACTACAGTTCCAGATTGACGTTTATCCGAGGCAAGCCTATTAGATTTGGCTATAAGTTGTGGTCTCTTTGTGGAGCAAGTGGCTACTGTTTCAAATTTTATTTATACTGTGGAAAGGATCCAGAAGATACTGCTAGGGATGACCTACTATTGGGATCAAGAGTAGTCCTAAACATGTTGGACTGCATTGAAAAACCCGAGAATCATTGTGTGTACTTCTTCAGTTCTTCACCAGGAGAGATCTTATGATTCTTCTGAGAATTTTGGGTTTTCGAATAACTGGGACTGTCAGAGAGAATCGAGTAGGTGACTGTCCACTACTGAGCAGCAATGAACTGAAAAAGACAGTTCGAGGAAACTATGACTACCACTTCGACAGGAATGGTGAAGTCTTATTTCTTCGATGGCACGACAACACATGCGTTCAATTGATACAAATTTTTACTGAGTTCAACTTTAGGGAGCAGCTACGTGGTACAGTAGACAAGCAAGTAAGAAGACACAAGTGAAATAACCTGCCGGTTTGAAGTCGTATAACGCGTACATGAGAGGTGTTGACCACCATGACTGGTTACTTGGAAAAAGTGCGACGGTAATTAAAGTGAAAATATGGTACTGGGTTCTATTACACGTTTGCCGGAAACGGCCCTCATAATTCCTGACTCTTCTACAGTCTAGTACATGGGAAAAATGCACAGGATTTACTGGATTTCAGATGTGCTGTTACCGTTACATACTTGAAATTGGACACTGGAAGAGCGAATATTGGACGTCCAATGGAATACCCATCAAGTTAGTTGAGAGTGATACCAGACATCAGGTTTGATGGAATTGGTCTTATGATTGAGAAAAGAAGCACGCAAAGAAGACGTGTAAGAGCTAAATGCAACGGGAAACCAAAAACATATCATGTTAAATGCCCTGTAACACTGTGTGTGAAGTGTATTGTACCATTTCACAAGAAATAAATAGTTGAGACTAGAATACAGTTTAGTATGCTATACAATACTGTTAGATCCCAGTGTCCTATTTTCAGGACGGCCTTTATATCAGCATGTATAAATATTCTTTGGCTATTTTTGTACTTATTGTGGTTCATGCATTATAATTCAAGAATAAAAAATTCAGTTTAAAAAAAAAATTATTTGGGACTTAATGGGTTAACATGGTCGCGTGTCTCCTACGTGACTTTTTGTTGTGACTGTGTTGTGACAGAAGCTTTATGAATATTGAGGTATAAATGCAGTTGACTGACTTTCATTTGGTCGCCCATGTGATGAACGATTAAATGTATTTTGTACAGAAATTTAAATTGTATATCAGAATTTCTTAACTATCTTAATGGACTAAAAATACCTTCATAAAACGTTTTATCATTGTTGAGAAAACAACTGCAGTGTCTTCATTGTTTACCTTTAAGTGATACAGCTATCCTGTTTTTATTTACTTGTCTATTACTTCATGTTTTATGTTATCTATTTACCATCAAAGGAGGGTGGTGTTTCAGAATCTTTGTCTTATATCATTTAGTCTTATGTAAAATATGAATACATTGAGCAAGGGTGGTTTTTAGTGATCACAATGTTAGATCAGAAATGTGTGTGCATAACCTCTTTTAGAGCATTCGTGGGTATATTGATTTTGTACTGAATAAAGGCACTGCTAATGGATTAGAACTGCTGTAGTGTGTGTTACTTTCAGTGAGTGGGACTGTATCTTATGAGAGACATTGATTTTGGGAACAGTATTTGTTTAACAAAATAAGTTTTTGTATCATTATGTATTACATTCTAGAATTAAATTTTTGTTTTGTTACAAACTTTGAAGCAGGATAGTGACTGTCTCTGTTCATGACAATATTTTGAGTTAAGCCAGTTTTACAGCCAGATACTCATCACAAAATTGCTGATGTGAAAACCATGAGAAAGACATTCAAGAATAAAGATCATTAAAACAGTTAAGAAGTTAATAAATGCTCTAAAATTTTAGTACCACTTCAATACTGACACGATTATTAACTTCCTTGCTGCCAAAACAACAATGTACTTGAGAAATACATATTATCTCTATTTATTTTCAGCATCAGATTCATGAAAAAACCTTAAGAACAGTAACTGTAATTTTTCTCTTACAAAATTACGGAACTCTTGTGTCAAATGTTTTTGGCGTTAATTTTCTAACTTCGATAATGTTTCAGTTGTTGAATACCACGTCATTCAGCGGAAGATTTTAAGATTTTTTCAAAATATTGGTCCCGAATCTTGTAAGCACCACAATATAAGCAAAACTGCATACACGAGTAGTCTTCATTACAATTACAACACTTAAAAAAGGCATATTTTTATTCTATATATAAATACGTTAAGTAAGTACTGCATCTGTAGTAATACCTGCACAAGTGAATTGAAATAGCAGCTGTTGTCTCTGACACAGTAACATTGCTAGTTTTCTATGAACACTCTTATCTCTGTTTGGTTATGCAAGAAACATTCTGGGTATAACTTCAGTCAATGCTTCAGAAATCCTAACACCTTTTTCATGGCACCATTTTGGCACAAACATTAATGATGAGCTAAATACTCTCATTATGAAATTTTATCTCATCTCGCACTACTAAACTGTGTCAATTATGGGGACCTACAACCTTCGTATTGATATTAATTTGCTCTATTTTAGCCCTCATCATATGCTGTAGAAGTTCTCCAGCTTGTATTTAGATATGTCAAAGCTTACTTCTAGCCTAAATTCCAATGGGAAAAAAATCACATGAAAGGGATTTTGTTCAGGGTATTGATTCTTTAATAAATGAGAAACATACAGACATAAAATTACATCAGTATAAAATACCCATTAGAAAGCAATACATCTAAAGGCAAAATTGTGAATTACATAAATATTTTGACAAATATATTAAGGATAACTCTTGTAATCAAGTGAATGAATTTTAAACTATACTTTTTACATATTTTTAGCACTCTTGTAGAATTACAGATGTAAGGCACTATCATTTTTTGGAAGATCCATAGAAAAATGATCAATCAGAACTCCTTTATAGAAAAATTCCACTATTCCAATATTTCTCAAGTTGTAGTAATATGCATGTAATATATTTAGAAAAAACACTTCCCCAAAAATTTATCTAATAAGAAATGTTTCAATATACTGCATTATACTATAAAAGGCTTTGATTAACAATCAAGTATGATATCATATCTGGTAAATAAGGTAAACATTCATTCCTCACACTGTATAAAAAGTGGTTTTTTCACTTATTTCTCACAAAAATTCTGTCAGATACTCGTAACAACCAATAAATTCTGTCAGATACCCATAACAACCAATAAATTTATCTAATAAGAAATGTTTCAATATACTGCATTATACTATAAAAGGCTTTGATTAACAATCAAGTATGATATCATATCTGGTAAATAAGGTAAGCATTCATTCCTCACACTGTATAAAAAGTGTTTTTTTCACTTATTTCTCACAAACATTCTGTCAGATACTCGTAACAACCAATAAATTCTGTCAGATACTCGTAACAACCAATAAATTCTGTCAGATACTCGTAACAACCAATAAATTGGTTGTTACGAGTATCTGACAGAATTTTTGTGAGAATTAAGTGAAAAAACCACTTTTTATACAGTGTGAGGAATGAATGCTTACCTTATTTACCATATATGATATCATACTTGATTGTTAATCAAAGCCTTTTATAGTATAAGGCAGTATATTGAAACATTTCTTGTTAGATTAATTTTTGGGGAAGTGTTTTTCTCTAAATATATTACATGCATATTACTACAACTTGAGAAATGTTGGAATAGTGGAATTTTGCAAAAACTCGAAGCAGAAAATACAATGGATCTTTCTTCTTGAACTTTCCAGTCACTCGTAGTCATCTCGGTTACTGTGGACATAGAATGCTGCATACCAGGAAACCTTTTCACATATTACCGTTCTAGAGTACTGCCGTTGCCCTCTCCAAGCATCGTATCAGTCATTTAGTTCCTTGTGTAATGGTACCTGTCAGAATGTTGTCAAGAATTATACTTCTCTAACATACAATGCAGCCACCAAATTGTAATGTGGACAAACAACCATGAAAAGAAGCAGTTCAAGTGCAGCTACGGTATTAGGTGCAGTCATTGACACCACCATTCACTGATGGCCATAACTAATGAAGCTACCAATCACTTACTGATGGCACACTGACACTACCTCTTTCAAACTTTGATTATACTCAGCACCTAAACCATTCATTTACCGATTGCCGCCTCAGGAACCATTCGAATCGTATATATATATATATATATATATATATATATATATATATATATATATATGTGTGTGTGTGTGTGTGTGTGTGTGTGTGTGTGTGTGTGTGTGTGTAGGCCGCCCAGAGTGGCCGAGCGGTTCTAGGCGCACAGTCTGGAATCCTGCCTCGGGCATGGATGTGTGTGATGTCCTTAGGTTAGTCAGGTTTAAGTAGTTCTAAGTTCAAGGGGACTGATGAAATCAGCAGTTAAGTCCCATAGTGCTCAGAGCCATTTGAACTATTTTTGTGTGTGTGTGTGTATGTATGTTTTATACACCCAGTATATGTTACATTCAGAATGATATCGCTTAATATTCTATCATGGTGTTTGGACGACTTGGAACTGGTATATTTTGGTTTATTCTACTTTGTTTCAAAATATGAGCCACGAATCACTTTGCAGCTGCCGTGACCTTTTTACAACCGAATCAATCTGTCTCCATCATTTCTTGATCCTTCCATTTTGCTCGTCTCTGTACTACACACATCAACAATGAATATGCATGGCGTGTCAAACAAACAAACATGAAATTTACATATTCATTAGGTGATGGGTTATTACGATTCATAACGAACCTTTTCGGGATAATTTTCTTTCATAACAGTCCTCTGACTGCACTATGAAATATTTTCCTAAATTGTACAAATACACTCCTGGAAAGTGAAATAAGAACACCATGAATTCATTGTCCCAGGAAGGGGAAACTTTATTGACACATTCCTGGGGTCAGATACGTCACATGATCACACTGACAGAACCACAGGCACATAGACACAGGCAACAGAGCATGCACAATGTCGGCACTAGTTCAGTGTATATCCACCTTTCGCAGCAATGCAGGCTGCTATTCTCCCATGGAGACGATCGTAGAGATGCTGGATGTAGTCCTGTGGAACGGCTTGCCATGCCATTTCCACCTGGCGCCTCAGTTGGACCAGCGTTCGTGCTGGACGTGCAGACCGCGTGAGACGACGCTTCATCCAGTCCCAAACATGCTCAATGGGGGACAGATCCGGAGATCTTGCTGGCCAGGGTAGTTGACTTACACCTTCTAGAGCACGTTGGGTGGCACGGGATACATGCGGACGTGCATTGTCCTGTTGGAACTGCAAGTTCCCTTGCCGGTCTAGGAATGGTAGAACGATGGGTTCGATGACGGTTTGGATGTACCGTGCACTATTCAGTGTCCCCTCGACGATCACCAGTGGTGTACGGCCAGTGTAGGAGATCGCTCCCCACACCATGATGCCGGGTGTTGGCCCTGTGTGCCTCGGTCGTATGCAGTCCTGATTGTGGCGCTCACCTGCACGGCGCCAAACACGCATACGACCATCATTGGCACCAAGGCAGAAGCGACTCTCATCGCTGAAGACGACACGTCTCCATTCGTCCCTCCATTCACGCCTGTCGCGACACCACTGGAGGCGGGCTGAACGATGTTGGGGCGTGAGCGGAAGACGGCCTAACGGTGTGCGGGACCGTAGCCCAGATTCATGGAGACGGTTGCGAATGGTCCTCGCCGATACCCCAGGAGCAACAGTGTCCCTAATTTGCTGGGAAGTGGCGGTGCGGTCCCCTACGGCACTGCGTAGGATCCTACGGTCTTGGCGTGCATCCGTGCGTCGCTGCGGTCCGGTCCCAGGTCGACGAGCACGTGCCCCTTCCGCCGACCACTGGCGACAACATCGATGTATTGTGGAGACCTCACGCCCCACGTGTTGAGCAATTCGGCGGTACGTCCACCCGGCCTCCCGCATGCCCACTATACGCCCTCGCTCAAAGTCCGTCAACTGCACATACGGTTCACGTCCACGCTGTTGCGGCATGCTACCAGTGTTAAAGACTGCGATGGAGCTCCGTATGCCACGGCAAACTGGCTGACACTGACGGCGGCGGTGCACAAATGCTGCGCAGCTAGCGCCATTCGACGGCCAACACCGCGGTTCCTGGTGTGTCCGCTGTGCCGTGCGTGTGATCATTGCTTGTACAGCCCTCTCGCAATGTCCGGAGCAAGTATGGTGGGTCTGACACACCGGTGTCAATGTGTTCTTTTTTCCATTTCCAGGAGTGTATATTCCAAATTCAAACTTTTTGATTAAGTCCAAATGTAATTGGGGTCAAATTTCACGAATGGCATATGGGTGCTACATGCAGGATGGGGCAGTGGCACATTTTGCTGCTGATGTACAACTAAATCCAACGTACCAATATGCAACCAGATGGAGAAATCGAATAGGGCCTGTACCTTCACGTCAAAGATTGCATCACCTTACTCTTAGGATTTTTTTATGTTGTATCCATTCAACACTACTGGTGAAGAGGTTAACGAACTGGAGCATCGAGTTTAAGCCTTATCAAGATTTGCAAAATGATTTAGGGGTGTTTGACAGAATTCGTGAACCACTGTAGAAAGGAGTGCATTATTGTATCTCAATGCAAGAACGACACGTGGAAAATCTCCTTTAACAGATACAAATGTATAGTAAATTGTAACGTGTAAAGTACTGAAGTAGTATTGTATTCCTTGTTAGGGTAGCCTCTGAGCGAAATTCGAGCCTAGTTATATGGTGACTCAAATAAAAAGTTTACATTTAAAATACGTTCGTACTTAGTAGAAAAATATTTCATACTGAAGTCATTAGTCAGTAACCACACATTCACAGTTATCTCGTAAATACTTCTGGCGTGGACCCATGTCTACAGGATCGTTTTGCCATCTCTTGTCTTATACTTTTACCCGTGTCAGTTTTCGTCATTAACTGTGATACTCCCTCTGTCCATGTCCATACCTGGCAGGGATATCGGCCACTGGCCCACCAGTCGAGGCATTTCGCAGTGGTTCAGATGGATCAAGAATCTTTACTGGCCATTGATCATATGAGATGAGAAAGGCTTCGTCTTCGGTACATAACAAAAATTCTTGACACTATATACAGAGGCAACGTTATGAGTATGTGGTAGAGGTAATTGGCCACCCAAAGTTGGTACGAGGTCACACGAATTTATTGTACGGCTCCACGCAAAGAGCCCAGGGCTAAGGGGCGCCACAGTAGGTCTAGCTAGTTGACTGGTAAAAGTGAGCCCAGACACAAAGACGAGCACAGTAGCAGGAAAGGAGTAAATCCCAAGGTTGGGAATTTGTATGGTGTTGCTGGAATGGCCTTTTGAGGGCAGAAGAATCTCCAAGAAATTGCGGAGTGTCCAACAAGCTGAAAGATGGCTTCTTACAGCTCTTCAAGAAGGTATAATAATTAATAGTCAAGTATTAAAGCTAACTTGAACACATCCGGGATCTCAGAAAAATGAGGCCCTTCCAATGTCACAAAAATATTTTATAGTCCTTGAAACAACAGAAGTTAATATTTCACAGCAAATATACATTTTCACGATGAACCTCTAAATTAACAATTGCTTCATGCATTTCCAACAGACAATATCTCAGATGATAGCACTGCACGATAACTATCATTCCAGAAAGCTACGCATCTGTATCTATTTTATTCATCGCCATAAGACCTCTTTCACGTTTTTTTATCACACAAATGTTTGTCAGAATATTATATTCTCCACAAATACATATGCAAGTGAATATAGCATGAATACCATACATATTGTCATCCTAGTGTACTTATTTAAAGAACATTTTACTATTTTCCCAGTAACTTTAGTTAAATATCAGGTACAACTGACAATACCAAACCATGGTAATTTAGGAAGTGGTCAATCCCATGTGTTAGTTGACATCAATTTTGTAAAAGAGTGCCTAAAGTAACTTCTGACAAGCAGGTCCGAATAACTGTTTACACAAAATTTTATGGCAATTTATAATTTTTCGTGAGCGCAATTGCTCAAAAATACTATCTTATTTGCTTATGGACAAACCTTTACACAAATTTATTGTAGCTGAGCTGAGAGTAACGGAATGTTTGACATTTCTTGATGTAAATATTCTTCTAATTTATTAGTTTAGGCCGAGAAGTCAAGATCAGTCAGATTATGTCTATAGAGCTTAAGAACGATGTATTGTTGGTGGGGATGGTCTTTAGTCAATGGAAAAGCAGGCAGTAACGGTACACTACAATAGACAAGTAGAGACTGTAACTTTTATGAGTGAAGAACTCAAGGCAGCGATTCTGGACACTTTTGCACTGGAAGGAGGCACACCTGCCTGTGGTAACGAGTGGTATTCGATCATGGAGGTGTTTGATTCTGTATGGTGAATGGCTGCTACCATACTTTAACTTCTGAAGGGACTTCATATTTCAGCAGGTCTTAATGTGTTCCAGAATCAGAATCTATCTTATACTGTTGATATTACTGAACTGAACTGAGAACAGAGTATGAGTTTCAAATCTTGGTATCGCATGTGATAATTTATAAACCACCACACTGAACTCTAAACTGTTTTGAGCTGATAAATATTTCATATTTTGTGATTATGAAATGGACTTAGCTTTCGAGTACCTTTGATTAAAATTTAGTTGTGGCATCTTGCTACCACACTCATTACTCCATTACATAAGGGTCTGACTGTATTTTAGCTGGATATCATAAGGCCACCTCCTGTTTATTTCACGTCTCCTTTCTTGAATCACTTCTCTTAGAATAGAACCCTTGTTATTATTCACTTAACTTTTGCTCTTTATTTATGTGTATTTCATTGACTCACAATTCTGGTCAATGCATATACCATTTGACTGCTGGATCACAGCTTCAGGTTATTATTTGCATTAAATTAGCTGCAGGGTATGAAAGCAGATGTGCAGAGCTATCACTACAGCAAGCTGTTATATTTAAACAGAGCTGTGCACAACCCAACTACCTAAAATGCGAGTAACCACAGGCAAGACGCAACTGATTTGTTCATATGCAATGCTATCAGAAGAGCTGCAGCCATTAGGTACTATCGCACGGTGAACCGATAGAGTTAATGTAGAGGCAATTTGTAAATACCGTGTATATTGAGATAGTGAATATATTGTTCCATACATTCTACAGTTAGTAAACTGATGAACACAGTTAGCATACAAGGTCACTAAATACGAAATATATTAAATACAGAGATTAAATACAATTAATCAATTAGTATAAATTACACACAACAAACAATCTTGAGAGAATGAATGCAGCTATTATCTTACACACTACTAATCATTATACATAGGCCGAGGTAAGCAGAATAAGCAGTAAGTCTAGTTATTTTTACAAACTGATCTTAGCACTACTCAGATCATAAAACTCTTTCACGCAGTAAAACGGCTTGTATGATAAACTGTTGTAGAGTCATCCTTTAAGAACTTTTAATGACATGGCCTGAGCAACTTGTGATAGTTTACTGAAGATTTTCAAAGTATCCACTTTTTGCTAATTACCAGTTCGTGTTAGTCTCTACCATTATATGTTATAATCTGCCTACACTCTAGTATTGTACTCATTAATTTCTTCCGTGGAAAAGCATTTCATGCCATTGTTTTTCACAAATAGTACCCAGGCGTTTATGTACAGATTTTCAGTTGTCACTAAACTAAGGTAGAAAATTGAGGATAACAGTGGTCCCTATGTTAAGTTTTACTCTTTATGCATAACATTCTTCTCTGCTTATTCAAAATTTGGTGAAGTAATAGGAGTGTTCCTAGGTGAGAAGGGCATAACTAAGATGGAACTGGACAAGTCCAAAATGCATTACTCTAAGATAGTCCATACTAATCGTTTCTCTGACTCAGCATGAGAGAGGAAACTCGAGATACCCTTTCTTGCACAGCTCACTGACATGTTCTTCCCATATGCATTCCTAACAGTTTTATAGACTTGTTTTCTGTGGCTCTGGGAAGTCATAAGAAAGCTGTTGTTTTCTATGGATTACTGAATATTTATTTGATGAGAACGAGTGGAGGGCGATTTGAATTATTCCTGTGCATTATTATGCAAAACTGGGATATTCTAATGTGAGTGAAACAGGATTGTGTCATCAGTTCAGCATATGGCAGTATAATTTATGTAATGATGAAGAAGATAGGTTCAAATATCGAACCCTGTGGAATACTGGTATTAATCACTGCTACAGGGGAGAGTTTTTTACATGTCACAAAAGGTCTTCTGTTGTGTAGATAGGAATCTACTACCGCTAATGCCTGATTACATACACTACAAATTTCTAGTACTGCCAGGATGTCAGTCAAACAGAATGCACTCAAATACTTCGCTTGGGCCACAGAATCGAAGTTACACAATATTCCAGTTTTGAGGGCTGTTAATGTTTGTGCAATAATTTGCAAAGCATCCGGTGCCATATAGGAACTACTATTACTCAAAGGTTGCTAGTCTCAAAATAGTTACTTAAATATGATATGCTGATGGATGGGATTCAAGCAAATTAGTTGCAGATGTGTCTGTTGCTGCCATTTCCTTAACTGAACTAAGAAAGTAGTCATTCACTTCAACTGGATTGGACTGGGTCCCATGTGTACAATTCTAAGAATTATCTTGGGCTATAATTTGCCATGCTGTCTTGCATTTGTTGGCTGCACATTCTATTTTCTTTTCATACGCAGATTTTTTTCTACGTATAAACTTAAGTATGTGAATTTTTTCACATTTTTGGTATGCCTCATAAAACGTGTTCTGCTCTCGCGTTTGCTTACTGGTACTTTTATGTTCAGTATGTAGTAAGAATCATGTTCTGTCTTACCTGGGTCAGTTTCTCTGTGTACCAACTAAACGTTTTTTTTATGCATGCTGGACAAGACAGTTTTTATTAATGGTGAGCTGGAACATCGTAATTCTATACATATTTTTTTAAAATTCCCAAACTCAGTTTCAGTACAAGCTTTATCTGATGAACCCTTATAGACAAAGATCCAGTTAGCGTCTTTTAAAGCACTAATGTACTCTTCGTTTTGTCTTCTTACCCACATTTCACCGTGCACACTAGAGTAGTTCGGTAGTTCACTAGAGAGATTGACGAGCAACGAGCCATGGTCTGCAAAGCATCCATTTGCAAGACTAATTGTCACTGGGAATATTTACAATGATATTATCTATGCAATAATGATTTCTTGCAGCACACTGGTTGGTACAGTGCAGAACAAGGAACGTTCATACATTAAGAAAATTTCTTGAGAGCTATTTATCCATGTTCACCATTCCTACGTTGAAATCACAGCATATGACAATCTTTATTTCATGCTTTAACATTTTTCTAATTACCAATTGAAATATTTCAAAAACCGTATCAAGGTACCCATTTGGAGACCTGTATGGGCCTACATGTATTAGCTTTCACGTGTATGAAGCTAAACTCTGCATCTAGCACTGTACAGTATGATGTTGCATCAATTTCTGTAAATCTGAAACTATCTCTGACAAATATCCCACCCCCAACATTTCGCCTCTGTTTTCTACACATCCATCTGATTTTCCATTAGCCAACGCTTACATCCACACCCTAACACAATGATTACTAATTTATTATAATTTGAGCACTTTATTTCTCATTTTGTTCTTCTGAAAGCCATTTGTCTTTGTATCAAAGTTTATTTTCTATTACCTGGATATTGCCAGATTGGTTATAAACATTACCTGTTTCTAAGATGTAGGCGTGTAGCTGTACACCCAGTTCCCTCATTCGCCTCCCGTTCAGAGTCATAAAACCCAACCACCGTCTGCCATTCACTCCGAGTGAGGACTACCCGGACAAATGTTGCACAGCGGAAGAGGCATTTTTGCTACTGGTCCTCCGACATCAGCCACAGTCACTGTAGTTGCAGTCAGTGGATGGTGAGGAGTACATGTGTTTTGTCTTTTGCTTTGTTTTTTTCTCTTGTTTTCGTCGAGGAAACTGAGTGGAGAGAGTGAAGCATGGTTTTCAGATTCGAAAAATAGATTTTGTTTGGCAGGATCGTTTAAAAAAACATTTTTCATTAAGTCTGTAGCTATAGTCATTTCTACGGAATAACTGAAAGATATTTCGGTTAAGTAGGTATAAAAAGACGAGGGCAAGTATAAATCCTTGGGTAACAGAAGAAATATTGAAATTAATTGATGAAAGGAGAAAATATAAAAATGCAGCAAATGAAGCAGGCAAGAAGGAATACAAACGTCTCAAAAATGAGATCGACAGGAAGTGCAAAATGGCTAAGCAGGGATGGCTAGAGGACAAATGTAAGGATGTAGAGGCTTATCTCACAAGGGATAACATAGATTCTGCCTACAGGAAAATTAAAGAGACCCTTGGAGAAAAGAGAACCATTTGTATGAATATCAAGAGCTCAGATTGAAACCCAGTTCTAAGCAAAGAAAGGAAAGCAGAAAGGTGGAAGAAGTATATAGAGGGTCTATACAAGGGCGATGAACTTGAGGACAATATTATGGGAATGGAGGAGGATGTAGATGAAGATGAAATGGGAGATACGGTACTGCGTGAAGAGTTTGACAGAGCACTGAAAGACCTGAGACGAAACACGGCCCCGGGAGTAGACAAAATTCCATTAGAACTACTGACGGCCTTGGGAGAGCCATTCCTGACAAAACTCCACCACCTGGTGAGCAAGGTGTATGAGACAGGCGAAATACCCTCAGACTTCAAGAAGAATATAATAATTCCAATCCCAAAGAGAGCAGGTGTTGACAGATGTGAAAATTACCAAACTATCAGTTTAATAAGTCACAGCTGCAAAATAATAACACGAATTCTTTACAGGCGAATGGAAAAACTGATAGAAGCCGTCCTCGGGGAAGATCAGTTTGGATTGCGAAGAAATAGTGGAACACGTGAGGCAATACTGACCTTACGACTTATCTTAGAAGAAAGATTATGGAAAGGCAAACCTACGTTTCTAGCATTTGTAGAAAACATTTGTAGAAAGCTTTTGACAATGTTGACTGGAATACTCTCTTCCAAATTCTGAAGGTGGCAGGGGTGAAATACATGGAGCGAAAGGCTATTTACAATTTGTACAGAAACGAGATGGCAGTTATAACAGCCGAGGCGCATGAAAGGGAAGCAATGTTAGGGGAGGGAGTGAGACAGGGCTATAGCCTCTCCCCGATGTTATTCAATCTATATATTGAGCTAGCAGTAAAGGAAACAAAAGAAAAATTCGGAGTAGGTATTAAAATCCATGGAGAAAAATAAAAAACTTTGAGGTTCGCCGATGACATTGTAATTTTATCAGAGACAGCAAAGGACTTGGAAGAGCAGTTGAACGGAATGGGCAGCTTATTGAAAGGAGGATATAAGATGAACATCAACAAAGGCAAAACGAGGATAATGGAATGTAGTCGAATTAAGTCGGGTGATGCTGAGGGAATTAGATTAGGAAATGAGACACTTCAAGTAGTTAAGGAGTTTTGCTATTTGAGGAGCAAAATAACTGATGATGGTCGAAGTAGAGAAGATATAAAATGTAGACTGGCAATGGCAAGGAAAGCGTTTCTGAAGAAGAGAAATTTGTTAACATCGAGTATAGATTTAAGTGTCAAGAAGCCGTTTCTGAAAGTATTTGTATGGAGTGTAGCCATGTATGGAAGTCAAACATGGACGATAAATAGTTTGGACAAGAAGAGAATAGAAGCTTTCGAAATGTGGTGCTACAGAAGAATGCTGAAGATAAAGTATTGAATGGAACTGGGGAGAAGAGGAGTTTGTGGCACAACTTGACTACAAGAATGGATCGGTTGATAGGGCATATTCTGAGGCATCAAGGGATCACAAATTTAGCATTGGAGGGCAGCGTGGAGGGTAAAAATCGTAGAGGGAGACAAAGAGATGAATACACTAAGCAGATTCAGAAGGATGTAGGGTGCAGTAAGTACTGGGAGATGAAGAAGCTTGCACAGGATAGGGTAGCATGTAGAGCTGCATCAAACCAGTCTCAGGACTGAAGACCACAACAACAGCAGCTATCTATTAATGTCCGAGACTAAGAATTTAGGGTTACAGAATAGAAGACTGGATAGAGTTTAAAGGAGGATTGGTTGTTGTTATATATTCAGTAGTACTGGACTTGTTTGGTGCATTATTTGTGTTGTAGGAATTAGTCCAGGTGACCCTCCCCCATGTTTCGAGCGTTCAGTTACGATATTCCAGCCTCCACGCTGTTTTCCGTGCTCTGTGAAGTGGAGTGACCAGAGGTACACGATGTTTCCAACCGTGTTTCGAGAAAAGGTACGGTACGCATCAATTTCGACATATACATGCGTTCTGTGTTGTCCGGATCTTCGGAGATTCTCGACAGGCTCGTTGATACCACTCGCGTAACATCTGATCGGGTTTATACTGCCTGTTTTTATTCCGATGGCTGTTTATTTTTCATTAAGTTTTTGGATCCACTACAAGTAGATATGTTGTTTTGCGTCATGGTTCTCAGCTTCACTTTAAATAAATAAAAACAGGATAGCTGTATCACTTAAAGGTAAACAATGAAGACACTGCAGTTGTTTTCTCAACAATGATAAAACGTTTTATGAAGGTATTTTTAGTCCATTAAGATAGTTAAGAAATTCTGATATACAATTTAAATTTCTGTACAAAATACATTTAATCGTTCATCACATGGGCGACCAAATGAAAGTCAGTCAACTGCATTTATACCTCAATATTCATAAAGCTTCTGTCACAACACAGTCACAACAAAAAGTCACGTAGGAGACACGCGACCATGTTAACCCATTAAGTCCCAAATAATTTTTTTTTTAAACTGAATTTTTTATTCTTGAATTATAATGCATGAACCACAATAAGTACAAAAATAGCCAAAGAATATTTATACACGCTGATATAAAGGCCGTCCTGAAAATAGGACACTGGGATCTAACAGTATTGTATAGCATACTAAACTGTATTCTAGTCTCAACTATTTATTTCTTGTGAAATGGTACAATACACTTCACACACAGTGTTACAGGGCATTTAACATGATATGTTTTTGGTTTCCCGTTGCATTTAGCTCTTACACGTCTTCTTTGCGTGCTTCTTTTCTCAATCATAAGACCAATTCCATCAAACCTGATGTCTGGTATCACTCTCAACTAACTTGATGGGTATTCCATTGGACGTCCAATATTCGCTCTTCCAGTGTCCAATTTCAAGTATGTAACGGTAACAGCACATCTGAAATCCAGTAAATCCTGTGCATTTTTCCCATGTACTAGACTGTAGAAGAGTCAGGAATTTACGAGGGCCGTTTCCAGCAAACGTGTAATAGAACCCAGTACCATATTTTCACTTTAATTACCGTCGCACTTTTTCCAAGTAACCAGTCATGGTGGTCAACACCTCTCATGTACGCGTTATACGACTTCAAACCGGCAGGTTATTTCACTTGTGTCTTCTTACTTGCTTGTCTACTGTACCACGTAGCTGCTCCCTAAAGTTGAACTCAGTAAAAATTTGTATCAATTGAACGCATGTGTTGTCGTGCCATCGAAGAAATAAGACTTCACCATTCCTGTCGAAGTGGTAGTCATAGTTTCCTCGAACTGTCTTTTTCAGTTCATTGCTGCTCAGTAGTGGACAGTCACCTACTCGATTCTCTCTGACAGTCCCAGTTATTCGAAAACCCAAAATTCTCAGAAGAATCATAAGATCTCTACTGGTGAAGAACTGAAGAAGTACACACAATGATTCTCGGGTTTTTCAATGCAGTCCAACATGTTTAGGACTACTCTTGATCCCAATAGTAGGTCATCCCTAGCAGTATCTTCTGGATCCTTTCCACAGTATAAATAAAATTTGAAACAGTAGCCACTTGCTCCACAAAGAGACCACAACTTATAGCCAAATCTAATAGGCTTGCCTCGGATAAACGTCAATCTGGAACTGTAGTATTTACTAATGGGTAACATATTCAAAAATATGTTTCATAAATATAGTGCTTTTTGCTAACGCGGAACTGGAATATGCAAATGTCAGAGCGTTTAATCTCCCGCCGAAGGCTGAAGACAGTTTCAGGTGTTGCTCCGTTTTGGTGATATTATAGGACGCGAACACGGTTGCTCTCAAAACCGGCTGCAATGTTCCGTCCAGCGGAGATGGTAATCGAACATAACATTTCTTCTCATCTACAGGTCTGTGGTTACCGCATTCATGTAACTTTTAGTGATAAAGTGGGACGTGCTTTCTCTGCAATGAAAATGGCTACGTTAGATCAAATTGCGTGCAGCATATATTTGTACTGAAGTCTTCATTTGAACAGCGTAGAAAATTGACGTTCGCTGATCTCGTTTCTACTGCTTACGAGGTTGATGCCACGTCTTCTACGGGCGTACTGGAACAATAGAGGCACGAGCAGCTTACTGCTCCCCAATTTCCACCATTATGCATGCAGCACGGTCCTCAAATAGGTGTTGCCAAGCCGGCAATATCTGCAGTTGAACATAACAGACGTACTCAGAACATTGAGGAATCGGATTTGTTCACTCCTCACCCACCCCTCCCTAAAGTAAGTTCGTCGATTGATGTACCTCGTAGTGCTGGGTCCTGCATTCGTGATGGGGTCAGTGAAACGAAAACAGCTGCTGAGGTCTGTTTGTCTCGCAGCTGAGGTAACTCCTCCGGAACTACCCAAGAGTGGCACATTCGTTTAACATTCTGGTTTTCCAACGACTCAACAGCAGCAACTGGATGCACACCTAAATTTACTTGTTTTCTTGTCATCCATTCAAGGGACGTCGGAACCACTTATTGTTGTTTCTTCCGTGGAGGTGGTTACTGGTCAGGAAGTCCTACCTGTCGAGCCACATGTGGTGCCCGACCACTTTCTTGTGCGTCGATCTGAACTGCAAGGATCTCATCCAGCGGAGTGGGCTTCGGAGGCTCCTTGTCCTCACCTACTTTAGTTAATGCTAAAGCACCGCCTACATCCCCAACTGCAGATGTATTGCCTCGAAGTCGCTGCAGTCAACGATTCCAACCTGAGCCCGCGGTGGCTCGTAAAAAGAAACACAGATTGCAGAGACGGGTGTGCAAGCTCTCCCACCCCCCCCACCCCCCTTCGCCCACACGACCACCACAATCACCCCGGCACCCTCGGACTCGTCAATGGACTTTGACACACACTGATGGCATAATTAATTGCTACAGCAGATCGAGTTTTGTTTCCTGTTGTTAAAGTACGCAAGCTTGTACGTTTCTTTCCTTATATGTTAGTCTGGTGGAATCGGAACTGCAGCTCGCGTCACTGCGGCAGTTTCTCTGAATTCTTTGCAGTTGTCATATTTGTAGAAGTTCAGTTTAATCTTTCTCTGCCTCGTGATGACTGGGTGTTGTGTGATGTCCTTACGTTAGTTAGGTTTAAGTAGTTCTAAGTTCTAGGGGACTGATGACCATGGATGTTAAGTCCCATAGTGCTCAGAGCCATTTGAACCGTTTTTTGAACCAGTTTAATCTTTCTCTCCCTGGTTTTTGCACTGTGTTTAATGTGGCTCCCGAATATTACAAGGGGACAGCCTTGTTTTCAGTAGATGGTAGGAATTCCCATTGAGGGATCGAAGCTCTTCATGACTGTAGAGGAATGGAATATAATATTCACTTGGCCTTGACTGTCCTTTATGTTCCATCCGGTACCTGACGCGGTTTGGACTGTACCAGATTTCATATGGAGGAGGTGGTTTATGTGTTACGGGAAACTCCACCGAGTATTCAGCTAGGTGGTGATCTTAAGTGTGTCCGGAATTGAAAGATTTAGTTCGTTCCTAGAAACTGCAAGATATATGGGTCTGTAACTATCCGACTTTTGTCCGTTTACCTGTTTTACTGGTACTTCTGGCAGTAGGTTTGACAGATTTTATCTGATTGGATGCGTGATAAGACTTTGGCTGTCAATATCATCCCCGCCAGCTGCCCAGATTACAGCAGTGACTGTTATACACACAATTGGTGAAATTGTTCCTCTCGGCTTGGATACTGAATGTGGCGCACTTCCAGTGTCCTTATCTAGATGAAGTCGTCCTGGAAGTGTGGGACTGTAATCCCTGTTCAATTGAGCGTTACGCCTCCATTTTCGAATGGCCGATTTAACTGGCAAAGCCGAGGCTCCGATAACTGATTATACACCACGCGAATTTCGGAAGACACGAGAATTTTACTACTCTCTCTTAAGTGACCTTTATGGAAGTGGTCATCAGGTTGCCCTGTGGACTGCAGACGTCACGCTTCTAAAGGCGCTTGTTACGGTTGAAGCATCGTCAAATGAAAGGATTAAGAATGCGATGCAAACCACGTTCCTTGGTAGCGGAGGAATTTACTTCCCTGTAACATCTGATTCGAAATCGGCCTCGTCGTCGACGTGCTTGTATCGCTGAGGGGGCAGTGTTGTGACGTCACAGTACATATTGCGTCCTCTAAACCAGTTCTGTGTGGGGGCTGTATGAGGTATCCGTTTCTGTCTACACGTCATCCGATTTGTTTATTCAGGCTCTGAATCGTAGACTTCCATCTGCTTGTAGTGCTGCGTTTTCAGATGCTTTTCAGTGTGACGGTGTCTATGACCTTATTATCAATCGCCTTCACGTAAATCGTCAGGACTGGATGGCTTTACAAGGAAGTTTCATGAGCATTTTTGTCCTTTTTTGGGTGCTACAACTACTATTACTACTACTACTACTACTACTACTTCTACTGCATTGCGTTAGAACGAAGTTTTGTAGGAGGCTCTGTTTCCGTTTAAAACTGGCAAAATTATGTTAATTCCTAAAACTTCTGGTCAGGCAGAAACTGATAAATTTCATCCAACAAAGAAGTGCCAAAGAAACTTGTATAGGCATGCGTATTCAGATACAGAGGTGCGTAAATACCCAAAATGCGGTCGGCAACGCCTATGTAAGACACGTGTCTGGCGCAGTTATTAGATCGGTTACTGCTGTTACAATGGCAGTTCATCAAGATGTGAGTTTGAACGTGATGTTATAGTCGCCGCACGAGCCATGGGACACAACATCTCCGAGGTAGCGATGAAGTTGGGATTTTCCCGTATAACCAGTTCACGAGTCTTCCGTGATAATCAGGAATGCGGTAATACACAAATCTCCGACATCGCTGCGTCCGGAAAAATATACTGCAAGAACGGGACCAACGACGACTGAAGAGAAGCGTTCAGCGTGACAAAAGTGCTACCTTTCCGCAAATTGCTGCAGATTTCAATGGTGGGCGATCAACAAGTGACAGATTGCGAACCGTTCAACGAAACATCGATATGGGCTTTCGGAGCCTAAGGCTCACTAGTGTACTCTTGATGACAGCATGACACAAAGCTTTACGCCTCGCATTTGGGCGGATGGACGTGTATGGGTATGGAGACCTCATGAATCCATGGACCTTGAATGTCAGCAGGAGACTGTTTAAGTTGGTGGAGGCTCTGCAATGGAGTGGCGCGCATGCAGTTGGACTGATATGGTACTGCTGATACATCTAGATACGTCTCTGACAGGTGGCACGTACGTAACTATCCCGTCTGATCACATGCAACCATCCATGTCCATTATACACCCACGCCCGGGTTCCCGGGTTCGATTCCCGGCGGGGTCAGGGATTTTCTCTGCCTCGTGATGGCTGGGTGTTGTGTGCTGTCCTTAGGTTAGTTAGGTTTAAGTAGTTCTAAGTTCTAGGGGACTGATGACCATAGCTGTTAAGTCCCATAGTGCTCAGAGCCATTTGAACCATTTGAACCATTATACATTCCGACAGACTTGCGCAATTCCAGCAGTACAATGCGACACACCACGCACCCAGAATTGCTACAGAGTGGCTCCAGGAACACTCTTCTGATTGATTTTAAGCACTTCTGCTGGCCACCAAAATCCCCAGGCATGAACACTGTTGAGCATATCTTGGATGCCTTGTAACTTGCTGTTCGGAAGAGACCTCCACCCCGTCGTGCTCTTAAGGATTTATGGACAGCTGTGCAGGATTCATGGTGTCAATCCCAGCCCCCAGCACTACTTCAGACATGAGTAGAGCGCATGCTACCTCGTGTTGCGGCACTTCTACGTTTTCGTGGGGGGCCTAAAGGATATTAGGCAGGTGTACCAGTTTCTTTGGCTCTTCAGTATATTGCCTTACTAAATTTTGATTATAATACGGGCGAGGGCGGTGAACAGCCGGTTATCTACGTTGCTGGAGCAAGTTGTTGCTGACTATCAAAGTTGTATTCCTGGTCGTACTATTCTGATCGTGCTAGCTGAATGTCGTGATGTCATTTTGGCAGACGCTGTTACTTCTGTTTCTGGTTCTCTGGCTTTCTTCGAAGCTGTTGGGGTCACAATTAATGAGTGCAGAGTCTTGTATAATTCGTTTCTTATCAATGGCCAGTCGTTACCCCGAGTTAATATCCGTAGTAGTTCTCCGCAGGGAAGTCCGCTTTCAATGTCGTCTGTTCTATCGCTCGATACCCTTCTTCGAAACATCGTCGCTCAGGTACAAGGATGAATGCACTTTAACAAGACGATGTTACTCAAGGCTACGTTGGATGTCTTTTACCTTCTATTTGGTGCCTGCATGTTTTGATAATGGTGTCAATCTGTGAACGACGGTGGTCGGTAGGTATTAATCTTTGGGAGTCATAACTGATCGTCCTTCACTCCAGATTGCTACGCATAATTCGAAGTTGGTTACAGTTAATAAAATGGTTCAAATGGCTCTGAGCACTATGGGACTTAACATTTGAGGTCATCTGTCCCCTAGAACTTAGAAATACTTAATCCTAACAAACCTAAGGACATCACACACATCCATGCCCGAGGCAGGATTCGAACCTGAACCGTAGCGGTCGCGCGGTTCCAGACTGAAGCGCCTAGAACCGCTCGGCCACACCGGCCGGCTACAGATAGAGGTACAGTCCTGAAAAGCGAACGTTGTTCCCTTAACTTGCTTCAGAAAATTCGGGTCCTGAATACCTGCGTCTTGTGCAGAGCGTATTACATCGCCCAGTCGCTCAGATCTTTCTTCATGCCACGATGATGGGTAGGAAAGTAAAACGGCTGTCTAGTCGTTTTTTATTGAAGCATCACATTTTTGGATTAAGAAGTGGTTGCACGTGCGCGTTCCTTTGGGGGTTAGGGACTTTCTGATATTCAAAGGAAAGTGTCTGTTATTTGTTCGGCGCGACTGCGTTTACTCTCTTTCACGCAGCTCGCATACTTCCGTCTCGTCGATTAAAATTCCTTTTGAAACATGCCAGTGAATTTTATATTGCTGTCAGTTATTTGCAGGCTAATACTCGATGGAAGCAGTGTATTACTACCATATCTTTGTCAATGCGTGGGGAAGTGAGCCTGTGACGCCTGTTGAATGGGCATCGCCGCGAACTTCTTGGAAGACAGTGTGGTTTCATCTTAGCCTTACTGTTTTACCAGTGGCGGTATCAAGTGGTACACAAATACTTATCCACCAACGAGCCTCTATTTAGTATTGGACGTAGTGTCACGGTCAATGCAGTCGCTGTCGCGCCATAGACACGCCACAATATAGATATACCTGTCATGGTCACGAAGAAAATTGACACTAGCTCAAAAAGCAATTGACTTTCTAATTCGATCTGTTGAGTTCAGACTGTCTTTTCGGTTGATATTCTGTTCCGTCTAGACTCTACTTTGAGGGAAAACTCAAATACAACTGCTGGGCTGTTGGGCCACTATCTCAGATGAAGGGGAAAACACAGACCCACTCCCCTTCCAATACATGGCCACTGCATATTGGGAGTGTTCGCACCTGCCACGGTATCATGACTTATTTGTCAATATGCTGAATCTCGTTTTTCGCACTCAAGGTATCGGTTGAGTTAGTAGGTGCTTGTAGCATTCTAGTCCTGACCACTTTTCACGTGTATTGTTCCACAATTATTCATTTTTGTGGCCATGTAGGTCATGTTTAAAAACATAAGTGGCAGATATCGCAAGTACGCGGGCATGCATTTATTTAGCGTATGGCAGTGCTCATCATTTTATGCCTCATACAAACGTTTAAAGAAAGACAAAGTTTGAACAAAAGAAACATTAAAATACGCTATATAAGAAGTATAAACCATACAGATAATGAGCAACACAATCAAATACCAACATCAAGATTATGTATAAATTCTTTTGCGACGTCAATTACCATCAGACAATCACCCAATTTGCCACTGTATGCTCTTATATCGCACTGTTGGACGATGTGGCGGATGGTCTGTCTGTAAGCTCCGCAGTCACAGTTGGGAGTTGGTGTTTTTCCCCATTTGTAAAGAGTGTCTGAACGTCTTCTGTGATTTGTGCGTATTCCGTTAAGGGATGACCACAATTTACGCTGTAGCTGATATCCTGGCGGTCTCTCAGTGATGCAGGGGAGGGCTTGACAGTGCTCAGGGCACACCTCTCGCTATTGTTCCCTCCTGGTCTTTATTGAATTAAAGTTTATACTTTGCAGTCTCTAGGCTGTTATCATTGTTGGTTGTCTAACCGATGTCTGTTTCTTTCCAGGTCACGCATGTCGCAGTGTATAGGCAGCTGGGCTTTGTTGGTTATATTCCTGTATTCTGGGAGAAGAGCATGCTTCCGACGTAGGTCCGAAGGTGGCATGTGTCTCAGAATTGGCAGCCAATATGTTAAGGTTGATCTCACGGTTCCGATGACAATTCACATCGTGCTATTCAGCTGCGAGTCGATTTTTTTGGTGTGAACACTGTTCATTCAGACCGGAGAGCAGTACTCCGCGGCCGAATAGACCAGTCCGAGTACCGACGTGTGTGGCGTGTCAGCCGAGGAACCGCAAGTAGTGCCACACAGCTTCTGGAGAATAATATTCCTCGTCTGAAGTCTACCTGCAGTATTTTCCAGATGTCATTTATAAATGAGCGCTCTGTCCAAACTGACGCCAAAGTACTTCGGATGCTCATTAGATAGGAGCTGATATCCCTCGAGACGAACGTCAAGTTATTTGCTTTTTAATTTCTTATTGAGATGGAAACATGTAGTTTCGGTTTTGTAGGATTTGGCTGTAATCTCCATTTACGAAAGTATGTACTTACTGTCTCCAAGTCAGATGTCAAGGTTGTCTCCATGACCTCAAAATTCTGATGTTCTGTTGCCAAGACCCAATTGTCTGCGTAGCCAAACTTACTGGAAGATATAGAAGGTATATTGACAATAGTACGAGGGCAACGCCGATGCATTGTTGCCATAGATATTCAATATGGATGATATAAGTTGGTGGCGGTCAATAGAAGTACCAATGTCGGAATGAAATCGTTGCGGAAGTTCCAATTTTGGCGGGGAAATTGATAACTTGGGCTACCTCCACTAACCTAATGCCCCCTCCCTCCCCCCCCACCACCCACCCACCCACCCACCTCGCCACCGCGAACGAAGATCGCGGCACACTTGTAGTGCCATCCCTGTGACACTTCGCGCCCTTTTGTGGGAAATGGCCTTGTCTTTGAGCATAGACTCCTTCATGTGTTACTAAATCCAACCGAATATGTCGCTGAACACACTTTCGAAAAAAGATCGCTGCACAGTAGTTTGCTTCAATTTTGCGATGTATACTCCACACTTGAACACAGACTCCAAAAAGATCGCTGCACACTTGTGAAAACTCCCTGTGGCTTCACACGCTTTTGTGAGAAAAACAGATACTGAAACATATATCAGCTGTAATACATGATTTTACACGCAAAAATGGTGCTATTTGGACGTCGAAATTAATGTCGCTCCTTAACTGTAAGAGCAGGACACTCACCACTGTTCGAGTTCTGCTTGTTGGAAGGACTGCCGAAGAGGGAGGCAGAGAGAGAGAGAGAGAGAGTGAGAGAGAGAGAGAGAGAGAGAGAGAGAGAGAGAAAATTTCTCAGTCCTACAGCTGCTGTAGTGTTCATCACTTTTCTGGAATGGTCAGTGGGCTTAGTTTACATTTACTGCTGGAGTCACGCACGTTGTTTCCCATCCTTCTCGAAGAACGCACTGAGGCCTAAGCACAGACGGGAAAATTAGAACAAGTACACAAACAGAATTAGAAGCACTGTCCTACAGACGGGAAAAATGACTGGAATTTTCAGTAAATTTTCGAAGTCCTATAGCTGCTGGTCTGGAAATGCTCTAAAGCCACAATGGCGGGTGGGGAGAACGGAATCCTGTCTGTCCAAACCAGAGGACGATTATCTGCTTCGACTTGTCTCTGAACACTCGAACAAAGAAGACATCACGTTCGTCACAGAACTTTCCATAGATGCCTTGCCCCGTCTTGTTCGAACCAGTCTGTAGAGGTCAATATGCCCTGCACACAGGAGGTCAGTCTCTTTGTCATCACGAAACTTCTTGTGAATGGAGCATTCTGACTGGTTCTCACTGAATTTACCCGCTAAACTGCTGCTGCTGCTGCCGGTGTAGGAGCACTGTCCGCCATTCTCTGCAGACAGGCAAATTACGATACTTTCAGCAGCAAATCCATTATGTACAGGTTGAAAAAAGCATACTGCAGTCATATTCCACTGACCGCTAAACCCTGCAAAAGCGGCCTAGAGATCATGAAATACAGAAACTATCGCCAAAGACACTTCCTCTATCACACAGCCTTGCTAAGGACGAGAAAAACTCGAATTTGAATCCTGCACCTTACAAAACTATCAATTCTACAACTTGGATATAGCTATTGACCACGGACATACGATTAGAGCGCCCTCAGCGGACTGCTGTCGCTCTCTGAGCTGGTTTACCAAGGCTGGGCTGGTTCCCCCCGGTACAACTGCGTTACTGTTTCTGGCCCGAACCTGCTTGCCCGGCCGAAGTGGCCGTGCGGTTAAAGGCGCTGCAGTCTGGAACCGCAAGACCGCTACGGTCGCAGGTTCGAATCCTGCCTCGGGCATGGATGTTTGTGATGTCCTTAGGTTAGTTAGGTTTAACTAGTTCTAAGTTCTAGGGGACTAATGACCTCAGCAGTTGAGTCCCATAGTGCTCAGAGCCATTTGAACCATTTATTGAACCTGCTTGCTTACTGCCGTACTTTCCACAGCCATCTTCAGACACTCAGATTACAAGAATATCTGTATTTTCACATGGTTTAGTAGAATATCATACGACTCACGTGATAGTTTTCGATTTCAGCCACAAAGCGGCATGCTCCTACCGATCACTTGTACAGTAGTTATAATTCCGAATATAAGGAGTGTTAATTATATCTCTAGAAACCCGAGACTTTAGCTGCAAATCACTGAGTAACTAGAAACTTACCACATCTGTGAAGATATTTACACGAAAAATCGAGAAAATAAAGGAAACTGGTAGTTCCACTCGTATCTTTCAACGAATATCAGTGTCAGTGATATAATAAATTCCAAATCATGCTTGTACTTTACAAAGATATCTAAAATTTTTCTCATTTCTAGAGGACCAGCGAACCTGTCTTCCCCCTGTTTTTCACCATCTGGATGCACACAACACACGTCACAATCGATGTTCTCTCAACCAAATGAAGACGGGAAGTTTGTAGAAGCAGTCAACTGGTCAATATACATGGGAGGGAATAACTGTCCAGCAAAACACACGTCCATATTTAATCTTCTCGAATTTCCAAAGAGACCACACGTGATCACGAAGGCTGCCCAGCACATACAGAGGATTAATTTGCTGTTCACCCGACTACAGGGCGACACGGTTAGGTCTGCTGCATTCCTGTACTCCAGCCCGTAGATTTCGGACGGCTCCTGCCGTAAGCTGGATATCTCAATCATTCCAGCCACAGGCTACTGCCATCACACGTCTCGCACGCCAGGAGCAATCGTTCTAGGAAACCAGTCACATATAAACTGAAGCGCCAAAGGAACTGGTATAGGCATGCGTATTCAGACACAGAGATATGTAAACAGGCAGAAGACAAGTGTTTGGCTCAGTTGTTATTTCTGTTACTGCTGCTAGAATGTCAGGTTATCAAGATTTGAGTTTGAATGTGGTGTTACAGTTAGGGCACGAGCTATGGGACAAAGCATCTCCCTGGTAGATATGAAGTGGGGATTTTCCTGCACAGCTCTTTCATGAGTGTACCATGAATATCAGGAATCCGGTAAAACATCATATCTCCGACATCACTGCAGCCGACAAAAGTTCCTGCAAGAACGAGATCAACGAAGACTGAAGAGAATAGTTCTAAATGACGGAAGTGCTATTCTTCCGCAAATTGCTACAGATTTCAATTCTGGGCCATCAACAAGTGTCAGTATGCGAACCGTTCAATGAAACATCACTGATATGGGCTTTCACAGCCGAAGGCCCAATCATGTACCATTAATGACTGCATGACACAAAGCTTTACGCTTCGCCTGGTCCTGTGAACACTGACATTGGACTGTTGATGACTGGAGACAAGTTGCCTGGTCGGACGAGTATCGTTTCAAATTGCATCGAACAGATGAACGCGTACGGGTAGGGAAACAATCTCACGAATCCATGGACCCTGCATATCAGCAGGGGACTGTTCAAGCTGATGGAGGCTCTGTAATGGTGAGGCGCGTGTGTAGCAGGAAGGACATGAGACCCCTGATACATCTAGGTACGACTCTGACAGGTGACATGTATGTAAGCATTCTGTCTGATCACCTGCATCCATTCATGTCCATTGTGCATTCATGTCCAGCAGGAAATGCGACACTCCACATGTACAGAATTGCTAAAGTGGCGCCATTAACACTCTCCTGAGTTTAAACTCTTCCGTTGGCTACCAGAGTTCCCAGACAAGAACATTATGGAGCCTATCTGGTATGCCTTCCAACCTATTGTTCAGAAGAGATCTCCACACCCTCGTGATCTTACGGATTTATTTACAGCTCTGCACTCAGTTCCCTCCAGCCAACTTCAGACGTTAGTCGAGTCTATGCCATGTCTTATTGCGGAACGTCTGTGCGTTCGTGTGGGCCCTAAACGATATTAGGCAGGTCAACCAGTTTCTTTGGCCCCTCATTGTATTTTATCACTGTACTTATAATTAAATATTACGATTGCTGTGTCAATTCGATGACATTTGACAACGAGCGAAGCACCGGAAATATCCCCTCTTGACAGCTGTGGCTCTAAAAACATGGATATCTGTATCCTTCTTATGACTGGACATAATTTTCCACGTAAAAAAGTCTTTCATTTCCCTTATGGCTATGTAAATTTTCCAAATCAAATCCATACCGTCCCTTACGACGGCAAGTTATCATCTTGGCACTTGTCAGAACACTGACCACAGTGTACATACTTTATAATCCCGCTGGTCACAGTGCATCTATCACATAATCCCCACTAAGTGTAATACTTCGCCAATAGCTGAATGCTGGCGATACCAAACATTACTGAGCGAAAATCCATGGTAGATGGATATGTCTCATCTGTTTTTCTTCCGAGTGGCACCACTGTGTCTTAGCACGAAAGACGTAATCGCCATACAAGCTCCCAGGTGTTTAAAACACTGTCGCATCGACTATATTACTGTCTCCCTGCATAAAAAGTTGTTTTTATTCTACAGGCGCACACAAATATGGCTGACGATATCCATGTTAAAAACTAATACAAGCTTTATAAATTTAAGTTTGGTATTGCTTAAAAACGACATGGTCTTCCACACAAATACCTCGTCATTGAATATAGACTGTGATCACAGGATGTGTATTAACGGACCGAAAAGGCAGGTGCACGTCGCCAGCAGCGTAAGTTCGTAATAAAATCGCCGATTTTAAAATGTGCTTCTATTAAGGAATGTGGTACGAAAAAGGTATTTGCAACTGCTTCATGTTGCCATTGTATAATTCTCATGCTAACAGTATTTGTAACGCGTTCTATCTTGTGAGAGGTTCTGTGATATATCCACTGGGTTATAGGTGAGGGAGGATGATGGTTGATTAACAACTATGAGGTACAGTAAATGGTGTGCTATGTGACAATCATTTAAAAAACGCAACGCTGGGGTGAGGTCGGTGTGTGTGTGTGTGTGTGTGTGTGTGTGTGTGTGTGTGTGTGTTTTAGTTCGCAATCTAATATATGGCAGGAACTGCTTCGTCACTGGTCAGTGTTGATACTCTAGAAAAGCACGGGTAAAATTGTTAAAACTTATTGCACTATCAATTTTGATAGTTGTTAGTGTATATCAACAGTGTTTTTTCCATCCCATCCATCCACTGGTATTCTGTTAATTACCGCATTATGATTGACGACATCACTTGTTTAAAATGGAGAAAGAATCTTGGTGGAGTGGCAACACCTTCCAGGGACTGTTAGCACTGAAACAGTGATGACGTACATGACCCCAGTATGAGTAAACAGTCGGAACAGAACACCAAGCCATCTCCTACCCCATCGCCATGAAAGATGAATTTAAATGTAGAGGTCATCAATCACCCTCAGATAGCTATTTGGAAGAGTTCCACAAGGTCACAAAACTTTTCCAACGTCAATATATTGTGATATTTTCTGCATTTTTGTCAATGAGGAACAACGCCTCTGTCTCTTATTTCAATCATCCTGTGTGACTGTTGTGGGAGCAGCAGTATAATTTACACCATGCGATGTCCAGTTTTGTGTGAGAGCCCATGGATCAAAATATCTTAATGTCAGTTTAGGACCTGACACAGACCAGGAAGACATGTTGGGAAAACCAAATCTATGTTTGTGTATAAAGGTGAAGTCATACACTGCTTGGACATGATACAGCAGAAACAACACTGTATCAGACAACAAAACAGGGTCCCTCTCTTGCAAGTGACAGTCTGTGGGATCTGGTCCTCCTACAGTACAGCTGATGAAACTTTACACTGTTTGTGTTGTTTTAAGGCCCAAAAACAACTGGGGTCACTTGAGCCCACATCAGAATTATAGAACACGAAAACAGAGAGGAGATAGAAAACAACTAAACATTAATCCCAACTGACATAAGACAAGACAGCTAAAAAAATGGATGTGGAGACAGGGTGACTAAAGACACCATACATAACCAGAGGTCCAAAACTAAAAATGAAATGGCCTTCGCCATATTGCTATGATGGATAAAAAGTAACATGCGGTAGACAGTCCATGCATCATTTGCTAAAATGGCCGATAACGGAGGTGGCAAACCAAAGCGGGAATGTGAATGGTTAAAAAATGGACATTCCATCAGGAAATGTTGGACAGTTAAAACTTGGGCGCAACATGTACAAAGTCGGTGGAGGAGCGCCACTTATCAAATGACAATGGCTAAAAAGACAGTGCCCAATAAGAAACCTAGTTAAAATGACCTCCCCCGGCGGGAGGGCCACGAGGAGACCGTCCAAGCCACTGGGAGAGGCTTAATAATCCTGAGCTTATTCCTATGAAGGGAGGACCAAAGGCAAAGGGACACCACCTCCTGACAGACGGCAACACAGAAATCATTGGAGTGAATATAGGAACTAGTGGGCTGAGGTATGAGGACTGCAGCCTTGCCAGCAGCTTCAGCAGCCTCGTTTCCTATCAGACTAACGTGACCAGGGACCCACATAAACTGCACAGTGGCTCCACCAAGAACGAGTAAATGAAAATTTTTCCTGGACTCATTGGACTAAGGGATGGGCAGTGTACGGAGCACATAGACTTTGAAGGGCGCTGAGAGAATCAGAGCAGAGAACACAATTGAAAAGTCGGTGTCACCAGATGTACTCTGTAGCCTGATACAGGACAAAGAGCTCGTCTGTAAATATCGAGCAGCGTGCCAGAAGCCGATATCTAAAGATATGTGCACCGATGAAAGGGGCACACCCGACACCTTGGCCAGTCCAATAGCCTTCAGGTAACACAAAGGTACCATCGCAAAATTCCATGCGAAGGTCATGAAACTGAAAGCGATAGAGCGAGGCCGGACAAGGTTAACACAGGCCACTTCATAAAGCCAAGGTGGTGAAGGGTTCACACCCACTGGGAAAGTTGCAGGCAGTGTGAAGTTAAGCTGATAGAAAAAGCGCTGAAAGCAGACACCAGAAGGTAACAGACAAGAGGGCCCGCCCCATACTGGCAGTCAAAGGAATCATCAAAGAAGGAGGTATAGGATGGGTAGCCACGCATGGGAGACAAACGGCATGCGTAAGTGCTGTGGAGAAAGTCATGGCGGTAGGACAGTGGTAGTTCAGCAGCTTCAGCATACTCTCTCTCGACTGGGCTTGTGTAAAAGGCGCCAGTGGCCAAATGGATGCCACGATAGTGGGTAGTGTTGAGACAGCGTAAGAGAGATGGACGTGCAGATGCATAAACAAAGCACCCATAATCGAGTTTCGATTGGACAAGGGATCGGTACAAACGGAGGAGGGCGGTTCGATCGGCACCGCAGGCTCGAGGAGTAAAGACGATGAAGCCATCGCTTGAGAAGCTGCTCAGTGAGGCAGGTCAGTGGAGAGCTGCAACAGATCGCAAAATCGTCAACAAAAAGGGAACCGGAGATGTCCGGCGGGAGACAAGCCATTATAGGGTTGATGTCGATAGCAAAGAGGATGAGGCTCAGGACAGAACCATGAGGTACACCGTTTTCCTGGATAAAGGTGTCCGAGAATGCAGAACCCATTAACACGTTAAAAACTCGGTCTTTTAAAAATTCCTGGAGGAAACAGGGCAGGCGGCCATGGAAGCCCAACATGTAAGGAGTACAGAGGATGCCAGTTGGCCAGCAGGTGTCGTAAGTCTTCTCCAAATCGAAAAACATAGCCACAATCTGGGATTTACCCAGAAAATGGCTCGGAGCACTATAGGACTTAACATCTGTGGTCATCAGTCCCCTAGGACTTAGAACTACTTAAACCTAACTAACCTAAGGACATCACACACACCCATGCCCGAGGCAGAACTCGAACCTGCGACCGTAGCAGTCGCGTGGTTCCGGACTGAGCGCCTAGAACCGCTAGACCACCGCGGCCGGCTACTCAGAAAAGCATTCATGACATGAATTGATGTATTAAGGAAATGGCCAACCGCAAAATGTTGTGCTCGAAATCCACACTGTGCAGTGTTTACTAAATTGCAAGACTCGAGCCACCGTACCAGCCGGACATGAATCATACCTTGTAAACGCAGCTCGTAAAAGAGATGGGGCAGTAGCTAGAAGGAAGGTTTTTGTCTTTTGTATTAGATAAGGGTACGACGGTGGCTTCACGCCAATGTCCGGGAAATGTGCCCTCATCCCGGATGCGGTTGTGCGTGTTAAGCAGAAAATGCTTTCCCGCAAGGGAAGGGTGCTGCAGCATCTGAATGTGGACAGCGTCTGGCCATGGGGTGGAGGATCATGATGGACTGGGAGCATGATCTAGCTCCCTCATAGTAAAGGTGGCATTGTAGCACTCTCAATTCTGAGAAGAGAAGGGTATTGCTCGAGCCTCCTCCACTCACTTCCGATGGAGCAGGGAAGGGTGCTAGGGGGAAGAGCTCGAAATTTCCGCAAAATGGCGGCCCAAGGTGTTGGAGATAGCAGTAGGGTCCATGATAAATCGTCTGCTACTGTCAAGCCGGAAATTTGTGAATGATCTTGGTCCCAGAAAGCCGTTGGAAGTTGGCCCAAACGACAGAGGAAGGGGTGGAACTGTTAAAAGAGTTAGTAAATGAAATCCAGCCAGCTTTTTGGTGCACTGAATCACATATCTGTCTATAATGAATGCAGTTTGCCATTGTAGGAAGATGGTTAAAAACGCGGAGAGCACATATTCCTGTTCGAATTGCGATACAGCATGCCTCAGTCCACCAAGGGATTGGGACACAGCGTGGTAAAGAGGAAGTGCGAGCAATGGAACGTTCTACATCAGTAACGACAATGTATGTGATATATTCCACCTGTTCATCATAACTGGGGAAATTCTGTTCTTCGAAAGTCGCCAGGGAGGAGTAGAGCCGCCAATCAAACTTAGTAAGCTGCCATTTTGGTGTGCACGTAGGTCGAGTAGGGGTCAGCAAATGGATAGCATATGCGAAATGGTCGCTCGAGTAGGTTCCAGAAAGAATGGACCACTCAAGACGATGAAAAAGCAGGACAGTGCAGAAGGGTAGGTCCAAATGGGAATATGTGTGTGAGGAATTGTAAAGCAATGTGGGTTCTCCATCGTTAAGGCAGAAGGGGTTGAGGTGATTAACACGATTAGCCAAGAGGGCACCTCTCTGACAGAGAACCCCAAAGGAGATAATGCGCATTAAAGTCACTGAGTAGCAGAAGTGGTGTAGGTAGCTGCCCAGTAAGCTGCAGGAAGTCTACCCTGGTGATGCTGAATGATGGAGGTACATAAATGGTACATAGGGAAAAAGTCAGGTGGGATGGAAAGGGCAAACTGAAACAGCTTGAAGATTTGTTAATAGCGAGATGGGTTGACTATAACGTCATCCCATATGAGTAGCATGTCGCCCACATGAGATGGAATGCCGACCTCAGTGGGGAAGGTCAAAATGAACTGGAAAGAAATGTGAAAGTTCAAAGCAGGCGTGAGGACGCAATTTCGCTTCCTGAAGGCACGCTGCGATACTAGAAGCAGCCGTAAAGCCTCTATGTGGGGCTGAAGGCCACGAACATTGCATTGGAGGAGAGTCATGATGAGGAAGAGATGAGGAGTGTCAGCTCGGCGGCTACTGAGTGACAGCCTGCGAAGAGTCGTGGCTACAGAGGGATTCTGCTCCATGGGGTCCACATAAGCATCAGCTTCCTTATGCTGTCAGCATTTGGAGTCCAACGCCGAAAAACTGTTGGTGGTGCACAAAGAAGACATGGAGGCCGGCCAGGCTAAGGTATCGCGTGGCAACAGCGTCGAAGAGGATCTTTGAGTCGAAGAAGGAGAAGACTGTTTGCCTTTGGTGGACTTCTTAGAGACCTTCCGGTTATCAGAGGAGAACTCAGGTGTTGTTTGGCTGGAGGGACGTAGGAAGTCTCGTCGGGAGTTCTCCTTCTGTCCATTCCGGCCTATCGCTAGTGTAGCTGGTGGCTTTGGCCCTTTAGGAGAGAGTCTGATGGCTTGTTGCACAACCGGATAGAGGGATGGGGATGCTCGGAAACGAACTTTTTTCTTTACCTCGATCTCTAGAACAACACTCTCATCAAGATGCATGGGACAATCCCGAGAGGAGGCGGCATGGTCACCTTTGCAGTTGATACAGCGTGGAGAAGGAGGCGGACAGTTGCCCTCGCGTGTATCCTTACTACGGGCTAGACATTTGGCTGGGTGTCGACAAGACATTTTAATGTGGTTGAAACGATGACACAGGTAGCAGCGCATCGGGTTTGGAATGTACTGTCACACTGTGGTAATTTCATACCCTGCTTTGATCTTAGACAGAATCACCATTCTATCAAATGGGAGAAACACAGTGCGAGTGGGCACTAAGAAAGAATCTACATTTTTCATCGTCTGATGGACGGCAATGACACCCTGATAAGAGAGGTAAGATTGGATTTCGGCCTCGGTTATACCGTCGAGCAGCCTAGTGTAAATAACACCACAGTAAGAATTCAGTTCTATGGGCGTCGACATGAACAGTGTAGCCATGGAGAAGCGAGGCGGAAAGCAGTTGTTGTGCTTGACAATCAGAAGTAGTCTCCAAAAGCAAAGTGCCATTCCATAAACGAGACCAGGATTTCACAGAGCCGGCAATTGCATCAACACCTTTCTGAATAGTAAATGGAGTTACTGTGGTGAAGGACTGGCTGTCTTCAGTACGTGAGACCACAAGGAGCCGTGGTGCAGCTAGAAGCGTCTTTGAATTGTTAGCCTCATTACTTTTACGTTTTGTATACATTGATAGTGAAGATGATTGGCTCATTGCGAGAAAGTCCCCCATGATTACAAGAATCTCTAATGGCGTACTCCTTCCAACTGGGGCCCCCTTCACAAGGGGGCGCACCTGCCTTAGGTGATGGTTCACACCTCAGCTCACACCCCTCGAACACCTGCCAGAGGGACCAATCGGCAATTTTGGAAGTTTGCAGCTGAGGCAATCACCCTTCCGTCGGCCTGGCCTGTACCAGGGGGTACGTGCAAATCCTACGTGTCGACCGGTGCTAGGAATTATGTGTTACCCAGTCACCTGTTACATGTCAGTTGTGTGGGCTGGCCTTCAAGAGAGCACAGGGAGGAAGAAGAAAAAGAGGAACCCCAAGCGCCGAAGCAGAGAAACGAAAGGAGAAGGGGAACAAAAAAAGGAAAAGATAACGGAAAACAGTGGTGAAACTATTCTTACGTCAGCGACAGACAGTGTGGAACATTCCCAATAACACCCCATACATGTTCCCCGAGGGAGGGGAGAAAGAATTGCAAGAGGGTAGACGAAGTACAGATGGGGAAATATGCTGAAAAGGCTGGGGAATTGTAGTAGCCAAGCACGAACCTGCCAAAGGGTGGCGAGCCGCTGGCGGGTTACACTGATTTGTGCAGAAGACTGAGTGGATTTAAATCTTGTGCATAATTTGAATATCATAGAAATTTTGACAATACTTGGTTGTAATAGCCAAGTAACTACCTACTGTGTGAATGATGGATTTAATGAGAGCAGATGTAAGTATTAAACCAGTAAATATTAGGAGTTTAATTTTAATTCATGTGCATAATTTTACTCTTTATTGACTGAGGATCATTAAAATTAATCAAACTCAAGTTTTTCTAATTACATTTTTGTAGTGTGTTTATCTTAAATGTTCCACACCCAGCAGGATCCCCTCTTTTGTGGATGTGTGGAATGAATAATTAATCTAATCTAATGTAATCTAATCTAATCAACACCACACCTAGGCTTATACCATGCTGCACCTCCAGCACTTTTGTATTATTGTGTTTCACAGTGTTTCTACAATCAGCGACAATTACTACATTGTGTGAGACATTAGCTGTGACTCTAGTGATTGTAATGCTGTCTTCTGTGGCTGATAGTCCATCAGAAATACTGGCTCTCGCCCACTTCGAGACAGACTTGTTTGAGAACTAATTCTCCAGTTTGTGTAACTGAGCTTCAAAGAATTAAAATAGAAGTTTAATGTTCCTTTCACTAAACTCCCTACTCATAGTTTACCTGGACAGTGATTTCCCCACATGACATGTGGTCAACTAGCTATAAGGATAAACAATTTTCTCCAGCTACAGAGCAACCAATGAAAATTTCATCCCACTAATTGGTGGCGACGATAAGAATTTTTTACTGCCTCCAGTTTCCCCACTCCACTTTCATCCCACATTAGCAATGGTTTCCAATTTTGCATTAGTTCCTGTTGATGGCTTCCACATTTCTCATTCTGTATCAGTTGGTTATGGCTTACAAGTTTTGTTCCACTATTGATGATAGCTTCACAGATTTAATAATTTTGTGCCTATCATCGTCAACAGTTTCAGAGTGTCTCATCCACTTCTGGTAGCAGTGAGTTTTTATGTGAACTCGCTCTGAATTTGTCCTAGTTCCCAGGTACATGGGGCATACCAGCTACGTTTTTCACAACTTTGTGTGCTAACTTTCAGCTTTCTTTGCAGAATGTTTGTCATTGACTCTGACGTGGCTCCCCACGCCATGTTAATATTGCGTGACATCCAGCACATTGAGTGCTGCATACAGTAGGCACTGTAGCTGGAAACAAAATCTGGCATCACTGCATCTTCAAAGGGATGTAGTGGGATTCCCCAAAGTGCCTTCATGGTACATGGACTCCAGATGTCTCCACTGTAGCCAGCTTTTTCTGTCTCAGAAACAGCTTTACGTTACGTCTCTGCTCCACGCTTGAACATACACTTAATCAATACAGACCTTCCAACGACACCCACCAGCAGGTGATCATCGTCTGTGCTGTCCCGCCTGACATCCCTCAACAAGTCATTGAGTGACCTTAGCAGTCAAAACGTTTCCATGTAATATGGACCAACCCCATGCTGCTTTTACCTACAGTTTTTCATGCTCTGTCAGGTGCATAGTCATTGGAGTCATTATTACCAATGTGCCAGGACTCCTTGCTGGTCCTCTCCCCTTGTCACATTCTGTAGCCTAGGTGCTTCTGCACACTTACATGCCCTTTGGATACAGGAATACTTACAAGGTGCTCTCGCACTCATTTACACCCTCCACATGGAATATTTCTGTTTCTCACCCGCTCGCACACCCTTATAAAACCTCCTAGCACAATATCGTTACTGCTCCGGTGCTCTTGTCTTTATATCCACCATAAGGGCCCAGTGTTTTCATCATATTCTTTTCAGAGGGCTCTCACACTGCTGTCCATTATCTGAGCATTCAGTGTAAACTTCCCAGATGCTGTCTTAATTGTGCCACCATCGTTTTCTGGGGGACAATGGAGGCAGTGTCATCATTCTCCACCAATATGGCTTTGCCGTCTATTCCCTGAAGGAAAGGGGTGCCACATATTCAGCTATGGGCCCACTAGACAGGAATCAGTTGCACACTCACTTCCTGAAGCTGGCAAAGAGTCAGGCATCTCCTCCAGAGCCAGCTGACATGCTGGTAACCAACCAGAGCTTGCTTAGTATTTTAGTGATTGTCCTGGTCAGCAACCAGGCAGGCAGGTTTGTTGTCCACAGTATATTTGATAGCCACCACAATGTGTGAAGGTCTTGTCAACAGCAGTGAGTGCTATAATGGCAAGAGCACTGACATTACAGGCAATATTTCACCTCCTCATGTCACATGCCCACATTTTCATCATACTGTATCTGTGTGCTGTGACCTTCTTTAAGCTGGTGCACAATCACAGAATGCCAGTTCATACTGAGCTCTCCAAGTGTGATGACGCAAGCTGCGATATTTTTACTGCCTGTCTTGTTTTGCCACCTGATTCCTCAAAATTCATTTTTTTCGCTTGTAACTGATTAACATTAACATGGAAATGAAGCCCCATGCTTCTTGACAGAGCATAGGGGAATAATGCGGGAGACCCACACCGCCATATTAGGCAAGGTCTTAATGGAGGTGGTTTGCCGTTGCCTTCCTCCGACCATAATGGGGATGAATGATGATGATGAAAACAACACAGCAACACCCAGTCATTTCGGGGCAGATGAAAATCCCTAACCCTACAGGGAATCGAGCCCGGGACCCCGTACCCGGTAGGGTGAGAACGCTACCACGAGCGGTGCATACCATTAATGTACGTGAATATAATCTGCATTTTCAGAAAAGAGAAAGGTTGGCCCTCAGTTTTAAAAATATAACACAAGATCTAATTTTATACGTAGTTTTAGGTATGTAATTGATTTTCTGATTTATTTTAACTAGCCTAGTTAGTATCTTTTGTTATAGGCTGAAATCAGTGATTGTTTCGTATTTAAATTCTGTTGCTGATGTATAAACAAATCTAAATGCTTTACTAATTACAAACATTTGGAAGACGAAATACTAGTCATCTTAAAGTATCTATTCGAGAAATGTTAGCAAAACCAGACCTTCATTAATTCGAAAGAAATTAACAGTTTTGTCCAAAGTATTGTTTGCGTAGTTATATTTGTTAATTTCATGAATTAAACAAATAATTCTGACTAACTCTTGTAGAACAAAAAACTGTTATAAAGAACCAATTTATCGATCTACTCAGTTAATCAAATGAGTTAAGTTTTAATTATTATTTCTGTAAATTAAACTCGAAACAATGTGTAGTTTCAGCACCTATTATTGTGATGATATATAAGGGACCGATTTTTGGTCTCCAGACAGTCAGTCCAAGCCAAGTTTCAGACCAGGAACCTGTGTTGGTTAGAACGACAACAATACATCAACTTAACAGTGTTAAAGAAATGACAGTGTCTGTTCCATATATACCTGATTATTCCGAAATAACTGTGAATCATGTCGTTATGTTTTTACTAATCATTGATGCTCAACGGGAAACTCTTGTAGCAGCATGTGGATGTTCGCCTGTTGACTATTAATGAGGCTTATGGGAAGTTAGAACAGTAGTACACTGGCCATATATAACTGCATTATTGGGGGGTTGTCAAAAGTGCAAGTAAAAAACTGTGAAGTGCAACTGTGTATCTGACAGCTGCATCATTTACAGTAGACAGTACGGCACATCCAACCCCCCCTTATTTTTCAGCCACTACGTCGACTCCGAAGACAAGAAATGAAGGAACAAAGTGGGTGAAACCCTACATATGGTACCCTAGGTGAGGACTATAGTATGTGGGCACAATAAACTAGAACTCACTAAATTTGACAGTGAAGTGTGAACTCGAGTGGTGTACAGTAGAGTTTTAAATGGAAGAGATGATACAGCCAATCAGTGCCGGGGTTTCATAACGGAGAAGGTGCAGCACCCAAACAGTGGGCACGTTCTGTGGAAGCAGCCAGTGAGTACAGGAGCAGCCAACCAGCACACAGATGGACACAGGTGACCGAAGATAAACTACAGGCCTCGCCAAAAGAGCCTTACAACTTGCCGCAGCCGTGCAGATGGCGAATTGGTGACAACTGCAGGAACAGCAGCAGCAGGAGACGAGTGATTGAAAAATAAGGTATTTCATAGCAAAATCTGTTTTGTTTTAAGTGACCTTAACGAACAAGACAATGACTAGGACAAAGCTGTAGAGGTTAAGTTGTTAAATGAACATAAGGACGTAAGGGTGACTGATCAGTCTGACATGAATGTCACTTTGAATGATGGGGACAAAAATCGTATTGTAGATGAAATGATAAAAGCATCATCTACAGTGTATGGTGAGGCGAGCGAAACGGACAAGGTCAGTACTGAAGTGGATGAGGTCATTACGGTTAAGGAGGAGGAGTCTAGTAGCGAAAATCAGAAAGGGCAAAAGTTTATGGCAGACAGAAATTTGGAAGCGATGTTAAGGCAAAATTGGAATAATATGAGTACAAAAGAAGACATTAGTAGGGAGGAAAAATACATTAGTAGGGTGTTAAATAACATGAAAACAGACATTAGTAGGGCGGTAAACAGTATGAAAGAAGACATTAGTAGGGTGGAAAAGAAAACTGATAGCATTAGAACTTACATGGTTACCTTAAAGTATAAACTGGAGGAAGAAATTGAAAAGGAGATTCAGGTAGTCAGATGTAATGTCAGAATGAAATAACAAGACTGAGGCAATGGCTAAAGATTGTGACGATAAGATAAAGAAAGTAGTACATAACACCAATGAGAAATTAACATTAATGAGTAGTAAATGTGTAGAAGAGAGAAACAAACTTTGTGATGACTATAGTAGGAGGGTGGAGGCTTCTGAAAAACAGTGCTAGGAAATTTTGTGCTGGAAACAGGGTTAAACTTGAGAACGAAATCGATCAGATTAAAAATGATTTTGAAACTTCGGTAGAAACCAAGTGTGCTGTACTGGCAGAGGAAAACCTGGTAAAAGTAAATAAAAAAAGTAGATTCAAAATTGGTTGAAACAGAGAAAAAGATGGAAGAGGTACAATATCTAAAGTATAGAGCATGTAGTGTCCCAAACAGTCCTTCATGTGGTAGTTGTAAGAAATTTAATAATTTTGAACTATATTGGGATGTGCATCCACAAAATTTCATTAGAGAATTTAATGATTGGCCTGAAATATGGAATGACAAAGAGAAAATGTCATTTGTGAGAGGTTTTTTGAAAGGTGGTGCGGCATCTCAGGTAGCTGATAGTTGTAATCCGTGGCAAAGCCTCGAGAAAGCATTTTTAGATGTATATTGGTCCAAACAGCAGCAGCAGAGAATTTTGAGTGAGTTTTGGAGAAGAGAGAGATTTGGCTCAATGAAGGGTACTGTGAAAGGTTTCTGTCAGCTTTGGATAACTGAAATATTTGGACAAAGAGCCAAGTAGTGAATCAATAATTAAATATTGGTATAGGAATTAAGTTGCCTCAGAAAGTTAGAGGTAATATTAGTGATCTCTTAAACTACCTACATCTACATATCTACAAATACACTCTGCTAGCCACCAAGCGGTATGTGGTGTAGGGCACAATTCGCACCAAAGTCAATCCCTTGGAACTTTCCGCTGTTCCAATGATCTCTGATAGATGATGACTAAGAATGGCTCTATATTTGTAGTATAGTCAACACATAATCTTATGGGGATAACGTCTGGATCAGATGCCTTTCTGGCATCTAAGGATCTTAACTGTTTTACAATCTCAGATACACTAAACACTATGTAAGCCATCTTTGCGTTTGTTCGATAGTTGAAAGGGGGAATGATGTTGCAGTCCTCTAGCGTAAACGAGTTTTTGAAAGCTAGGTTTAGAATTTCGGCCTTCTGTTTATCATCATCCATTACATTACCCGTACTGTCAGCAAGAGAAGATATTGAATTATTTGTAGCGTTCATAGATTTTATGTACGACCAAAATTTTTTGGAGTTATTTTTAGAATCTGCAGATAAAATATTTCTTTCATATTCGTTAAGAAAATCTCACATTGACCTTTCGACAGCTGTTTTCATTTCGCGTAATTTCTGTTTGTCAGCGGGGCAGTGAATACTTTTAAAACGGCTGTGAAATATTCTCTGCTTTCTCAGCAACTTCCTAATATATTTGTCGTACCAAAGTGGATCCTCTCCCTCCCCTATATTTTTGCTACGCACACACTTCTACAGCACGTGGTGGGCAAAACTTTTAGATTACGACCAACGTTGCTCTTTGTGTCCTGCGATGAATGCTTGGAGCTGACTATGAAGATATTCATTGAAGACACTTATTTGATTTCCCAAACAAGAAAACTCTAGGCTGTTTCTTTGGGTTTTTGGCAACTTCTACTGACACAGAAGCCACAACGACATTGTGGTCGCTAATACCTTCTTCTAGATTAACTTCCTCAAAAAGATCAGGTCTGTTCGTCGTCAAGAAATCTAATATGTTCCCGTCTCGAGCTGGTTTACTAACCAATTGCTCATGGTTGTATATTGAAAGCGCTCCTAGAATAACTGCACACAAATCTTTGTTTCTGCCCCCTGTGATAAACGTGTAATTTTCCCAGTCAATGGGTGCCAGATTAAAGTCTCCACTTATAACTAATAGATGATTTGGCTATTTATTTCCTATGTACTCAAGACTTTCCCTGAAATGTTCTACGACGTTTGTTGTGGATGCTGGTGGTCTATAAAAATATCCTAATACAATGGTAAATCCTTGTCTGATTGATAGCTTTATCCAGACTATTTCACAGTCCGACTCAGTGTCGATCTCAACTGCGTTTAAATAGCTTTTAACTGCACTTAACGCACCACCTCCTATGGCATCAGTCCTATCCTTCCTCAACACTGTGCAATCCGAGTTCAAAATTTCACTGCTATTTATATCTGGTTGCGACAAACTTTCTGTAGCCTACCTAATACAATATTGGCCTTGCTACTGGTTATTTCAGAGAGTAACTCGGGGATCTTGCTACAGACACTTCGACAATTTACTAGCATGAGATTTAGCATATTTAAATCCTTTGGAATGACTTGTTTGGCCTAAATAACAATTTATACAGTTGGCACACCCACATCAGTGTCATGAACTGGTAATTTTTCCGGCCAACAGTTTGTTTCCCGTGGAGAGGAGCCTAATCTAAAAAAAAAAAAAAAAAACATGTGCATGCCACAAGTACTGTGCTACCCATGTAGCTGCTTCCTGTGTGTAGTGCACCCCTGATCTATCAAGGGGTCGTCTTAGAACCTTCCACCCCATCCTAGGTCAAGTAATCTACAACCATTTTCGTCACATAGTCGACATAGCCTCTGGTTTGGATTCTCCACTCGACTCCAAACCAGGGGACCCCGGTCCATCCAGCTTGGCTTCCACCCCTCAAGAGATGGAGGCCACCTTCACCAACTTAGCCAGCTGTCGAAAGGTTATGTTGATGGAGTGGTGAGGGTGATGCCCTCAGTGGAAGATCGTAGGAGGAATTTTGATGACAATTATCAATCAGGGAGAGAATTTCAGGTAAATAGGATTAACAGGACTAATTATAGTACATATTCAAAGAATGTTTGAGTGGAGGATAGCCAGAATGGGCACGGAAATGTTGTTGCTGAAGCCCACAACAACAACATTCAAAGAATGTTTGGGTGGAGGATAGCCAGAATGGGCACGGAAATGGTAAGAGAAATTCAAGTAAAAGAAATGGTGGAGATGACTTTAATTCTGGACCAAACCATTTAAACTAGAAAATGCTCCAGTTTTGGCTCGCACTTGAGCAGGTAGTGATGAAGAGCCGCTAGTACATAAATGTGCTGTAATCATAGGTAAGGGTAATGAAAATGACAGTAGCAAGACGAATGTAATTTCTAATTCTAGTGAGATGTTGAATGATAGTGTGGGTAGCAATGTGCATCCAATAAAAGATGACGAGGAACTTACTATAATAAAATTAAATGGTGAAACAGAGTGTGTTGATGTTGCTCGGGATGTAGGGAGAGTCCTTAGAAAATGTAGTCCATCAACAAAGGAGGTGGCTTACAAAACACTGGTTCGACCTATACTTGAGTATTGCTCATCAGTGTGGGATCCGTACCAGGTTGGGTTGACAGAGGAGATAGAGAAGATCCAAAGAAGAGCGGCGCGTTTCGTCACAGGGTTATTTGGTAAGCGTGATAGCGTTACGGAGATATTTAGCAAACTCAAGTGGCAGACTCTGCAAGAGAGGCGCTCTGCATCGCAGTGTAGCTTGCTGTCCAGGTTTCAAGAGGGTGCCTTTCTGGATGAGGTATCGAATATATTGCTACCCCCTACTTATACCTCCCGAGGAGATCACGAATGTAAAATTAGAGACATTCAAGTGCACATGGGGGCTTTCCGGCATCATTTTGGTAACCAGGATGATAGTTTTTCCAGGGAAAGGATTAATGAGGTTCACCTTGTAATTGAAAAGGAAATGAGTCATCCTATGATAACAGCAAGAGTACGAGGTGTACATGTTAAGTGCTTACTGGACAGTGGTAGTGATCTGAATGGCAGTTCACAGGCATTTCTTGAGTCTGTTAAGAACACAGAGGGTATAGTAGTGATGCATGTTTTGGGAACAAAAATTGTTGGTGCTACTGGTAATCTATCAAAGAGTGTGAAACAAGAGGTACTATTAACTGTGTCATTGGAAGGACAGTTGCTGAAGTGCCATTTCTTGGTGATTCAAAATCTCAGCATTGATGTAATATTTGAGACTAATTTCCCATGCAATTAGCAAGTAGGGGGTTCAACATTCTGTGTTGGATTAATTATGTGGTGAGAAGCCGACCTCAGGGAAGATCTGTTTGGATTCCGTAGAAATGTTGGAACACGTGAGGCAATACTGACCTTATGACTTATCTTAGAAGAAAGATTAAGGAAAGGCAAACCTATGTTTCTAGCATTTGTAGAAAGCATTTGTAGATAGCTTTTGACAATATTGACTGGAATACTCTCTTTCAAATTCTAAAGGTGGCAGGGGTAAAATACAGGGAGCGAAAGGCTATTTATAATTTGTACAGAAACCAGATGGCAGTTATAAGAGTCGAGGGGCATGAAAGGGAAGCAGTGGTTGGGAAGGGAGTGAGACAGGTTTGTAGCCTCTCCCCGATGTTATTAAATCTGTATATTGAGCAAGCAGTAAAGGAAACAAACGAAAAATTTGGAGTAGGTATAAAAATCCAGGGAGAAGAAATAAAAACTTTGAGGTTTGCTGATGACATTGTAATTCTGTCAGAGACAGCAAAGGACTTGGAAGATCAGTTGAACGGAATGGACAGTGTCTTGAAATGAGGGTATAAGATGAGCATCAACAAAAGTAAAACAAGGACAATGGAATGTAGTCGAATTAAGTCGAGTGATGCTGAGGGAATTAGATTAGGAATTGAGACACATAAGTAGTAAAGGAGTTTTGCTATTTAGGGATCAAAATAACTGATGATGGTCGATGTAAAGAGGATATGAAATGTAGACTGGCAATGGCAAGGAAAGCGTTTCTGAAGAAGAGAAATTTTTTAACATCGAGTATAGATTTAAATGTCAGGAAGTCGTTCCTGAATGTATTTGTATGGAGTGTAGCCATGTATGGAAGTGAAACATGGACAAAATGAGAATAGAAGCTTTCGAAATGTGGTGCTACAGAAGAATGTTGAAGATTAGGAGGGTAGATCACGTAACTAATGAGGAGATATTGAATGGGATTGGGGAGAAGAGAAGTTTGTGGCACAACTTGACTAGAAGAAGGGATCGGTTGGTAGGACATGTCCTGAGGCGTCAAGGGATCACAAAGTTAGCATTGGAGGGCAGCGTGGAAGGTAAAAATCGTAGAGGGAGACCAAGAGATGAATACACTAAGCAGATTCAGAAGGATGTAGGTTGCAGTAGGTACTGGGAGATGAAGGAGCTTGCACAGGATAGATTAGCATGGAGAGCTGCATCAAACCAGTCTCAGGACTGAAGACCACAACAACAACAAAAGTTTACTCCAGCTGTCTGTCTCATTTTTCATTTTTCCTGAGGCAATCAAGCTCTTCTCCTATCCTAATGTCATTTGTAAGTCAATCAGACACATTCAATTTTGATGTGATTTCGTTCAGTATTATACTTTATTATAGGGATATGTTAAAAAAGGTTTCTCCAGTATTATTTATGTGTTTTATGTTATGTTAGTGATAAATAAAGTAATCATAAAAGGATGGAAGAAAATAAAGTGGTACCATGGTTAAAGAATCTCTGTCAAACAAATGGAAGGTAAACTGAAAATGAAAGGTGTCAGCATTTGTGGAGGATAATTAACATCTGAAGTAATCAGCTCATTGGTGTAGCAGCAGAAGCTGTATGCAGTATAATTCAACTTGGATGAATATTAATTGTGGTTTACTAGAAGTGTTTGTGTTCAGTGTAATCAGTATATGTGAGATATCTACCTACAGAAATGTCATGATACAACCTTTTCTAACATTAAGGAATTACAACATTTAACATAATTGCCTGGAGTAGGCTAACGTGCGTGGAAAGAGTAAGTGAGATTTGTGTGTAAATCGCCCTTCAGGCTAGAATGTCAAGCAAATAATTGTTTTTCTAAGTGATAATTTTGTCTGGTCGTCAATGAGAGCTAAGTTTCCCTTAGCATAAGGATCTGTTACTGTGGAGTGTTTTTCAGTAGAGTCAATGTTGCATTAGATAAGCAGAGCTGGTGATTATTAGATAATGAAACAATAATGAAATAATAAAATAACGAATTAGAGAGCCTGTCTCTCCAGTAGGGATTTTTTTTGAGAATGCACTCCACTAGCTAACAAGGTAAGAAATGTAAGCAAAATAATGGATCTGACAGATGTGACTAATGAAAAAGATAACCGTTTACAAATAAATGTGGTGTAAATGTATTGATGATCCAATTGTGAACTACGCAACATTGGATATTGTGTATATTGTGCAATTCATGACACTGCAGCTAGGAATGAGAGCTTAACAGAAAGAACAATATTTTAGTTAGGTACAGGTCACATAATGCTGCATCATTGAATCAATATATTATCTGAAAACTTCTATTTGTGTTCTGAGAAATTATGAGCTTACTGGCACAAAGAAAAGTAATTTTGCTGATTAACTGATAACTGTGGTGCTAGACTGATGTGAATATTCAGACAGGTCAACCATTTGGTAACATTTTGTGATTTTTGTGAGGATTTAATTATCTCATTGAATAAGAGTAGGGCTCATAGTTCAATAGATAAGTGGGGTGATGATTTGGTACAACTTCTGTCTCCTTAATTTTGGGTTGAATAGTAATTAAGTTATGTGATGGTGACTCTATGGGAACAGGATACGAACAGTGATGTATGTAATAAACTGTTCCCACTAATATCTGCACATACATATATTTTGACAATTATCATACACATGCACACAGTACTAGGTATAAGAACAGACTGAATTAACATTGTGGCTCAGATGAGTGATCCAAGGATAAAGGATGTCTATGGTCGATATGACCTACCAACGCCACATCTCTATTCCTTTCTCATAATATAATGATTAATAAGTGTATGCCGAACATCTTGAGTTTTTGGTATTTTGCAAATGGAAAAGAAAGCCAAATCTTTCAATTTTAACCAGTTTTGGACAGAGTTATGACTTTGAGTAATGTTTTGTAGTGTAATGTGCACTTGACTTTAAAATTTTTCTAGACCACGCCTTTCGTACTATAGTCAAATTTAGTGCTAATTATTGTAATGTTATGAGAACTATGCAATGTATATATTTATGAAGTAACACCTATCACTTTCAGTGTTAAACAGTTTATCTTAGACTTCAGTTAGAAGTAGAAAGAAAGTGTACCAAAGTACGGTATTTTGTCCGATTTTTTCATCTACTGTGGTGGAAGAGAACCACCTCCAAGGGATCTGAAAGCAGTGCATTTCCTTACTAGCTCCCACTTGAGCCTGTTGAAAGCGTTGACAACTTGATGACGAAATGAGTGAAAGCTCATTGAAAAAGTGAGTGTTTGTGAAAATTACTAAGCGTTGAGCAAGTAAAATTTTTTGTCTAAACATGAACTGCAATGGGCAGTGTAAATTAACTTCTTTGCCACCCATGACGATTAATTTTTTGTTAAGCAAGACAGTACTTGCATATAATGATATGTATCTTTAAATGTAACATTTGCTTACCCAAAAAGAACATCACTTATGATGCAAATGCCAAATTTTGTTAAAAGTATAAACTGTGGATCTTTTCTGACATTGTACAATGCACTGTATGTAAATATTTCTACAGGGATTTCCATATGACCAGTTCACATGAGAATAAATTTGAAAAAAAACATATGTATTGCAGTTTTGATAAGGTTTCTTATGTATTTTTTTGTGCAGATTTAAAACCCAATTTCTGGTGTCACTTGTGGTCATTATATTGCCCAGTTAGCAATTTCCTACATCTATCTGGTCAATCCAATGAGCGGGCGATGTGACAAACCAAGGTGGGCTATTTTTACTTCCCATCTTGTTTTGCCATTAACATACATGAATATAATGTGCATTTTCATTAAAGGGAAAGGTTGGCCCTCAGTTTTAAAGAATATAACACAATATCTAATTTTTGCTTAGTTTTAGGTATGTAATTGATTTTCTAATTTATTTTTACTATGCCTAGTTAGAATCTTCTGTTACAGGATGAAATCTGTGATTGTTTCATAACTTAAATTCTATTGTTGGTGTATAAACAAATATAAATTCTGTACTAATTATAAACATTTGGAAGACAAAATACTATTCATCTTAAAGTATCTATTTGAAAACATGTTAGCAAAACCAGCTCTTCGTTAATTCCAAAGTAATTAACAGCGTTGTCAAAAGTATTGTTTGCATACTTATATTTGTTAATTTCGTGATTTAAACAAATATTTCGTACTAACTCTTGTAGTAGAAGAAACTGTTAAAAAGAATAAATGTTTCAATGTATTCAGTTAATCAAATGAGTTACATTTTAATTGTAATTACTGTAAATTAAACTGCAAACAATGTGTAGTTTCAGCACCTGTTATTGTGATGATGTATAAGGGCCCAATTTTTGGTCTGGAGACAGTCTGTCCAAGGCCAAGTTTCAGACGAGGAACTTGGGTTGGTTAGAAGGACAACAATACATCAACTTTACAGTGAGATAAGTGTTAAACTAATTGACCATGTGTTGAACCAATGACAGTGTCAGTTCTACATATACCTGATTATTCCGAAAGAACTGGGAATCATGTGGTTATGTTTTTACTGCTCATTGATGTTCAACAGGAAACTCCTGTAGCTGTATGTGGATGTTCGTCTGCTGACTATTAATGAGGGCTATGGGAAGTTAGAGCAATAGTGCACTGGCCATATGTAACTGTGTACTATGCATGGGAAGGGGGGGGGGAGGGATGGGGGAGGAGGTTGTGAAAAGTGAAAGTTAAAGACTGTGATATGCAACTGTGCATCTGTCGGCTACGTCATTTACAACAGACAGTACTGCATGTCCACCCCTATTTTTTCAGCCAGTACATCAACAGTGAAGACAACAAACGAAGATCCGCTACACATGGATGAATCTTTTTGCTTTACACTGACTGCTGCCATGATCCATCTATCAGAGGCTTTCCTGGAACTTTCAGTAGCCTGCTCTCTGATGAAAGCCAGTCTACTGACCTCAGACTTTCACCTTTGATGCTTCGTGGAGCTGCCACCGGACTTCTGGTGGAAGTTGGTCTCTGCCAGAGGAGACCTCATGCCTCTCATTATATGGCACATCATAGTGTTCATGCAAAAACAAACAATTAGTGTACAGTGTGAGACATTTACTGTGACTCTAGTAATTGCGATACAGTCTACTGTGAGAGGCAGTGCATTGGACTAACTGGCTCTCACCTAGTTCAAGACAGAGACTTGACTGAGAACTGTTTTTTGAGCTTGTGAAGTTAAGCTCCTAAGAAGGATATTGGAAGGTTTACATTCTTTTCAATAAACTCATTATTCCAGTCTACCTAATTTTACCATGTTTAACATTATGTTTGGGCCGTAACACTTATTTCCATAATGTCACCTGAATCCATACAGTAACTGAAATACTGAGCACACAGTCACACTTAGTTGTCTCCATGCATGTATTTTTCTATTTCAGTGTTGGGTCTGTATGCAAATCAAAAATGAAAATTTTAAAGCATGGCACACTTCTTGAGTTATACAAACTGTCAGCAGGAGTGCCCCAGGAAAGTGTGGTTGGAGTGCTCTTGTTTTCTGTACACATAAATGAACAGATGGATGGGGTCAGCAGTAATATGCAATTCCTTGCTGATGAAGCTGTAGTGTACAGGAAAATGTCACTGTGTTGAGTGACTGTAGGTGGCTACAGCATACTTGGACAGAATTTCTATTTGGTGTGACTAATGGCAGCTTGCTCAAAATGAGGATAAATGTAAGTTAATGCAGGTGAGTAAGAAAAAGAATCCTGTGAAGTTTAGTTATATTACATATATTTGTAAGTCTATTATAAAATAATAATATAAACTAAAACTAAACTAAACTCTGTCCAAACAGGCCATGAATGCCCAATGGCACCGACCGGCCACCGTGTCATCCTCAGCCTACAGGCATCACTGGATGTGGATATGGAGGGGCATGTGGTTAGCAAACCACTCTCCCCAGTTTTCGTGACCGGAGCCGTTACTTCTCAGTCAAGTAGCTCCTCAGTTTGTCTCACAAGGACTGAGTGCACCCCGCTTGCCAACAGCGCTGGGCAGACCAGATGGTCACCCATCCAAGTGCTTGCCCAGCCCGACAGCCCCTAACTTCAGTGATCTGATGGGAAACGGTTTTACCACTGCAGCAATCCCGTTGGAATAAAATAATATTATATGTGTTCGAAATTTGATATACACTGTAACTGAAATTGTAAATGTGTACTGACAAATCCAGTATCACTCTAAACAGTGATCAAAGGATGAAGAAATGTATAATACAGCATTAGTGCTGGGCTGCTTGACCCTGTCATGTCAATTATATATTTACACATAACACTGCAAAGCAATAAGAAATGGAATTAGTGGTATGGAAAGTGAATCATCAGTTTCAGTTTATTGAGTGAACTCTACAAAAATATTGTTCATAGGAATGAAGCAGTTAGGCTCGTGCATAAGAGGGTGTCAACATGGGCGAATGTCTGGAGGAGGAATTTTGGGGAATGACGGGGGCTGCTGTTCCTGACCAAGCCTTAGGATGTGGGTGGAGAGGAGTGGAGAGGATGCCTGACCAGGGGAGGCAGGGTGAGTTCTGTTTAGATCTGGTAGAATGGATATATGTCAGGGCAGATATCATGGTTGGGTTAGGGAAGGTGATTACAGTTTCATTGGAAGAGGATGTGGAGGCTGAGGAAGTGTAGCTTTGGGGTAATGTGGTCATTGCAGAGTACCAGGAGTAGTGAGCAGATGGGAATCTAGGTGGGGGCGGGGGGAGGGGGGACAGTGTCAAATGTATTGGTAACACAGGATATTCAGAGCTTTTCAAGAGGGGTGAGTAAGGGAGGGGGGGGGGATTTTATAAGCTGCTAGAGGATGGTGGTGGGAGAGGGTATGTGAATTCAGAACGTTAAGTATAGTGCATGGTGTTTGAGAATCTGAAGGGCCTGATAAAAGGATGGAAGAGTGGAAGTCCATGCCACATTTGCATAGAAGAGGATGGGTCAGATAAGGGTTTACAGGTGTGAAGGATTGTGGAAGGATGCAATCTCCATGTGTGGCCAGATAGTAGTTTAGTGGTTTTAGTCTATTGTGGGCTTTCTGTTGAATGGTGAGTAGATTGGTCTTTCATGTTAGTTGGGGTTCAAGTGTTAGTCTATGGTATTTTTGCACTTTAGTGGATCATACATTTCATCATTTTCTTTTGTAGTCTATCCTCCAATATTTTCTCTGCATGTCCTAGCCATCATACTCATTGTGATTTGGCAAATTTTACTATATCTCTTCTTTGTATTAATGCTTGCAACTACATGTTATAGGATATCCTGCAGTCATCTTCCCCATTTATCCCTTTTGTGGGCAAATGAAAAGTTCTTCCCACTTCAAGAAAACTGTTCCAGTCCCCGTGACATACACTGTTCCCACCTCTGTATGATGGTGCCACCTAGCGAACAGTACAGGGTACCATTTCCAACTTGAATTTCCCACAATTATAGCTGTACAATCTCGTAGAGGCATTGTTTCATCAACCGTTGATCTGTAGTGGAGCTTTTGAGTGCAATTATTTTGACTTTCTGTGATTTTGTTCTCCTTGCTTTAGCATGAGGTAGATACTTTTGATATTTGTTACTGTAATTTATTGTTTAGTGTTTCCTGTTAATTGTAATATGTTTTTTTTTACATACCTTGTGGACATCACCTGCAATGTTTGATTTTCTTGGTGGGCGGTATCCTTCCCTGTCGCTATAGTCTGGATCACTTTCCTATCAGATGCCTCATTCTCTAAATCTCAACGATCCTAAACATGTTGAACAGTCAGGTTACCGCTGGTTGTTCATGGATTTATGGAATGATATTTCAACCAAGTAACTCACAGTTTTCTTCAGGTGTTGTCTGATACTGATTCCCATGTGAAACAAGTCAAGTATTTATCTCTGTTGCACTAGGGTTCTATTATTTGCTAGAATTAAATATCACACCAATTCCAGAGTGGTCAACAGAATTAAGCACTGAGTAAGCTTAGCATTAGTCAGAGAGACAACTTTATGTGACATCCAGAGAGTTTCTGTCCCTACACTTTTTTGTACCAAACTCTCTAACCAGACAAAAGCCCGCATCTCGTGGTCGTGCGGTAGCGTTCTCGCTTCCCACGCCCGGGTTCCCGGGTTCGATTCCCGGCGGGGTCAGGGATTTTCTCTGCCTCGTGATGGCTGGGTGTTGTGTGCTGTCCTTAGGTTAGTTAGGTTTAATTAGTTCTAAGTTCTAGGCGACTGATGACCTCAGCAGTTGAGTCGCATAGTGCTCAGAGCCATTGAACCAGACAAAACTGGGACCAAGTTGATGATACCTCCTGCTCCTTAGCAGAGTGCACACAAAAGAAATCAGTGTACTGCCAGCTAGCCAAGTTTGAACATCTTAAAAACAAGGCATAGCAGTATGAGGATGCTCACATGGTTGTCAACCTGAGTGAGAAGACATTCAATGCAACCATCTTGGAAGTACTGAGCAAGGGTCTTAATTTCACAGGTAGTCTCAGAAATTTTCCTGTTGCAGCCTTTTTCAGTGCAGTGCAGCAGGTGGCTCTGAAACTTCCTACCTGTGAGGCTGAAGAAGTCTGATGAGACACATGTATGGCACCCACCAAAACCAAGCTGCCCAAATCAAACATATTTGATAAGGGGCTGGCCCTCAAACAACTCCAGGAAGATCGTAGCTCATAATGGGAATGGTACTATCACCCTACAGAAGGCAGATTATGACAGTAAGGTGTGATAACTTCTGGATGACTCGGCATTAAAACCAGTAGAAAGAGACCCCACAGACCAGGTGGATAAGATGACTAGTGCTTTTCTAAAAAAATTAGTCTTCCAGAAAAGATCATTAAGCAGCTAAGGCCAGAAGCACCAGTATCACCAAGACTTGACGGCCTCCATAAGGTGCACAGGGAAAGGCACCTTAAGAAGATGCTCTTGCCATATTTGACAAAGTGAGTCCATCACATTTGGAGCTCAGAGGATTTCCTATGTCATATCAGGCAGCTACAGGTCACTTACTTCGACATCATGGTCAGTTTAGACATGGTCTCCCGGTTCACTGCATACCACTGAATGATTCACTTGAGCTCCTGGACTTACACAGGCACATATGGAGCTCATTGTACTTCCTATATGGGGGTCAGTTCTACAAGCAAATGGAATGCATGGCAATGGGCAGCTCTCTCTAAATGGTGATGGCCAGTCTCTTTATGGGGAGATTAGAAGAGAAGGCACTTACATCAGCCCCAGATCAACCGAAATCCCATTCCTAGATGTACTCGTCAAGAGAAAGGCAGATGGTACCTTCAGTCACAGTGTGTGTCACAAACCCACTCACACTGACTTGTACTTGCAAAGTAGTAGTTGCCACCACCCACCACAGAACAATTGTGTGCTCAGAACTCTGGTTCACTCAGCATGAACTCTGCCAGATTCTCATAACTTAGTGGCGGAGACAGAACACCTACGATCTATGTTCTACAAAAATGAATACTCTACTCAAGATGTTCAAAAGACACTGTGCCCTGCTTTCTTGCCAGATGTTGCTCAAGGGGTGCAAGAGGAAACGGAGTTCACATATTTACCATACATGAGGCTGATATCTGTCAAAGTCAGCAGGATTTTCCTCAGACATTACATCAAGAGCGTGTTTCATCCACCCACCAAGATTAAGACTCTGCTAAGGAGTGCTAAAGATCATATGGCTCTACAGAAACCAGACATTTACCACTTACAATGTCAATGTGATGTGGGATACATCAGCCAGAAACTAGGACTATTCCATCAGGTGCAAATAACACCAAAGGCACACCACACTGAGACAGGCAACCAAGTTAGTGGTTGCTGAGTACTGTTTAGAGCTTAGTCATTCTATGGATTATAATCATACCAAAATTCTAACAGAAACATCAAAGTATTGGGACTGCATCATCAAAGAATCGATTGAAAATCACGTCAGTGTCATGGTTAATGAGATTCTCTATGACGTGATTTTCAATCGATTCTTTGATGATGCAGTCCCAATACTTTGATGTTTCTGTTAGAATTTTGGTATGATTGTAATCCATAGAATGACTAAGCTCTAAACAGTACTCAGTTCTGTCTGGAACCCAGCAGTCAATCTTCTGAAGACCCAATGGATGCAACATCAAGGCCCCAGGGAACACAAGTATGATTATGAAGTTAGAAAAAACTGCCCAGTAGAGGTACAAAGGGCACATGTGAAATGGTACCTCAGACAACAGACCTAATACCTGAGGACCTTTTATTGAGTCTAGAGTGGCAATTTGAACACCTGTGGCCTGAAAATAACACTACAGCAGCTCTTGGCAGGTATGGTTCTTGAACAGAACACCTGACATGGTGAGCAACTGTAACAGAACGTCCTGGATCACAGGAGGGCTTAACTGACAGCATTCAGAAGATAAAATCTCTAGCCCAACTTGGATGTCATCCAGAACTTCATAAAGCATGGTTGACAATGTATAATAACCCCAAGGTACACATGCAGTATTCGGAACAGCCATGGCTAGAAGAAAACGGTACAGAAACTGCTATCAGACAGCACCTTAAAAAAGGACTGTGAGTCACACAGTTTAAATATCATGCAAGAAAGATATGAATAACTGGCAGAAATCAGATTATTTAACATGAAAATGCCTCACTAGGAAAACCTGAAGGATTAACAAACCTAAAAATGTTTCAGAAGTTTACATTATATTATTTTCATTACGCAATAAAAGTGGTTTGTGAACAGGTAGAGATGAAGGTGCTGTCAATTGACTGAATGTTTTAGATGATATAACTGCATCTGATTCAGTTACATTTGGTGGAGCAAGATGCTTATATTCGTGAACTTGACACTGAATAATTTGTCCTTTCTGTAAATGCCAGTAACAATAACTTGGACAATGAAAGTGGAAGTTCAATTGAAATTGAAATTGAAAGTGAAGAGGAATGGAATAGATATCATTCTTACTTTGACAATGTGAGGAACAACATTCAAAGAGGAAGGGAAGGTAAACTAAAAATTAATTTGTAGTGCCAGTGAAAGCTCAGTTATGTTTTCTGACTTCTTTCGTGACGATATTTTCACTTTCATTATAAATTAAATAAGCTTTACGAGGATGCTTTATTATAATGGGCATTCACCAACTTACTGGTTTCTCTCTGATTTTTTTAATTCAGACCATATGGTGAAAGTAGAGCTAATTACTGATGTTACAACAAGTGATAGTGTGGGGCGGCGGATGAGTCTGTTGAAAATATCTACTGTTGTATCCTTGTTTGAATGTTGTAACATTTCCCGGCCGATGCACCATATGTGGGGCGGCGGATGAGTCTGTAGAAAATATCTACTGTTGTATCCTTGTTTGAATGTTGTAACATTTCCCGGCCGATGCACCATATGTGGGGCGGCGGATAGGTTTGTAGAAAAATAAATGAATTGCTGTATAATTGCTTGCATGTAGATCAGTTTCTAGCTTTTAGAATGTTGTTAATGCCGTCTTTCGCCGTTCTCAACACTGGCTCTCTATTTACTTCTTGGCACCCAGAAAGTGATTTAATAAAACATGGAGCCAGTAATTAGAGATCCTAGTGCCCACTTCAATTGAGATACCATTATAGCTGCAGCTTATAGCTCTGAGGAATTAGGAGATTGTCCGGGATTTCTAATCAAAAACGGTTTTCCAAAATAGTTGAGTATATTCTGAAATTCACTAATAAAAAAAAAAAAAACACAAGTATCCCTACAACCTAACTAACAGAGCAGTTCAGAGTCTAATGCGCTGATGCAACTATAAATGTCCGAATTAAATGTTAAAAAGAATGCTCGCCATAATTTGATGAAAATACTTCATCAAACGCCACGCTAAATATTTGGTAGAATGTCTGTCCCGCGACGGCACGTGAAAATACGACAATACGCAAACTGAAGCTAGATAATGAAAATCATTCCAGAATGAACACTTCACATAAAATGTTTTCATGGTTCCGCGTATCTCTAGTAACTTAATACGGCACCCGAGGCTGTTTGTAGCAGTGACACTGATGCGACGCGGCTCCCGACACAGATGGCGTGTCATTCAGCGTCTGGAGAGAACTGGGGCCTTCCTTCCTCGCGCAGCGTCCTTATATATAAACCCGCGGTGCGGACGGAGAAGGGAACGCCTGATCTTTTCGGCTCTCTCGACTAGCCGCTGGGCTAGTGACGCACCACTTCAAGTTACATAATAATTTATAGCTTCTTTTGCTGATGGCCGAAGAAGCTCTTAATTTAAACGTGCATTCAGCACGCAGGTAAGTATTGATAATAAAATTTTGACGTGGCTAAGTTAAATATTTTGGGCGAGAGAATTAATTAAATTACACTGCACGCAGTAGATGAGCTCTGAACTGGCCCTTTTGAGATCCGCTATCGCTATAATTTTATAGGTATTAAAAGGAAACTTTACACATCTTCATAGTCATAGCGGACCTCCAACCTATTTAAATCTAAACATCCTAGCCTTATTTATTAGCCTACTTAATCTATCTTGCTTCCTTCAGTTTTGAGACGAAAACCATAAAATCATGAATTTCCACTAAAATCTTAATTTGTGAAATCCAAAGTACTATTTTTATTAAATCATTATGAAAGATGAATCTAAATATAAATTTTGAAGTCTCTAGCTCTTTTCTGTTGCGCCAATGATTTTTTCAGAAAAACGCCCAAATTTCGAAAATGACTGAAGTTATCGAACTGATATTTAACACACATTAATTTAGTATTATTTCTGACATGCTACAAAAGTTTTAGGTTCTTTGCTTGATTTTTAAAGTATTGCGCAACATTTATGACGTCAGAGCTAGTTACAGCAGACTGGCTGGCACACAATGGAAACTGATGTGAATTTACTACAGCGTGAGTAGGCTGCTTCCCTACAATAGTTTGAGGAGCCTATTCAGTGCAATAATAATGAAGCTGCAAACCTAGAAATCATGCATAATATGGCAAATTACATAAAATGCATCCATTGCTTTCACAATTTTATAGAATTCTAAGGAAAATTATTGGCCTTCATCATTTACATCAACAAATGATTCAGTGATTTCATAAAAGAGAAATCATCAGTGAAACAGTACATGCCAATGAAGCTGGTGAAATGAGGCTGCAAAGTGTGGTGGTTGTCAGATTAATTCTCTCAATAAAGAATGAACTTTTATGTTTACACAGGCATGTGTAAAACAGTAACATGCCATAGGGGAAAAGGGTTGTTGTAGATCTAATAAAGGAAATACACAATAAAAATAACATAGTTGCTTTCGAAAGATTTTTCACCACTTTGAAATTAATGTCAACACTTCTGAAGAGGTGTGAGAATGTGATGGCCAATGGGACAGATTTACCCAAAAGTATGGAGGGAAACTTCAAATGTGGAAGAGGGGACTTCCAGATTGAGATGAAAGGAGCACTTTCTGTTATAAAGTTGATGGACAACCATCCTGTCACTTTCCTGTCCTCTCTTCATGACCCAAGAGAAGCAACAGTGACGGAAAAGAAAAAAAGCTTAGTTCTAGTACAGACACTCCCTGTCATAAAGCTGTGGCAGGATACATCAAAATACTGGGTGACATCAATAAGTTTGATAAACTATGAGACAGATATGCTCTTGACAGATGCTCTGAGAAGTAGTGTCACAGAATATTTTATTTCCTGGAAGATGTTGCCATAGTAAACAGCTATATACTATGGAAAATAAGTAAAATAGAAAGTGAAGATCATGATCAGCTCATATACAGATCCTGTCTGATAAGGCACCTGACTGCTGGCTTCTCTTCCTGGAAAAGATGTCAGAAATCCCTATTTCTGCCAAAAAGGGAAAAATATCTGAAGATGCTCATCCTGTTTCTGCAGGACACACCAGTCAATTACAGGAGACACCTACAGGTAGTGCCGTCGTTGTAATACTGGTACCAAAGCACCAGAAAAGTGCACACTTTGTGTTTGTACATAATGTGAAATTTAACTTTGCTTTGACCCATGTTTTAGAAAATTTGATGGAAAATAATTGTGAACAATAATTATAACAAAAAAGTAAATTTTTTCAAATAAATATGAAGTATATTGAAACTCTTGCTTATATCATTTAACTTCGAAGGAGGGCAATGGGAAAACATTTCCCATCTCATGCAGGGACTCACTTTTAAAAACACAGCAAATCTGACATTTTTATGATTAATATATTTGTCTGTTAACTATTATTTGCTTCCAATTTATTGAAAATACTTGCACAATAATTCTGTCCATGAAAGAGTTATTGAGCCATAACATTCACTTATTTATTTTTGCTCAAAGCTTCTTCAAGCATTCCCGTCATCTACCATCAGCATCCATAGTTCTGACCCATATGTGACTACTGGTTGATATAGGGAGTTGTAACAAGGCTTTTTCTGAAGAGCTGTCAATTTGCAAAGTAAGCTCTGTTTTCTGCTTGTATCATTTCCCTCGTAGCTTTTCCAGTGCTGTTATAATTTGATATTAAGGCAACCAGGTAACTAAAAGAGGACGCTGGGAGGGACTCTTGACTACTACAGGAGTGTTTGAGATCCCTTTCAGGTTGGATCAGTTGAAGGCATAATTGCAGTTCAGAATTGTTCTGTTGGATTTGTTACCAGTAGTTTGTCAACATGTTAGTAATATGGAAGTGCCCCATGTACCTAAATGGGAAGCCCTGGAGGGAAGATTGCATCATTTATGTGAAACACTACAGAGAAAATTTAGAAAACCAGCATTTGCTGCTGACTGCAGATGAATTCTAGTACTACCAATGTGCAATTCAATTCATAACCATGAAGACAAGATAATAGTGATTAAAGCTGTACTAAGGTGTACAGACTAGTAGTGGTACAAGGTACTCGCCACCTTGTACTGTATGGTGGGTTGTGGAATATGTTTATTTTTTATTTATCTATTCATCCTTAGATATTTCAATACAACAGTACTGGAGATATTATATACATTACAGAAGTAATATATACATATTTGAAGTATAAACAAAGTAGGATAGAATTAGGTGAGTACAGGACAGGAAGTTGGACATGGCCTAATGAATGGAACCATCCCAGCATTCAGAAAACTATGTAAAACCCAAGCCAGCATGGCCAGATGGAGAGGAACACACACTGCTCTCCCTGAATCAGAGTCCCGTGCATTAAGACTGGCGTAGCCACTTCACCCGTTACATGATTGGAAGGGGAATTACATAATAAACATTCAGAGTGAAACACACACAAGAAGTAAATCAGTGATGTAACTGCAACATGAAACTTTGATATAAAACACTTCTGAAGAGGTAAAAATGCATGAACACATTATATAATACTGTTTAAACATGTAACACATGAACACGCAAAAACATGTTGACACTACACCTATCACAACTAATCTAGCACCAGATCCATTCTCTGACGAAGTATATTGCACTAAATTTGAAAAAGAGAGATCAAAAAATCAATGGCATGAACATTCTTTTGCAAAGACAAACACAGCATAGGTGGTTGATCAGTTAACAGAATCAAAAGAACTCAACAACAAATGAGGACCTTGTATTCCTGTAACCTCACATATTCATTTAAATTGTAGAAACACCTCTCAAAAAGAAATGATTTTAGCTCTGTGACAAAAGCCACTTCTTTCTCCATGTAAGTGGGCAGTAGATTGTAAGTAGTGACACAAAACTGGCTCATATGCCTTTGAGTAAAAGTTGTTCCTACTTGTTCTATATGGAGGGACCCACAATTGTGAGTACTGTAACTTTAGTAATCATGGTTAGGTTACCAGTCACAAAGACTAGCTCTTTTCATTGACACACATTTTTGTATATGTAAGGGAAGGGTACAGTACTCAAACAGAACTTTTAAAATAAGGGCTTCAATGAACCACAGCATAGCTATGTGGTAAGATTTGAATAGTCTTATTCAGTAATGAAAACATTTCGTTTACTTTAATTGACTATTAATTTTACCCCAAAAACTATTCTGAAAGATAAAAGAGGCAGAAAGTAACAAAAATAAGACATTTTAGCATCATCTGAGGATCAAACTTCACAAAATAATTATCAGAGCAAAGCTTGCAGAACTAAGTCCCTGGACAGTTCAGTTAAATGGTCTTTCCAGTTTGACTTGATCAACATACATTGTTAAAAGTTTTGTCCATTGTATCATTTCCAAATAGTTTCTGATGATTACCAGTTGGAGATCTTGGATTTGTTGATTCATCTTTCCAAATTTAATAAAATTTGTCTTCTTCATATTAAAGGTCATCCTGTTGTCATTGAACCACGAATGTCTGGACTTCAGCACTTGATCACTTGTTGTGGACAGAGATTCCTTGATATTTCTCACTATCATACTACTGTCATCTGTGAACAACATGTTATCTGTAGTTTCTGAGATGTGTATCTAATTTATGCAAATGAAGAAAAGATGGGGGCCTAACACTCTACCTTGCCGTACATCTATTTTGACTCTCTTTGCAATAGCTATGAATCTGATTTTATCATTAGACTGAGCAAATGCGGGTTCCACAACATGTACTTTTTCTACAAATATGATTGAAACCATTTGTTTTCTATACCTTTCACTCCCATTGCTTCCAAATTATCTGAAAGAACTATATGACAGAGTATCAAAAGCATTAGAAAGAACTAAATTAACTTGCACGACACTGTTACTAATAACCAAAATTCTAGCTACTTCATATGTGTAATCCATTATGATTGTTTATGGGTTTCTGAAATGGATAATCCAGTATGGAATGTAACAATATTATGAGAAGCATAGTTGCTAGTAACCATAAAGTGGAGATGCTGAGTTGCAGATAGGCGCAACACACTTCCCAGCAGACTTGTGTGTGTGTGTGTGTGTGTGTGTGTGTGTGTGTGTGTGTGTGTGTGTGTTTTCTCTCAATGACGAAGACCTTGTTGGCTGAATGCTAATTTTATGGTCTTCTACCTGTTTGAAAGCCATGTTGATTATTATTCAGCAGACTATGGTCATCTACATACTTGATTGGTTGTTTCATTAATTTCTCAATTACTTCAGTGACTATTGCAGACATAAATGTAGATCACAAAATTCTTTGCCTCATGTGCTCAAAAATTATTTTCCAGAGAGGTTCACCCTTGTCATATGCTACGCACTAAGAATTGTCAGTGTTGCTTTAGTATACATTGTATGTGGAAGGTTAGTACTGGACCTTTCAAATTTAAGTGTAAGCAATAAACAGTAATAATTGTCTGTAGCATAATTAACTTTTAGCAACTTATTAGAAGGATTTTGCACCATGGAAAAAGAGTCATATTTTAAATCTAAAGTTCAACAGCTTATCAGTGTATCAGAATGAACATATTTCTCTTTGTCAGTGTTGATGATATAGTCTTTGTTGTGTCTGAAACACTAGTAAACATGTTTGTACACATAATGCCAATATTTCTATTGCAAGTACGGTAAATATTTTTTTATAAAAAGTGTGAAGTCATGAGACAGTATTTGGTTGTGCATAGATGATATGGACCCCAAACTGTCATAGTCAAAACAAATCTGAACATTTATTGTAGTCTTTACCAGGCTGCAATTTGGACATGAATAAAACAACTTCAAAATACGTTTGTGATAAAAATCCTCTTTAATAAGAGAAAACAATAAAATGAAGTTCAGAAACATAACTGGAAGGCTATTACAATGGTGTTATTTTAGTGTGCTGAATCATTGTTAATGAACTGCAGACCTGAGCTGTGAAAATGTTATTGCTTGCTGTTATTACAGGATCAGTCATGATAATGTCCCAAGAAAATGAATATATGTAAGAGCTGGTAACAATTCAGTCACTTCCTACATATAAAATTAGGTGCAAAATGAGTAAATAATGTTACTACAGAAATAGTTGTATTACTGTAGAATACATAGGACCATAACAATACCAAACTTGAATTGTACTTGCTATACCAATGAAGTCAGTATTGGGCATTCTGTTTCTCAGATAAAAAACATGGTGGATGCATGACTTACCCATTTAAATATTATACCATTAGACCCACAGATATTATCATATGATTACATTTAACAGAAAGATTTCCATTGTTAAACTACATTTCATTAAAAACAAATCTATTTATTCCACAGAACATTTGAAATATTTATGTTCCTAAAGACTTTGTGACTAACTAATGTTAAATTCTAAGGAAAACAACTTTTAAAGTGAAACTTCCTGGCAGATTAAAACTGTGTGCTGGACCGAGACTCGAACTCGGGACCTTTGCTTTTCGCTTGCAAGTGCTCTACCAACTGAGCTACCCAAGTGCGACTCACGCCCCATCCTCACACATTTACTTCTGCCAGTAACTCGTCTCCTACCTTCCAGACTTTACAGAAGCTCTCCTGTGCACCTTGCAGAACCTTGCAAGGTTCGCAGGAGAGCTTCTGTAAAGTTTGGAAGGCAGGAGACGAGGTACTGGCAGAAGTAAAGGTGTGAGGATGGGGCGTGAGTTCTGCTTGGGTAGCTCAGTTGGTAGAGCACTTGCCCGCGAAAGCTAAAGGTCCCGAGTTCGGATCTCAGTCCGGCACACAGTTTTAATCTGCCAGGAAGTTTCATATCAACACACACTCCGCTGCAGAGTGAAAATCTCATTCCGTAAACTTTTAAAGTGTCAGATTTTTACATGTTCATTCATACTATGGTCTGTAAATCTGCAAAATAAATTTTTAAGACAATCTGTCAGATACTGATTGCATGAAGATTGTTAAACAATCTAATTGCATATTCATCTACGTTTATGGTAAATGTTTTATATCTGACACATTTTTAAGAATGAGCGAAATGCTACTGAAAATTCATCACACTGCAACATGTCTCATTGTCTTGCACACTTACTATCTTGTTGTTCAAGTGGCATCAAAAGAGGGCATTCATTACCTTATTTTTACTCAAGTTTATATCTAATGCCTCTGTGACACAACTCACATTATACAGCTGTGAAGAAAACCTACAGTACTACAACCATGGCACTCAAACATTCATTAACTCATGGTGATAATGTAAATTCTAGCCCACTTATTAAACATCCCATTTTCCATTTTTAGTGCTCTTTGCACTTCCAAGCATTATGTAGAATTCTTTGCATACCCATTCATAAAGAGGTGTTTCCTTATTAACATAATCTGAGATTGGCGCAGAGACTGCAATGATAGGAGCATGGTTAAACTGTGGCTAATATGTGAAGCTACTGGAAAGTATAGTAATACTTGAATGTATTCAAACAAGCTATATTTTCAATAAAACCAGTGTGTGCCTTAGGATTGTCTTAGAACAAACTCACCTCAAAGATAAATTAGGATATTTAATAGAGCCATTTTGGAAATTTTGCTGTAGCATGAAAGTTCCTTAGGACTCTCTGAAAATCCTACAGCTCAGGAAAACTAGATCTGCTAGTTGCTACACTAATAATTACACCATGTAGATGATTAGTTTCTCAAATGGTTTCACTCTGAAGCTGTATTCTCATTGCAGTAAAATTAATGTTAATTTCTAAATTTGATGGCTACTTTATAACAGACCAGAAAAAATGTTTTACATGCATTTACAAATCAAGACTCAAAATTCCTAATGTATGTATCTTTCAATAAAACAACTGTCATTTAATGAATTGATAGTAGTCCTGTTGTCATAATAAAATCTAGAACATCTTCATTGTGACAGTGAACCCATCAGCAACAAAGTATTTTCAAGGATGTGGACAGGACAAGGGAAGTAATCAGACACAATTTTGCAAAAGATGTGTGCTATAAAGAATAGTGAAAATCCACATCATGATAATACGAATAACAGACTGCTCTCTTGGCAAATAGGTTGTCAGCATTTTATCATCTCACCATAGGAATATCAAATATGTTCATATTTACGAAGACAGCTGCTGATTAATTTTTGTTATTTATGCCTGTAATTAGAAAACAGTTCTGACAACTGTTGTTTGTTTACTATGTATTAAACTTGTTACAGCACTTATTTTGTGTATATGTAAAAGTAAGGAAATATCCTATTATATTGAACGAAGAGTTGCAACCATACTGAAGTTCATGTTGGCTACTGTATAAGTTGCTCACTATTACCTAGTGTAAGAAGCAGTTACGTGAATGGGGTTTCTTTCATAATTCATGGCATATGTATTGCTTACTTTAAGTGAAATGTGTTATTAAAAGTTTACTATATACACTTGATGGCTAATAGAGCGTTCTTCAGATTTGTAGCGCTAAGTTGTGCTGGTGATGCTAGATAGGGGATACTAAAACGTATAATCAGATCTCATAGTTTCGCTGCACAAAGAAAGCACATTAGTTTGTGGGTTGGTTGGTTGATATGTGGGAAGGAACCAAACAGAATGGTCATCAGTCCCACATTAGTTTGTAATGAACTCCACGATAGTAGAGTACAGTTTAAGGTGCGCTTATAATAAGAACTACCAGGAATTATTGTTTTTGTTCTCTCTTACTTCAAACACATAACCTCCATATGGTTGAAACCCATGTGAATAACAGTTGTCATTTAAATGACATGCAATTAGAGATCTTAATGAATTTTATAAGAACAAAAGGTGTAAAAATAGATTCATTATGTAACACTCCCCTGTCATAGTCTACTGTAATTCTGCAGATGAGTGACACTAATATGTCTGTTACAGTCACATCAGAAATATATTGAGTAAATTTTTCTATGTGTAAAATGTACAAGGAAACATTTTCCCCTTGAAGAACTGGGGTAAAATAAATTCTTGCCTTGCTGTCACTTGTCTGAAAAATTGAACCAAACAATGACATGAAGCTGGTTCAAAGATTTTTTATTACTTTTATTAGAACAGTAGTACAAACTAGTAATTATCCTTTTTCACACAGTAGGTGGATTATTAGCATGAACTACTGGACAGTTTCTGTATCAAACATCTGACAATTGGGGATTGTCTTATCAAAACTAGCTACATATTTTGAATAAACTACCATTTAAAACAGAAGAAAAACAAAAGAAACTGGCTGCAGTTGTTCAAATAATACCTAGAAAAGGAAATTTCAAGCTTCTGTTTTATTGCGTAGTAGGTAAGACACAGTTTTCCTCTCTTCTATACATTCCGTATAATGCTGATGTATATGATGTTCAATGATAACTGCAATTGTTACACAAATTCTCTTTCATCCACCATCGAGAAAGTCCATGACAGTGAGTTTTTAGGCTCATTTAGCTAAAACCGAGTGCAGACAGTTTCCAATTTCCAGTCGTATTAGTGGATCTCACACACTGTCACATTCATATTTTTTGTGTTATGACATAATTTTTCCTGAGGGCATGCAGCTTTACTGTATAGTTAAATGATGATGGCGTCCTCTTGGGTAAAATATTCTGGAGGTAAAATAGTTCCCCATACAGAACTCCAGCTGCGGACTACTCAGGAGGACATTGTTATCAGGAGAAAGAAAACTGGCATTCTATGGGTCAGAGCGTGGAGTGTCAGATCCCTTAATTGGGCAGGTAGGTTAGAAAATTTAAAACAGGAAATGCATAGGTTTAAGTTAGTTATAGTGGGAATTAGTGACGTTCGGTGGTAGGAGGAACAAGACTTCTGGTCAGGTGAATACAGGGTTATAAATACAAAATCAAATGGGGGTATTGCAGGAGTTGGTTTAATAATGAATAAAAAAATAGGAATGAGGCTAAGCTACTACAAATAGCATAGTGAATGCATTATTGTGGCCAAGATAGATACAAAGCCCATGCCTACCACAGTAGTAGAAGTTTATATGCCACCTAGCTCCGCAGATGACAAAGTGATAGATGAAATGTATGATGGGATAAAAGGAATTATTGAGATAGTGAAGGGAGATAAAAATTTAATAGTCACAGGTGACTGGAATTCGATAGTAGGAAAAGGAAGAGAAGGAAATGTAGTAGATGAATATGGAATGGGGGTAAAGAATGAAAGAGGTAGCCACCAGGTAGAATTTTGCACAGAGCATAACTTAATCATAGCTAACACTTAGTTCAAGAGTCATCAAAGACGGTTGTATACATGGAAGAAGCCTGGAGATATTGTGATGGTTTCAGATAGATTAAAGAAAGGTAAGACAGAGATTTAGGAACCAGGTCTTAAATTTTAAGACATTTCCAGGGGCAGATGTGGACTCTGACCACAATCTATTGGTTATGAACTGTAGATTAAAACTGAAGAAACTGTAAAAAAGTGGGAATTTAAGGAGATTGGACCTGGATAAAATGACAGTTGTAGAGAGTTTCAGGGAGAGCATTATGGAATGATTGACAAGAATGGGGGAAAGAAATACAGTAGAAGAAGAATGGGTAGCTTTGAGAGATGAAATTGTGAAAGCAGCAGGGGATCAAGTAGGTAAAAAGATGAGGGCTAATAGAAATCCTTGGGTAACAGAAGACATTCTGAATTTAACTGATGAAAGGAGAAAATACAAAAATGCAGTAAATGAAGCAGGCAAAAAGGAATACAAACGTCTCAAAAATGAGATCAACAGGAAGTGCAAAATGTCTAAGCAGGGATGGCTAGAGGACAAATGTAATGATGTAGGGGCATATATCACTAGGGGTAAGATAGATACCGCCTACAGGAAAGTTAAAGAGACCATCGGAGAAAAGAGAACCACTTGCATGAATACCAAGAGCTCAGATAGAAACCCAGTTCTAAGCAAAGAAGGGAAAGCAAAAAGGTGGAAGGAGTATATACACATTCTGAAGGTGACAGGGGTAAAATACAGGGAGCGAAAGGGTGTTTAGAATTTGTACAGAAAGCAGATGGCAGTTATAAGAGTCGAGGGCATGAAAGGGAAGCAGTGGTTGGGAAGGGAGTGAGACAGGGTTTCAGCCTCTCCCTGATGTTATTCAATCTGTATATTGAACAAGCAGTAAAGGAAACAAAGGAAAAATTCAAAATAGGAATTAAAATCCACGGAGAAGAAATAAAAACTTTGAGGTTCGCCGATGACATTGTAATTCTGCCAAAGACAGCAAAGGATCTGGAAGAGCAGCTGAACAGAATGTACAGTGTTTTGGAAGATGGATATAAGGTGAACAGCAACAAAAGCAAAACGAGGATAATGGAATGTAGTGGAATTAAACTGCATATTAGATTAGGAAATGAGATGCTTAAAGTAGTAAATGAGTTTTGCTATTTGGTGAGCAAAATAACTGATGATGGTTGAAGTAGAGAGGATATAAAATGTAGACTGGCAATGGCAAGGAAAGTGTTTGTGAAGAAGATAAATTTGTTAACATCGAGTATAGGTTTAAGTGTCAGGAAGTCGTTTCAGAAAGTATTTGTATGTAGTGTAGCCATGTACGGAAGTGAAACGTGGACAATAAATACTTTAGGCAAGAAGAGAGTAGAAGCTTTCAAAATGTGGTGCTACAGAAAAATGCTGAAGATTATATGGGTAGATCACATAAATAATGAGGAGCTATTGAACATAATTGGGGAGAAGAGAAATTTGTGGCACAAGTTGATTAGAAGCAGGGACTGGTTGATAGGACATATTCTGAGGCATCAAGGGATCACCAATTTAGTATTGGAGGGCAGCGTGGAGGGTAAAAATCATAGAGGGAGACCAAGAGATGAATACACTAAACAGTTTCATAGGGATGTAGGTTGCAGTAGATAGTGGGAGATGAAGAAGCTTGCACAGGATAGAGTATCATGGAGAGCTGCATCAAACCAGTCTCTGGACTGAAGACCACAACAACCACAACATGTTTGGGATTTATAAAATTACCTTGAACAATGAAAGGAACTCCTAATTTCATACTGTTGTACATTCCACAGGCTGCTGAATACCACAAAACCTTGACATTTGAAATTAAGAGTGTACATTAAATGTGTATATTTTTAATTACATGAATTTCTCAGGTACCAATACTCAGGCAGTGTGTAAAAGGGTACCTGTTGGTTTCTAAGGGCCTGACAGTTAGCAGTCCTGTTTGGATATATACTTGTTTTGACTTTTAAGCTTCAACATAAAACCCTATTTGAGACTTAACTGAGAGTGCTTGTGAATCCTACGCATTTATCTAAGCCAATATGTTCATGTAGACATCCCAATAGGGCTCTGATGTGCCAAATAAAAAGTCAAGTACTTGTTGGAATGTGGTGTAATGCTCTGAATTTTAATGGTCTTACTGTTTTACTGACAATAAACAGTAATGACATAAATGGAAGTCCACACAGAAGAGTCAGAGTAGGCCTTAAATGTAGGCCCCCACTGTAGGAGGTATTACTGAGTTGTGTATACACATTTCTAATATACGGTAAGGTCATAATATAGAAGTACGACATAGTTTAAATAAGAGAGAGAAAGTATTCTAAGGTTTCTGTTTACTGGAAATGACTAATCAGTCTCTGTCAAAGTGACATATCAAAAAGAAAGAAAGGAGAAGAAGAACTACACCGAAAACATTTTTTACATATAATTCATAGACTTCACTTTGGATTGTAGCAATGATTCAAAAGTGTTAATTTGCCTCTTATCGCTGAGAAATGCAATACTCAGCATGCTACCATATGTGTAAACAGATCCTCTGTAAAACAAAAATTTGGTATTTCCAATCTCTATGCTGTCTTAGGGAGGCAACAAATGCTTCAGGTTTCCTGTATGTAAGATACTGAAAATTTACCATCCAATCCATGTGGTTTGAATTGCCCTATTGAAGCAAAATGAAAAGAAAATAGACATTTCATAAGAGATTTAACATTAAAACTGAACTTTTGGCTGAATACAAGCAGTCCAAACCAGAGATTGCAGCAAAAAAAAAAAAAAAAAAAAAAAAAAAAAAAAAAAAAAAAAAAAAAAAAAAAAAAAAATAAGAATTCAGAATTATTGAAAGTCAATGAAATATGATGACCACCAGATACATAGGAGATTGTTAACAACATTAATTCACAGATGTTTGTGTGGGAATGAATCTCAGTGTCAATACAAGCAGGTGAAAAAACTTATTTGATGCACAAAAAAAAAAAAAAATAAACTGGCAGAAAAAATGTTTGAATAGAAAAGAAGGTGAGAAGGATGAAGGGTAGATAAAATAATCCATAACAGAGGCAATAAAAATGAAAGAAATTGGTCAAAGCCTAGTGTATAAATGAGAACAGGAAGTACACTGTAATCCATTGAAGAAGTGATTAGTGCAGCATCTTAAATGTTATTGAGAGAGTATGCTCTAGAAGACATACCAAAAGTACACATGAGAGAAGCTTTTCAACAATGTCCTGACAAAAGTGCAGTATAAAAAAACTTTAAAATAATTTGGTGAGTTGACACATCAGAACATAACCAAATTACAATTAAATGTACACATATGCATCAACTCACCAACCAAACTCACATTAACATGGTTTGTTGCAGATGACAAGCTACTAGTGTATGATAAAGGGACAAATGGTCCTGTGTAACCATATAATATAAAATTAAGATAACAACAGAAAGAAATAAAACTGTCTTTATGTGTAATTTTTGTAGATTAGCTATCACTTAAAATGTGTTCACATTTCATATATTTTAAAATAAAACCACTGATGATGGCACGAAGTGCTAAAACAGGTTTACCTCACATGAAAAACCTGTGCTGTGCATTAACAGGTGGACCCTATATCCAATAATTTTAACTTCAAACACAACAAATTCAAGAGCAGCATGTCCCAATTTTGAAAATACATCAAATTCAGTTCCAGATATCTGAATAGCTATTGAGAATAAAATGAATATTCTGCATTGATATCCTGGATGAGGTCACAGTTCCCTCAAGGATGTGGTCATTAGAGATGGAGCACATACTCGAACAGGACAAGAATAAAGAAGAAACTGGCCACATCCATTTCAAGGGAAGCATCCAGAATGAGTTTTCACTTTGTAGCAGACTCTGCATGTATTTGAAACTTCCTGGCAGATTAAAACTGTATGCAGGACTGAGATTCAAACCACCTTTCACAGGCAATGCTCTAGTGACTGAGCTACCCAAGCAGGACTGATGACCCAACCTAACAGTTTTGGAGGGTAAGATATGAGACATTTATGGAAGTAAAGCTATGAAAGCATGTCATGTTTGGATAGCTCATATAGTGCACTTGTTGAAGAAAGGAAAATGTCTCAGGTTCAAGTCTCTGCCCAGCGCACAGTTTCAATCTGCCAAGAAGTTTCAGTTAATAATCATCTTTACATGCAAATAGCAAAAGTTTCACACAGAATTACACATGCTTTTAGTGATGTATTGATTAAATGACTGAAACACCCTTTTTTTAAGTAGACATAATGTGTAACTAGGAGCCCATAGCAACAGTATCATTAACAGCTACAACACGTATATGAATGAGACAGCATCAGACTGCTTAGAAACAAACTAAAAATAGTGTATGTCTTTCAAACAGTGTGAATTAAAATTCCAGGAATAGTATTTTCTGACAAATTGGTTTGCATTTGTGTATTTCATGAGCTTCCGTAATTCCTCCCCCAATAGAGTCCACAATTCAGAATTTTTGTTATTAATCTATGTTCTGGTGTGTATTTTTTACACCTGCACAGTTATTGCTTGGTAAAAAAATGAGAGGAAAATGGCGGAAGTTAGGGAAGGCACAGTGGTTGTGACATTGGACTCACACAGTTCAAGTTTTTCTCATTGTTTTCTTAAAATTGCTTCTGGCTAAATTTGTGATTTTTTTCAGCAATTTCACAGCTAATTCTTCTCTTCATTCATTCCAGTTGAGTTTGTGTATCTTACTGACTTCAGAGTACCCAGAATGTAACAAATAAATAAATAAATAAAACTATTACCTTCAAAAGAGTACACAGTTCTGAACTAAGAGGTTACATGAAACTGTGATGTAAACAGGCAGCATCTCTGAAATAACACTGCACACAATAATATTTGTGATAGTGAAGTTCAGTAAATACTATCACTTCAGACTACAGGACTTCCTGTATGTTACAAATAGAGAATCCACAGGCTTATTGCAATAAATATACAATGTCATATACACTAGTTAAAATGCAGCCTTTTTTATACCAAAATAGTAATTTTTATACTTTTGAGAGGAAACTGATCACAAAGTATGCTAAAGAAAGTTCCGTTTCTATATGCATGACAACAGGGAGGTCAGTGAGTACAACACCTTGTTATATTAGTCACTGCTAATACCTGAATCACATATTTTTTTCTTCATGTGAACATTGTAAAGAATAAAAGGTTGATAAAATTTGACTGGAAACAGAATGTTGTAAGCTCACACCATATAGCTGCAGTTATCAACATATGACAAAACTGTAAGCAATTTATTGCTGATAAACAAGTACTTCCTAAAAAGTAAATCTTTGCTCACACTTGAAGATGTGTTATTGCGATGCCCAGACTTCAAATGAAAATAAAAATAGTTCACAAGTAACAAAATAATAATACTAGAAATAATAAAAATGAAAATATAGTATGTATTTGCACTTGAACAAAATCTGCACAGCAAAATAACTTAAACAAATACTGGTACTTGTACTACAGAGTCAGTTTCTTGAATAAACTCTATTCTTGTGAAAGTATTACATGTTTAATAGAGCATTGCACACATAACAAAGCTAAAGTTGCACTTCTGGAGGAACAATCAGTGTGTGACACACCAAGGATGAGTTCTAGATAACAAACGAGCTGTTAACAGTCAGTCATAGTTACAAATGATGGCATGCTCACTGAATGCATGTACATTGTTCACTTAAAATAAAGTAATGTTGTCAATTTTAATATTACATTTGGTATTTGAGTTTCAGCAGAAAGACTGATGAAGAAAATTAAAATCATTTCTGTGCTATTTACAATAGCACAGATTTAATAACATAAACAAATACTTGTAGGAAAAATGGTGGCACACAATCAACTTGAGTTTCACAAGTCTTGCTCTTAACATACCAGCACCATACAAATTTGCACTGGCATCTCTCTTCATTTTTGATTACTTAAAAACATGTGACGAGAAAAAGACATCAGTCATTTACTCTCATTTAATATTAAAGATCTCTGTACATTGTACCATACAATTAATGTAAAATTAAATCATGAGGTAAATCAAATCTGGGGCCTTTATTTAATCTTAGAGCCAGTGTGCCTATATATAAAGTGCACCAAACACAAATAAAAGTTTTTTGCATCACTCCATTGCTGTTTCATAATTGTGAGCCCATACATATTCCTTCAGTATTGTTTCAACTAAAACAGTGATAAATTGTGTTGTCATACATCTAAGTGAGCAGCAGTAATATAATATAAACAGTGAGCTGCATGAGAAAACAATTATGACCCTCACAGGAAAATAATCCAGATTATGTGCTTGCAGCTCAGTCCCACAATGAGGAAGTTGTCTATGAGGTAATTAGTAATCAGATAAACAGTTTGCTGGGGTAGATGCAACTGTTATGTTTAATGCTTCAAATGGGTTGTTACTGTGGGGTAACACCTGACCATGGCTACAGAGCAATATACTTTTATTGTTGTTTAAGTATATAGTGCTTTAACTTATATAATGTAAGTTTAGTTTATCATAGTTTCATTAAACTGAGATTAAAGTGTGATTTTAGTCTTATATATTTACCTTGGTAACATGAAGACAGCTATTTTTTGCACTGTAGATACTGTGTTCCCTTTCATATTCTAAAAAACACTGTGCCCATTCAGGGAGTTAATCTTAAGCTATCCATAACTGTTGTATGAAAATACGTATGGTTATTAAACATTCTGAAATCAGAGAGAGAGAGTAAAAGTCAACAACAGTGCTAAATTTGAATTTGTATAGCTATTTTTGCATTTAACTTAGTTCATGTTTCTTCCATTTGCACATTGCACATTTCTTATGCAAGAGTACATAGGTGTTGTACTTCCCAGAAATTTCATTTTACCATGTTATACTGTTAATGTGAAATCACAGCATCATTCTTCATGTGTGTATTAATTACAAATGATGCAATAAAACAAAGTATCAACAGTAACTGTTTTATGAAAGTTCTGTATGCCTGGCATGATGAAACTGAAATACTCTTCCTCATTAGGTCAGACTCAATAATAACTTTTAATACATTTTTTCATCATAATAGTTTCAGAACCTATTTCATCATTATGATACTTTCATCCAGTGCAAGCTTTTCAGATTATCATAGAGTAACTCCCTAATCTGCAGATTCTTGGTTTATGAACTGCCAGACATCAAATTTCTTACAAACGTGCCTGTTCTCTCTACACTGTCTTAATATCATTTATTCATGTAACCTCCTTCATTCTACCTTCCATTTAAAGCTTTGTTATTTTGTTTGCAATACCTAATTATTTTTTCCACTGTCTACTCAGTTTTATCAGCTGAGTGCATAGCGTGATGCTTCTGGGGTTTGGGTATGCACACTGGATCCAGATTAAATTTTCCTGACAGATTAATTATGAGGCCCAATGTGCTGGCCAGCCTGGATATGTATTTTAGGCAATTTCCCCAGTCCAGCTAAGTGTATAGTGGGCTGGCACTCATATTCATCTCTAGTTACACTAATACTGGAGATCGACAGATGGATTACACACATTACATCCTGAGGGAAGGGGTGGCAATGGGAAGGATATCCAGCTATCTTCTACCATTAACATTGCCTAAGTCAGAATAACATACTGACTCCATTAAGACGTGGGATAAGACCACAAAAATGAAGAAGAAGAAAAAATTATAGTCTACTTTGTTACTTTGTCATTTTATGGTTTTCATTCTTTCATATTTTTTTACTCTTATTTTTGTATTTGTACATTTTTAGTTTACTTTTGTCTGTTTACTTTTGGCTATCAGCTATCACATGCTATCAAACTCTTGTAAGACCATCTAACCTTTCCCCAGTCTCTTTTTTTTCATGTACCTTTTCCTATTTTCTATGGACTATTAAAATGTTCTCAGAAAATAGAGTAATGCACATTACAAAGATTTCAGGTTTCCGTCCAGTTCATAGAAGAGTAACAATACTTTGACAGGTTTTAGCTACTGTTACATGACAGCTGACAATGAAATATTTATCCTCTGGTGACTAACAACCATGAAAACAAAGCCTACATTAACTCAGATAAATGAACTACAAATTCTGGAAACAAAAATTTTCTCTGCGTATTTACAGAATTTTCTTTTTAAAAAAATTGCAGGAGATAGTAAAGCAGCCTGCTTATCCCTGGTATTATTCATGTGCCCTTTACCTAACAGTTAATTAATGATTTACTTAGTTATGAGTCTTATTGATTATATTTACACTATGTGAACAAAAATTTCCGGACACCCGCAAAAACATATGTTTTTCATATTAGGTGCCTTGTGCAGCCACCTACTGCCAGGTAATACATATCAGTGACCTCAGTAGTCATTAGAGATTCTGAGAGAGCAGAATGGTGTGCTCCGTGGAAGTTACGGACTTTGAACGTGGTCAGGTGATTGGGTGTCACACGTCTTTATGCAAGATTTCCACCCTCCTAAACACCCCTAGGTCCATTGTTTCCAATGTGATAGTGAAGTGGAAATGCAAAGGGACAGGTACAGCACAAAAGCATACAGGATGACCTTGGCTGTGGACTGGCAGAGACTGCCGACAGTTGAAGAGGGTCACAACGTGTAATAGGCAGACATATATCCAGACCATCACACAGGAATTCCGAACTGCATCAGGATCCACTGCATGTACAATGACAGTTAGGTGGGAGGTGACAAAACTTGGATTTCATGGTTGAGCGGCTGCTCATAAGCCACACATCATGCCGGTAAATGCCAAACAACACCTCACTTGTTGTATGGAGCATAAACATTGGATGATTGCACGGTGGAAAACTGTTGTTTGGAGTGATGAATCATGGTACATAATGTAGTGATACGATGGCAGGTTGTGGGTATGGTGAATGCCCAGTGAACGTCATCTACGAGCATGTGTAGTGCCGGCAGTGAAATTCGGATGTGGTGGTGTTATGATGTGGTCGTGTTTTTCATGGAGGGAGCTTGCAACCCCTGTTAGGCACTATTACAGCACATGCCTACATTGCTGTTTTAAGCATCTTCTTGCTTCCCACTTTTGAGGAACAATTTGGGTGTGGCAATTGCAACCTTCAACATGATCAAGCACCTGTTCATAATGCACAGCCTGTGGCAAAGTGATTACATGACAATGACATCCCTGTAATAGACTTGCCGTAATTGAGTCCTGACCTGAATCCTATACAACACCTTTGGCATATTTTGGAATGCAAGGCCACACTGACTGACATCCATAGCTATATCCATAGCCTGTTAGAGCAGTTGAGAAGACAGCTGCGGCTATATGACGTAATGTGGTGTGAGGTACCAATGACAGATGATTGGTTCAGTATGGGTATCATGAGAAAGACTGCCTAAATTGTGGTCCTTCTCCATGATTGGCTGCTGCATTTGGAAGTTGGGCACCAAAATGATAATCTTCTATTAACAATATTTGAAAAATTAAACAGTGTATTTACTTGAATTTCAAATTAAAGCATCTCTCAATAGCGTGCTATCATTCCTTTATTTCATAAGTATTAATAACTAGCAAAATAACAATCAATTGCAAAATGAAAAGGCAGATGAAGGAGTACACTGATCTTTAGATTGCACCTAACTTGGATGGTGGGAGACGTGGTTCAGTTGCAAGATAAGAACTCATTCGGCAGTCTCAGAGGATGGACATGATGCCTACCATGGTATCAGTTAAGACTTAGTTAGCAGTGTCTAGGTTGTAAATCAGAGCTGATTCGGCAGTGTTGGAAGACAGACATGTTGTCTGCTGTGGTCAAGGTTAGTTGTGACTTTATTAACAATATACGGTTATTTGGACAACAGTTGAGAACAGTCTGATAATAATTATGGAAATATGCTGTTCATTAATTTACTGAAGAATAAAAACCATTTGTGAGTCTAAAAAGGAATGTAATTGTGCAGTTTCTTGTGTGGCATCCCATGTGAACAGACAGATTGGAAATTTATCATTTTTAACTCAGTGGGGGGATGGAAGCAAATAATAGGCACCTTGAGGTCCTGCGATCTTAGTACAAATGAGATTGGTGACACATAAACTGTTGTATCGCAGATGAGGTATGACGAATAGAAATATGTTGGTGGGAAAGGGTTTGTCATGCGCACCTATGTGTCACCTCTCTCTAACTCTCTCTTTTTCAGCTTGCCGTAAAGAGGATCTTCCCTCTGTTATTAATATTCCCAACTGCTTGAACAGATACCTGTCACATGTGCATTTCTTTTGTAAAACAATGTGCACTTTCCACTTAAGTTAGATGTTGTCCAAAATATAATCCTTAACAATATCTACAAAAGTTGTATCCAAAATATTATAATTTACAGATTTTTATGTAGTAAAAACTTCTCAGTTATTCTTATGGAAAAAATGGGCATAACTTAAAATTTTAGTATCTCTTATGCACTTTAAGTTTTCATTATTATGTACGCCCAATAACTGAATGTTTTCTACCTTGTTTACAACTCATTTTTAGAACTCTTGTTTGTTTATTGTTTGAAGAACAAATCTATATGAGCAATGTTTTCACAAAGCTTATTACATTGACTACGGCAGCCAAAATCAGTAAACTGCTCCCAGAAGTCATTAAGAAGTTTGTACAGAGTGTATAGGCATCTCTCTTGTAGTATATCTGTATAAAAAAAAGAGACAGTTCTTTGTTGTAACCGCATCAGTAGTTGTTTAGCCTTCATCGTACAAGGTTCATTGACATTTATCAATATCTGTATACAATTTTTCTCATAAAATGGCTAGTAATAAGAGGAAACCGAGTGATATAGAATTTGAACAGTTAGCTAGCATGAACGATTTAGAATGGGAAGAGTTTATGAATGAAATCGTGGGTGGTGGGTCTCCATGAATCATCTTCATTTGAGCATTTAAGCAAAGATTCAGATGCAGACGACAGTGAATGCAATGAACAAGGTGAGCAGGTTGGTCCAGTAGCAGCACTTCGAATAACAGTGACGAGTGTACTAATATTCCTCAAGGTCCACCAGTATTTGTGTTTAATGACGATGTTGCATTGAGATTAGACTCAGAAAGTTCTGGCATCAATGCACCTGTTGATTTATTTTTTCCCCAAAAGAGTCCCCAATATCATTGTTTCAAGAAACAAATCTTTATATGAGCCAGGAAGCAGAAAAATGTGGGAGGAGAAGGTCAACCAGGCTCTCAAGATGGATGTGGATATGAAAGTATTTCTGGGACTGTTGCCTGTAAAGGGACGTTATTGATACAAAAACACTTTCTACTTTTTAAACAAGTTAATATTATCTCGTCTGTTTTTCTAAAAGAATTTCATATGATTATTTACACAATGTGCTATATTTCAAGCTATAACCCATAAAAAGAAATTACTTTATTTTCATTGTTACAATTGATACATGTTAACTCTGCATGCACCGTTAAAATTACTTTCATTTTAGAAACATTAGAAATTACAAAGTATCTGGCACACTTCTAATTCCTATTATCAATCGTGCAATTGGACGGCATTTTTTAAATATATTTCTGGATTCATTTATAAAATAATGGTATAGATTAATAGAAAGTCATTTGTCAAGAAAGTTTGTAAACTTGTTGGAATATTGTTAGTTCTGCAGAATGGATTGGTAGTGGGCATGCTTCTGATGTGATCAAATATATTTTTTATGTTTGGCAATAACAATGTAATTTTCGATTTTGTAGTGGAAATTGTGAAGACAGTGTGATCTAGAAAAATGTGAAAGAAAAAAATCAACATAAAAACAGGCAAGTCTTCAGTAGTTATCATGTCATTTGGAAGCATGAGAACCTATAATGTAAAAAATTTCAGCTTCAAAATTCAACCACTGGACATGAGCAACTTGAGCCAACTATGAGAAAAGAAGATAAGTAAAAAAGTTAATTGTATATCTTACTCCTCTTGAAGTTTATTACAAGAATTTATTGTTAAGTCAGTGACAATCAACAAATCAAATGATGTGAGGGAGGGTAGATTACATGACATGCATGGGCCTTATTGCATTTTATGAACAGAATGTTACTGCAGTACACATCCTTTTTACAATGTCACATTCTGTTATGAGTAGAAACGTATTTCAGCTGTTATTGAGATATCTACACTTGTCAGACCACTCATTGCAACCTAATGACAAACCCTATAAAATTAGACCAGTTTTATATCATTTCAATAGCATCATGAGCAACAATTACATTCCTGACAAGAGTGTCTACGTTGACAAATCAATGGATTTGTGGTCCAGCTGTCTGCTTTTCAGGCAGTATATCATAAATCAGAAACACAAGAATTGTATACAACTTTTTGAACTCTGTGACTCTAATCTTGTAGTTCACAAAATGAAAATATACTGTGGCAAGTCACAGGACAAGGTTGAGATGGGTCATGCATCTGAAGTTGTTTTACTCCTGATGCAAGCTTTCTTGAACAAATGATATGTGCTTGGTATGGATAATTTTATAATTCTGTATCACTTACAAAATTGTCGTTGACTTACAAAATCTATGTGTGTGGAACATTACATAACATCAGGAAGAAGAACCCAAAATTACAACTTATTATGTAATCGAAAAAAAGTTGGTTGATGCGGAAAAGAAAGTACAAAATTTTGTTTTGTAAATGGAAGGACAACAGGGAATTCATGACCATTTCTAATATACAACATGCCAAAATGGTGGAAGTTCACAATAGAAGTCGTGAAGTTGCCTTGAAATCAGGCATAGTCAGAGATTACAACAGTGGTATGAAAGGTGTAGATCAGTCAGATCAGATGCTGTTATATTATTCAGCACTGCAAAAAAACTATTATATGTCCAAAAACGCTTGCTCTACATGTAGTGCAAATATGTCTGCACAATGTCCAGGGGTTTTATAATCAAACAGCAGGAAGAGTATCAAGTCTCTAGCTTTTAGAGAAAAAATTATTCAAGCATTGATTAGGGATAGGACGCCAGACATTCCAAAGAAAATGAAGACTGATGGCAGCTTTCATTATTTAGAGACAATAAGCATCACAGAAAAAAAAAGTGTTGCCAACAAATCCATGTAGAGGTGCACACAACAAAAGAAATGCTATGAATCTTGGTACTTTTGTCCTATTTGTGAAGAAATGCTGGCCTTTTGCATGGAAGAATGTTTCAAGACATATCATCAATAAAAAACTTTATTTTAATTACCGTTATTGACACAAAGTATTCATTTTACGTCCAAAGCTAAAATAATTGTATGAAGTTTTGTATGTATTTTTCTGTTAGTATTCCAGTTGTAAAAACATAAATTCTGTTCCACCATGCTCAGATGCTTTATTATACTTGTCCCTGATGCCTAAGGCCAGTAAATTGCATGTATTTAATGTTTTATGTTGAAACTCATATCAGTTGCCAGCAGACATGTCGTCAGGTACAAGATAACTTTTAGTTGGCTGTCACCATATTAAAAGTAGCCCATCTTTGCAAAACTATAAAATACTGGTAACCCACTTTACTTTGAAGAAAAGATGATTTACACCTTTCAAATACATTTCAAAACTAATAATTTGGCCATGTTACCATATATTCTTTTGTTTCTTGATAGAGCAACATCATAATTGTAAATTAAATACACAATTTTGATGGATATGATCATGTTTGGCACATACTGTAATTAATATTATTTTTAAACCACAAAGTTGGTCTGTTGTTTGAAACTCATAGGATCAATGTTGGTCAACAGTAATACTTGCAACAGCTAAAAATAGGGTCAGTTGTGTCCCTTGGTTTAACACATGGTTCCCATCCTTTCAGACATGTCCGAAAGACCAGACACCATTTTTTGATCCAGCAGCCACTATGTACTAATACACAAAGGAATTACAGACCTAGGCTGTGAGTGGTCACTGACTGAACTCAGTGGGGAATCAGGTACAAATGTTCAACTTTCCCCATCGATTTCAATTAACAAATGCTTGCAGGGAAGGTCTGTAATTCCTTTGAATACTAATCATTTAAAATGATAGATCATTATTCTAGATCAAGAATAGGTGTCAGCCTTAGTTAAACATTGAAGGCCTCTCATTATTATTTACATTGTACAGCGAGTTATTGAGACTTCTTGAATACCTTCAACATCATGGTGTGCCTTACTACTTGTTGTTTCTTAATTAAGAAGTGAAGCAGTCTTGTATTGAACCATGTATACCATAAAAACGTACGTTTTTAATAGAAACTCATTACAGAAATGGTAAAATTCCTTTCATATGACACAGAAGATGCCAACGGGAAGTATTAAATTAGTTCAAAATTATTTTGTACTCAATTAATGTATAAGTATTTTCCCCAGTGACGCATAAATTCTAAAATATGAACGATTATTGGCTAACTATCCCATTAGTAACTTTGTATGTGCAAGTCTTGAACACTTTTTCTCATCAAATAGAGACGAAAATGAGGATGAGAAAGACAATTATTGATGTTTATTGAGTCATCCTTCATATAGAGAAGCATGACAGTGGCATACATTAATCTGAAATGAAATAAATTCACTGGAATGAAATAAGTGAAGTCATTCTGAATGAAATCAATCAAGATGCAAATACATGAAATGATATTAACAAAAACTGGCCAGAAAAGGTACACCTGCAATTATATAAATGTGATATGACATAAACTTTCAGCTAGGTTGCAACTCAAATTCTTGCAGACATGAAGTTATTTTGACTTGGCTTCAGCCCTGAATTATTTTTTCATTGTCATTGATCTTTCCTTCTGTTGCTCAGGAATGCTACAATTGGAAGTTCTCCAATGGAGTACATTAGAAAACAATGGGGTACTTATTTGATGGAGGACCCTGGTTCACCCTGTCATAAAGATATACACCAACTGAATTAAATCTACTGAGGTGAAATTAATAGATGAAAACATCTATGATAATGTAAACTTTACTTTGGTCGAAGGGAATGCTTAGACAGCCAAATGGTTAAGCATATTGTTCAGGTTAAAATCCCAATCTGGGATAAGTTTTCATTTGTCATGGTATAATGATGTATTTATCTGTCTGTGAAAATATTCTGAATTAATTATGTATTACATATAATTCAAGGAAGATTGATTGATTGATTGAGATTTTAAAGGACTAAACAGCCAGGTCATCAGTCTCTTGTTCATGTGACAGTCCAACTGGATTTATTGACATCAGTCAGAAATCTGATCAAACTGTGATAGATCTAGGAGTAGTAAAAATGGAAGCATTGAAAGCAGTATTGATGCCAAGGATAGGAAGTAACTTCATGAGAGATAAAAATATATGGATCAGGTGGCTCTGCAAGCCAGAGAGCAAATGTGGACCATAGGGGCCTCATCTGCAGTGAGGGTCATCTCCTGCACATCTTTGGAAAAGCTAGGACAGTATTGGAATAAATAATTCCTTCTAGCTAGGTGGAGAGGAGGTCCATAATATTGAAAATGCTAAATATATAATGGATATTGGTGGGACTGAAACAATAAAATAAAGTGAAGGAAGTAGTCAGGTCAGTGAGGATGTAAGTGCTGTTAAGTATCCTCTATGGGCTCAGCATGTGATGGGAGATCACTCTCCCACAATTGTCTTGGCGCTGATCTGATATTGTTGAAGTGTTAACATCTTCTCTTGATGGAACTATAAAAGCCTGTTCCGTTATCCTTTTGTCACCAGTTAGGATGAAGTTCAAAGAATCCTTAAGACCTGGCCTTCTTCAGGATACTATGAGAAGAGGCATTTCTAAAAGAGTAAAATAGGGTGCTAGAGATAAATGGGCTAACAGCATTTAAAAGTAATTAAAAGAAGAGTACAAGAGGGATTAACAGTGTGGATAATGGAGTAAATAGTCTTGAGGATGCCCCATTCCAGCTTGTGGAGTGAGTCACCACAGAGCCAAAACAATGCTCCCATCCACCCCCCCCCCCTTAAAAAAAACAGAGAAATAAAGCAGTTGAAACCATTATATCTAAGAATATGAATCACTTTCTTGGTTGAAACAAATAACCACTTAACTTCTCGAACTTTGTTTGCTAACATTAGAGGCCAAAAAGCCATTAGGTAATACAGGTTGTGGAGATCCAGAAGGAGGTGGCATTTCACCAGATGTGAGCTATAGGGCTCTGAAACCACAACGTGGAGATGGGTCCTTAAGTGAGACAAAACTATGTGATAATCTGATGTGACTGATGTGGAGGTGATATAGGACAGCGGATTCCTTCTGGGAGGAATGGAAGAAGGGCTGCTTTGCAGGTATATTCTCCTTTATATCGTGTAGTTCATTAAAGGGGGCAATAGCCCACCAGATGGTGTTCCATATGCAAGTCAGTAGAGTTAATATATGCACCTGTAAGTCCATGCCTAAGATTGTCACAGGTGATGGGACAAGTAATTGCTTCTAGTCAAAGGGCTGCCCAGTTCATTCCCTGGGTATCCCATGACTTTGGACCCAGTGAAAGATGCCTGAGCAGGTAGTATGGCTAAGGGTAGAGAGAAGATCACGAATAGCAAATATCACAGGGTGACCAGAGTAACATTGATCAATAATGGGAGGTTTGATAAATAAGTTGTAAAGCTGTATTAATGGCTATCAGCTCCACCATAAAAACACATGGTCTCAGCAACGAATTTTGACACCCACTGTATGAGAAAAGAATTTAATAAGGTGGATGATTAGGAAATTATTGTATGGTGATTGTATAAGTGATAAAGGTGTGGTATCGTAGGAACTGAAAATCTATGATCTCCACTTCCAGAAGGAGAAAGTCTGTGAGACAAGTCCAGATGATGTGAGTGGCGAGTCTTAACCCACAATGATGCATTGGGTTCAGTAACTTCAAAATTATTGGTTGTCCTGAGCCATTAACCTGGCAACCATTGTCTACTTGAGACAAGATCAGGCCTTGGTAAATACGGAGCAGAACAACATCATAGCACAATATGCAACCCCAAGAGGAGTGGGTGAGGTAACAAACAACATAAAACATTCATTTTTAACTGACGAATATGGGGCAACTGTGTCAACATTTTATCTAAGAGGAGTCCCAAAAATCAGGCCTGAACAACAATGTCTAAGTGCTAGTTATCCAAGCAGAGTTCTGGGACAGGGTGAACTGGAGCACAATGAAAAATGGTTGATCATGTTTTCATGGGAGAAAATTGGAAGCCTTGGTAAACGGCCCAAATGAAAGCTCTTTGCATGGCTCCTAGCAGCGTCCATTCAGGTGCAGTTGTGTATAAGGAAGTTAACCAAATGCTAAAATTGTCAAAATACAGTGTGGTGCTAGCCACTGGTCTAACCATGATCACTGTCCCATTGATGGCTATAAGGAAGGACATAGCATTTAGTAAGAAGCCTGAGTATCACTGTTTTCTTGGACCAGTGGAAGCTGAGTAATGTACGAACCCTAATCCAAAATGGTGGTCGATATAAATTGACAAATAAGAATTGGAAGGGAGCCTCCATATCTCCAGTCATGATGGGTAAGTAAAATCTGATAATGCTAAATGGTGTAGTATGCTTAATGTAGCTCTGAAACAACTGCAGTGAGATCCTGCCACGAAAAATAAATGCAGTGGGTTTGCTGTTCCTACCCCAACCAGATGGTCAATTGTGTACCATCCCTCTCAGAAACACCACTGATAGGAGCATAAAAGACCCTTTGATTCGAGAACCCAGCATAATAATTAGACTACCATCTTTTAAAGTAGTTTGCAGAACCTGTTGGTGAAGCTAATTGGCCAATAGCTCTTGATGGACATTGATCTTTTTATTTTTTATTTTTTTAAAGACCTGTATGATGATATGGTCCCTCCATTGTAGAAGGAAGAGACCTTATAGTCAAATACAGTTGAATAACCTGAGTAGGTGAATTGAATCAGAACCTGGGGCCATTCAGATTGTGGAACTGATTGGTTTGCTTAAGGTCGTTTTAAAGCACAATTATTTCACGTTCAATGGGAAAATGTATGTGCAACCAGATGGTTTAGTAATGGGTAGCCCCCTCGCCGGTATTTTGGCAGATGTTTTATCAACGCCCTAGAAATAACGTTCTTCTATTCAGGTTCAGAATTACGCCACAAAATCCGCTATTATGCACGTTATGTTGACGACATTATCATTGCTTTTGACGGTACTGATCATGAGTTAGAGCTTCTCTTCAATACTTTCAATGGTTTATATGAAAAGATTTCCTTCACAAAAGAACTTCAGAGTGAAAAAGGTGAACTTAACTTCCTCGATTTAACAATTTCTATACAGAACAGTTCCTTCAATTTCAATATCTTCCGTAAGGAAACGTATTCAGATAATGTCATACCTGCTGACTCAACTCATCCAAAAGCTCATAAACTGGCGTTTTTTCATTCTGCCATTCACCGTATGGTAACTACTCCTTTATCATCTGCCGATCAACAAAAAGAATTGAATGTCATCAAAGCGATTGCAGCTAATAATGGGTACAATCAGAATATGATTGGTTACTTGTTCAGTACGAAAACTTCCCTAAACTGTTCGACTTTGAGCAACAACCTCCCCACTGATAGCAAAGGAGCTAAAAAATTTATTTCCATTCCTTTCTTGGGTAATATATCGTATAGGATAAAACGACTTCCAAGGAAAAAATATAACTGTAACGTCTTCTTCTCTACTGATAACAGTTTAAAAAGAAATCTTGTACATTCAGTAGAGATTGCCAGCGATTGGTTTTCCAATTCAGGTGTTTGCAAACTAACCTGTAATAACTGTCCTTCATATTATATTGGTCAAACAGGAAGAGATGTGAAAACAAGATATAAAGAACACCTATTAGGTTAAAAACGAGCGAATATACACAGCTCTACTTTTGCTGAACACCTCTTGATAGCCGGTCATACGCCTAAACACTTAGAAGACACTGTTATCCTACACAGAGAAGTCAAAGGGCGTAGATTAGATCTGTGGGAAGAGTTACAAATTTTCCAACATCTAGAGCCCAAGGACGGTAATATACTGAACGACCAGTTGAACCTTGCTTGTAGACAATTTTTCGAAGGCTTTAAACCTGTACTGTTTATGGTATCACATTAATGCTGGTAACCTTAGTGGTCTATTTCCTCAGGAAGCTATGCTGCACCTTCAATGCTTTAAGATCACTACCCTTTATGTAATGTGGTTTTCTCACGGTGTATGGTTGCCACTACATCGGCCCTTATGTGATTTTGTCTGGCTCTAAAACGTTGGTTCCCTGCGAATGTGTATTAACTGGATTGTGTACCAGGGTTCGTAATTCTGTCCTAAGAGCCATTATTGTCAATTTTAAAGTTCTGACATATATACCGTTTGTGGGCTTGACTAATATAATAATGTAATTTTTATATTTTCGCTGTATATGCCACTGTGTGTAATTCTCTGGGCGTAGGCGCCACCTGCCTTTTTGATGTATAACTACATTAATTGTACCAATGCTCCCATACTGTTATAACGGGAGTGTTAAACGCCTTCCTTCTTTTTATTGTTACTTTATCTAAGGACGTTATTAATACTGATAATTTACACGTTGCCTTTGTATGCCAATTGGCATATGGTTCGCGCCATGAGCGCCACCTGCCCTGGTCGCAGAGTAACTACGCTCGCTGATTACACTCAGTCGGTTGTGAGCTCTGCAAGATCAATGTACTAATTTATATTTACGTGACAAACTCTAATTCTAGGATTATATTTCAATTTTGACATATGGATCTATGCCGACATTTGTAAAAACGGCAGTGGTACATTAGTCCTTACTAATGTAAAATTGTAAGTACCAGTCGTCGTTCTCATATTTCTGTAACCCAAGAGCTGTCTAATTTGTGTTAAAATCTATTCTTGACTTAAGTTTGATACTTTTCTAATGTAAGCTATGATGTTCATTGTCCATCGGCCACCTTCTAAAGAGGACAAATTTATATTTGTCGAAACCTAGGTAAAGAATTCTTTATCCATTGCAACTGGTCGGCTGTTTATAATTTTATTACATGGAACCGTTGCTGTTGTGCAGCTATGTTTAAAATACTGATATTCCTTTTTATTGAATTTAATTATCTAGTGCCATTTTGCATAGATCTGCTTCATAGCAATGAAGGCAGTGTGTGAAATATGTCACCTAAGATGTTGCAGGGCCCTTGATGATTCTGAATACGTTCGTGCAATGACTTTTGTCTTGCATAGCACTGGTCACTATTGGAGGGGGTCAATACAAAGGGGGACAGCATTTCTAGCAGCATGGATGATCACACCAGATACGTTTCTCATAACCTTGTTGATACAACCGGTCAGGGGGGTTGAAGTTATAGCAGAGGTGCAATTGCCAGTTTTCCCTAAAAAGAGGCCAACATGGCAAGGGTCCATCAAGTAGTAAATTGGTTAGTTAGTTAGTAGTGGCAAAGAAGTGACACGATCATCATAAAGTGGCACTTATCACTGGTTCATCATGTAGTGATAACTGTAGCAAAGCCAGTAGACTGGGGAAAGAGACCGCCGGGTGGGCAACCAAAAATGTGCACTGGGCACAGATGGAAATTAGAGTTGTATACAGACACACTGATATTGCTTGCAGTGTGGTAAAGAGGGGAATCCACTCTTTGACAACTCCTGTGTAAACCAATGTACAAACCCCTCGAATACCTTCTCAGGGCCAGTATGATTCTGACACAGGGCATGGTAACATGGAAGGTTTGGAGCATAATCATCAGTGACGTGTGGTTTAAGGGAAACAATACATACTGAGCGATTCCCTTAGCTGTAGTAGTTCTAGTAGCTGACAGTAACATCCATTGCAGCTCCATTGCATTATCATGTTCAGAGTAGCCTAGTTAGGCATGATGGGGCCAAGGAGAATGGTCATTCTCCAGGATCACTGTCTGTCATCTGTGTGGGCGGAGCAACATCTACAAACATGGGTTCTGGGCCTGCTGGCGGGGGAAGATCCGCTGCCTCAAGTGTAACCAGATTTCTTCTTTTTCTCCTTAAGTACATTAGAGCGATGGGTCTCTTGTAGAGGATTATATTCTGTGGGCATAGGAAATGAACAGGAGCAGAAAACACTGGAACCTGTGGTCTGTGACTGCATTAGCCAACGGTTCACGTTATGTCTTTTCTGGGAAGAGCTTACATGGCAAAAGAGGATGCAATTTCTCTGGCTGGTTCTAGAGAGACAATTACAGCAAAAATGGTGCTGCAAGAACCACAAGATCTATCTCCCCAGTGGTCTCATTTACGGTTTTGAGTATCAATAATCAACGTTGAGAGAATTAATGGATTAAGTACTCGGGGAAATGCTGATGGCCTGGCTATAGTACCAACAAAATTTGATACTATTGGGATGGGATGTAAGTAGTCACCCTTCCTTGGGCTTCAAAAAAAGGGAGGGGGGCTGATGGAGACTAAGTTCCTGGATTTTACATTCATTAATTAAGGTGACACATTTATGTCTGGGATTGAGTATTGTGATCATCTCCACAATTGGCACAGACTGGAGGTTGCAACCATGGTGAATTTTCATGAAGTGGTCATCCACAATCTCCACTAATTGGACTATTCATTTAATAGGAAGACTAGAATCCCCACCAGAGGACATCAACTTAAGTGGCCATTAGGAGCCACAACAGCTATGAAGTGCTGTCGTCACATGGGGAGATGACTACCATCTAGCAATATAGGTACAGTGGAAAACAGCAGACTGTGCAGCCAGTATATAGGCGGATGCCCAGCACACTGTTGGTCATGCTTAATATTGTCGGATCCATCTCTGCTGTACTAGGACTGCATGATAAATACCTTGCTTGTCATGCAGTTACTCTCTCTGGACACATCTTGGATTTGTCTCTCTGCTTCTCTTGGCCTTGTTGTTATCAAGCTTCAGGTAGTGCCTTCTTGTAATCAAGGTTGTTTGTCCTTGTCTTGATTGGTTGTTTTTTCTGCAGTCGGTCTGTCACATTTTGTTTACCTGTTGTTAGTTTGGGTTACTCTTCTGCAGGTGGCTCTCCTGCCTGATGGCTCTCTATGTTTCACCATTTCTTTCAGAGCTCTAATGTGTGCACTGTCACCTGGCTACCCACAGATATAGCATTGGTGACAAAGAAACAGGAACTTATTTGGTAGCATGGATACGAAGTTGGCTTGGCTGCTGGAGCATCAATAGACGTAAGTGCAGTAGGAGCAGCTCCAGATAGACTTGTTACAAAAATCACTTTAGTTTCAGGTGCACAAACTCAGAGCACATGAGACCCAGTTGTGCCAGGCCTCAGCACCTCTCACTAGTGGCACCCATACCTCCCCCATCATTTCCATCTTTTATTGACACTAAGGAGGACTGGAACACATACTTGTATCATCTCGAACAGTATGCCAGAGCATTTCAAGTCACAGATGGTTTCTTCACAGCCATAATTTTTTCTTTTTACCTTGTGGTTCACCATAAAAGGTCTTTTCGTTCCAAAAGTTGGCTACTCTGTTAGACTCTGTCACACTCTCCTTTTGGGAGATACACATTCTGTTGAGTAATGACTAGGCTGAGAGACACCATGTGGTTGCCTCCAGGTTCAAGTTCCATCAATACCCTAAACAGCTGGGACAATCATACCACTCTTCATTACTGACTTGCAAGGTGTCAGCTGCAAATGTGATTTCCATCACAAGAATGAAGGCTGCAAGGCTTCGTTTCTAGCTCCGTATCTCATCGGTTCATGTATAATTGTATCAGATTGTATTGTGTGCTACAAAGGGTTATGCTATATTGCATTAGTTAAGTTTAGTTGTTTTTCTTCATGAATGATTATACATCTCAGCAAGAAAGAGTTCAAAGAGGTGCAAGTGCTCCTTCAACACATAACTGCAAAAATAATATATATTCATGAGCATCAACAGCTCTTCAAACTGGAGGAAAAGTGTGATGCCACACACGTGCTTGTAGTCTCTCATTAAACTATGGTGGACTTGGATATAGACAGTACCACTTAAGAAACTGATGAACATAAAGCAGCAGTCTTGCATCAGCACCGAGCTAGGTGGCGCAGTGGTTAGCACACTGGACTCGCATTCGGGAGGACGACGGTTCAATCCCGTCTCCGGCCATCCTGATTTAGGTTTTCCGTGATTTCCCTAAATCGCTTCAGGCAAATGCCGGGATGGTTCCTTTGAAAGGGCACGGCCGATTTCCTTCCCCATCCTTCCCTCACCCGAGCTTGTGCTCCGTCTCTAATGACCTCGTTGTCGACGGGACGTTAAACACTAATCTCCTCCTCCTCTTGCATCAGCGTCTAGAGCAACATGAAAGTAATTCTTTAAATATGACAAACTTTGTGGTCAGCTGGAGAGGTTAGGTGTAACTAAGGGAGCTTTCGCATATCATACTTTGTAGGACAGTCATAGCTTCATAACTGCAGACCGTACATTGAAGCATCTTCAAGCATCATTAGAGTGTAAATTTGCATGTGCAAGTACAGAAACATAGCCCACAATTCTGAATGCATTAGCTGCTCATATTTTAACTGTGTTGTGATTAGCAAAAGGTGATATTTATTTCTACTTGTGTCTGATGCATCTAACTGCAAAGAGATTAAGGTTTTTATCTGTCCTTGCTAGATATTTTGCTTCCAGACCTGGTGTAAAAATAAGCATATCACAACTGAAATCATTGCCTGGAGAAACATCTACTATTGTAAGTGACTATTTAACATGCTGCCTCAGAGAAAGTGGTGTAGAAGGAAAAAGTGTAGTACTGTGTGCTCATAATAACAACTGCAGGTTTGGAGGTGCTGAACAATGCTTTTACCAACCTCCAATCGAAGCTTAGCCATGGACTGATATGGGTTTGGTGTGCTGCTTATATACGGCACAATACAGTTCAAACAGCTACTGACATTTATCCTATAGATACAGAAATGGTAGTTTGCAAAATTATTGGATACTTCAAATTATAAAGTATGAGAGTTGAAAGTCTGAAAGACCATTGTAACTGTTTCGAAACACATTTTCAATGATTCTGGGTTGTTCTATCACACGATGGTTAGCACTATTGCTTGCTGTTGAAAGAGTTAGCAAAACTTTTAAATTACTAAAATCACACTCCGAAAAATGTCTATTGCTACTTCAAACCTTTTGTCAGAACACTTTTTCTGGAGTATTTTGTATTTTTTTCAGAGCTACGCTTCATCTCTTCATGAAGCAGTGAAAAACGCAGAGGAACAGTAATTCAATTTCAAATAACTGATTGTGTTAGTAAGTTGAAAGCTACCTTGGAGTAGAAACCTGAAGACCAGTTTCTTCTCCTAAATGTCAAAACAATTCTAGAAAACGTTGGAACAATGAACATCTGCTGCCAGTAGAGGTAAATCGTTTAATATGTTTGGCTGTACAATTTTCCTATGAAAATGCTCATTCTATAGAAAAAAGTAGACTCAAAATAGTTTCAAGTACTTAAAATCCTACAGCTGGGCTACCTTTCATAAGATATCCTTATGTGTTAGTAGATGGAATCCGCCAATTCCACCCCACCTGATCCAGCAGCAGGTCCTACCGGCCGATTTCTTCTACTAGTGCCGATTTTTTTCTCCCCCCTAAACAACGATATTCCAAACGAGTATATTTTATTAAATTTAACTGAATCTAATGACTGAAAACAGCGGAAATGAATTATATATTTTAATCAATTAAAAAATGCTATGAAATACAATGTATTGAAAATTTAAAAATTACAAAATTAAAACACTAGAAATTAAAAAATTTCTTGATTAAAAATTAATTTTTTTAAAACTGAAAAATTAAAATCTTTTTTCCTTACAAATGGATATACGAATTTTAAGACACCTTTAATTTCTTACTTATGTTTCTTAGAAGTACTTTCATCTTAAATGAAATTAGAGATATTGTAAAATGGAAAATTTCAAGGGATATTATAAATGAAATAAGAAAATTCCATTTACTTTATCGTTAAAAACTTAATCCTTATATATATATATATAAATATATATATATATATATATATATATATATATATATATGTTTCAATAGCTTATCTTCATTTTAAAAAACTTCGTCACTGTTTTCAATTTTATACAAAGATAATCTTTTCCAATTTCTTATGTCCTCTTATATATATATATATATATATATATATATATATATATATATATATATATATATATATATATATATATATATATATAAGAGGACATAAGAAATTGGAAAAGATTATCTTTGTATAAAATTGAATATATATATATATATATATATATATATATATAAGAGGACATAAGAAATTGGAAAAGATTATCTTTGTATAAAATTGAAAACAGTGACGAAGTTTTTTAAAATGAAGATAAGCTATTGAAACAAATATTTCCATTTTCTATTGACATATTTGGTAATCAACCAGATAGAATAACAGTTAATGAATATTTAGTTGAAAAACCATTTAGAAAAAGATTGAAAACTATAAATTTCAGAAGTAGTATACACTTGACTGAAAAGTAGTTAAACAAAATCTTAAATTATCTAATGGATTAATAATTAATTTAAATGCACTTTGTGACTACATAAAGGAGACGATTAATGCATGATGAAATATGGATACAAAACTAAAAATTACATGATTCTTAAAGAAAAGATATAATCAAAAAATTTGTAAAGGTAAAAATGATATTATAGTAAAAATCTCTAATTTTTGAACATGAGGATCAGGATGGACATTAAATCGAATTATTGGATTACAATTAGCAATTAATAGATATATTCCCTTAACAGGTTCATCTAATGCCAATTACTGGAAAAAATAAAAGAAAAAATACTTGCTTTAATCTAAAAATTAATGACCTAATACGTTTTCTATTGTCTATAGCTTGAACATTAAATTCAGTAGATAGACCAAAATGGAAAAATTCAGAAATAACAAGTAATTGTAAACAATTAGTTAAATATTTTGAAGAAAAAAACTGATATTTGATTTCCTGTTGCAAATATGTATATTCCAAGAACTGAGACCAAAGTTAATTATTAATCAAAAAATGACAATAAACTTTTTGGTATTCTAAAAACTGAGACAATATTTAATACATCCATACTGTACATTCTTTTCATGGGGAATATCAGGTATTTCCATTAAAAACAACAAATTCTAAGAAAGAAACACATAATCGTTTATTGTGTTTTACAAAAGAAAATCATTCATACAACTGCTGGATAAAAGATTAATCTGGATTTGTTAATAGTCAGATTATTGCAAATATATACCAAAAATCTATTTTTGGTTTTTGTTTATTACATTTTAATAATAACAAATTTTAAATGGTCACTCAAATATTATTTAATTAATTAACCAATATAAGTAGAACTTCCAGAGAAAAGCGAATATATAACATTTCTATTAAAAATGGATAGTTCTCAGCACAATCCAGAAAACTCTTTTACTACAAAATACCAAAAATATCAACAAATGGTTTTTGTTATTATATAGAACGTATAAGTGGACAGCACTAAACTGCAGTTATATACAGAAGAATTAATCCAAAATTATACAATATATAGGGACAAAAAGTTGAAGAAATTGGAGAAATTTATGGTGAAGAAGAATAAATGATATATTTAGCTCCTGAAGAGCAAATAAGGCATAATAAATATAAATTTTTGTACTCTATGTACAATTTACAATACAAAAGATAAAAAGTTGGGCCACACGATAATTTAATGGAAAAACTACAGATCCATTAAGTGATAATTGTTTTTTATAATTACAACATCCTAACTTTGTACCAATTTATTTACATAATTAATCTGGTTATGATTCTCATTTATTTGTAAAAAGCTTGATTGTGAACAAACAGAAATAAAATTACTACCAAATATTTAAAACAGATATTTTAGTTTTGGTAAGAAAAAAATATAAAATTGGGAAACGTTTTCAATGATTGTGGGTTAATCTATCCCATGATGGTTAGCACTGACTTGCTGTTGAAAGAGTTATCAAAATTTTTAAACTACAAAAATCACACTCCATGACATATCTATCGCTCCGTCAAACCTTCTGTCAGAACACCTTTTCTGGAGTATTTTGTAGTTTTTTCAGAATTATTCTTCAACATTTCATGAAGCTGTGAAAAACATTAGAGGACAGTATTTCAATTTCAATTAACTTTAGTAAGTTGAAAGCTACCTTGGAGTAGAATTCATAAGACCAGTTTCTTCTCCTAAATATCAAAACAATTCTAGAAAACGTGGGAACAATGAACGTCTGCTGACAGTGATATAAAGATATTCGAATGAAAAATTATTAGGAAATTTTTCTGGTGGATTTAGTAATATTAGTAATAAGAAAATTTGTTTCCTCATGATTACATAGATAGTTGGGAAAATTTGAATAAAAAGAACTACATCAATGGAAGATTATATTAATAAGTTGAGTATCATATTTGCAAATAAGATTGTAAACAAGTAAATTAATTAGGGAAATATTGAAAAATAATCAACTAGACTATCATGATTAATGTTTAAAATCAGATGTATTATTATTAGCAAATGTTTTTTAAAGTCAAGGAAACTTGTATAAAAGTTCGTGAATTATATCCTTCTTGGTATTATACAGCACCAGAATTATCTTCGGGCGATATGTTAAAAATGGTTGAGCAGACACTGGAATTATTAGATGATTATCTATGATTTCAATTGTTGAAGAAGGAATTAGAGAAGAAGTCCTTGATAGTGTAAAAGATATGGGAAAGCTAATAATAAATATATGAAACATTTCGATTCTGAAAAAGAGTATATTTACTTAATGGTTTTGGATATTAGTAATGAATATGGAAAATCAATCTCTTGATATTTACGTTTTAATGTTTAAAATGGGATAAACAGAAAAACATTGAATTTTAAAAAACCAAGCGAATTTTAAAATTTCTAAATTTGAATTTATTTTTTAAATAAACTTAGAATTTACATGAATTTCATAACAATTTACTATTAATTCAACAAATGAAATTCTTCCAGAAACTAATGAAATAAAATTATTAACTACAGTACACAATAACTCAAATTACATTGTTCATTACAGAAGTCTGAAACGCTGTATGTCTCTAGGAAGAAATTAACAAAAATATATAAACTATTCAAATTTGAATATGTCTCTGGTTAAAAAATACATAGATTTAAATACAGAAATAAGTATAAAACGAAAAAAATAATTTCGAAAAAGATTTCTGTAAACTGATGAATAATTTAGTATTTGGGAAAACGATCGAAAACATGAGAGACAGAGTAAATCTAAAATTAGTCTGAGGTTCGGACATATATTGTAAATCAATTCAAAACCAGATTGCAAATATGAAAGAATATTTTGTGAAAATTAAGTTCTTATGTGTTGAATAAAGCTTTAATAAACATTTTTGTGTTGGATTGTCTATACTATGCATATCGGAATAAGTAATAAATAACTTTCACTACATTAGTTGTAAGGTGTCAGGCAAATCCGTCACCTAACATGAAAACCCTGACATGATAAGCAAATCCAGTAGTATGTCACATAGCTCCGAATAAATCGTGACATTAAATTAACCAAAGTAATACGAGTAATGAGTGAGCAAATGGAATACCACAGACTAAGACAAGAATGCCTAAATGCATGTCATACCTTCCCACTGTGAGACAGATGCAGTTCCGAGGGGAGAAACAAGAACAGAAGCTGAGAGCAAAACCGTGTTAAGTTAGAAGGCCCTATGATAAGGCACGGACACCCACGTTTCCAGCTAACCATTAGGACCACCCCCAGCCCATGTTAAAAGCTAGAGCTCACCAGAAGAACAGTATAGATCTTACGATAACACAAAAAGGGCCACGCCAGCCGCATGGTTTAGCGTGAGACTTTTTCGCATCTGTTACGTCAGGACCACCCCCCAGCCCATCTTAAAAGCTAGAGCCCTCCAGAAGAACAGTATAGATCTTACGATAACATTAAAAGGACCACACCAGCTGCAAGTTCTAGCGTGAGACTTTTTTGCGTCTGTTACGTTGCAAAGTTGAAAAACATTGCCCCACCACGAAAAGTATAAAGTTTCTCATTGGATAGACAGAATTTTTGTAGGCAGAGCTTAAGGTTAACATTGAGACCCTGATTGGTCAGATGAAAACACAGCCAGATAGTTTTTTTAAACCAACTTTGGTAAATTGTAGTAAGAAGAAGTTAGGAGAGAGTGGCTTCTGAGATGGCGAGGTGAGCAGAGCTGTGCTGCCCGCCAGCCCCTGACGAACACCGACAAGATAATGAACACACATGATGCCGCATAACAGCGCATAAAGCTTCACTCAGAACTGCAGAAGTCTCATCTGTTACACCCTCTTTTTGCGTAATACTAGTGTCGATCGTCAATTAAAGCTCATGGTGTTCACATTTGCCACTTGAAGTAAAAATCTGAAACGCTATGATTTTTCTGTTATATAGTTATTGAGAAGCCACATCAGCCACTGTAATTTACGACAAGTTAGTAAGTAATTGAAGATAATTGAGGGTCACTGTAGACCATTTTGATGGTTTCCTCTCTTGTGAAACTTAATTTAAACCTAGATTATAGATGTGATATGGCATAGGTCATCTGTCGATCCATTGTAGAACTTGGAAACCCACTCAGGAAATATTGTTTCACATTTTTGTTGAACGCAGTTGGTTTTTACCATCCTCTATTAAAACATTTCCTTTTATCAATAGTACAATTTATAAACAATGTTTTGTGAGTAGAATAAAATTTCCAATGGTAAACTTAACTGCTTTTTCGGCGTTATTTTACCAGCTAACTAAAAATAGGAAAGCCTTGAACCCCTTCCACTAAATTTAGTTAGTACTAAGATTCTTTTACAGGGAGTGCAGTGGAGCTGACGCTTACATCATTAAGTATTTGGTTATATCATCGCTAGTCTCACTGAACTCTTCTTAATTCTACATGTCATGTGTGGTCTGGCGTCTCCTTACCAGCAACAGGTCCCAGGTTCAAACTAGTCAATTCCCTAAAAAAACACACTCAGAGCGTCGTTGCGCAAAAGTGGTAGGGAGAGACGATATAGAACAGACACCACGCAGAATGTTAGATAGTATGTAAACAGAATAAGGAGAAAATATCGAGTGTTGTTATTAAGATACAGATAGTTATATTTATGATATGTAAACTGAAGATTCTTATATGGAAATAAAATCTATGTTAAAAGACTTTCATACAACCAAATATCTAGAAAATTATATGTATAATATTCATCAAGTAAAAAATAGTATTAGGAAAAATGTAATTGAACATAATGTAATAATAGTAGAAGAATTTTGTAGGTTAAGATCATAAATGTATGCTTATAATGGGCGAAAATATAGAGCAATTGTCAACAGGAATAAAGAGATGTAGTGTTCAAGATCAAATAAGTTTTACATATAATAAAGATCATTCATTTAACAATAAAGACCATATTAAAATAATCATTAAGGGCTCAAAATAATAAAAGATATGTTTCAGAAAGAAAAACAGACAGTTTAACATATCTACTTTATTTAATAAAAGAAGGATGTAATTAAGTAAATATATAAAATTATTTAATTTAAATTTTTATTTTTTTCATTTTTTGTAATAATTTTTTTTCTAAATGAATGAAAGCTAAGATCTGTAAAAACTGTGGAACTGCGAAATCAATCGATTTATAACTTCATAGAAATTTATAAAAGATCGTTAAAGAAGAATGTGTAGATTTTCTTTAAATGAATAGCTTAAAAATATACAATAAAAATCGTATAACTAGTGTTTGTGGAAAAAATGTTTCTATGTTTTATGACATAGAACATTTTAAATGAATTCCACGTGAAGAACACACAAGAATATTCTTTTCAATTAATAATGATGAAAATGCAAATAATGATGTAGATGAAAATGCGGATTTAAAAATTTTCCAAAGTATTAAAGATATCAACTCCTTTTATAAGCCTCCAACATCTAAGAACAAATAATCTAAGAAATCTCTTGCATTAGAACCATTAAAATATGTTACATTATTATTATTATTATCAGCAACATTTATTTCTTGAACTTGAATTCTTTTATGATGAATTGGAGGAAATAAACGATATTTTTGTTCATAAATTATAGGATTCCCAACAGCTTTGCCACAGTGATAACGTTGGTTCCAGTCAGATCACTGAAGTGCTGTTGGTCTGGCCTAGCACATGGATAGGTGCCCATTCGGGCTGTCAGGTGGCGTTAGCAAGTGGGGTGCACTCAGCCTTTGTGAGGCAATCTGAGGAGCTACTTAACAGAGGAGTAGCAGCTCTGGTCTTTTAAACTGACATAAGGTGGAAGAGCAGTGTGCTGATCACATACCCCTGCATATCTGCATTAAGTGATGCCTTTGCACTGAAGATGACATGGTGGCTGGTCAGAACTGCTGGGCCTGTTCAGGTGGTGTTGGGTGGAATTAAATTTTTGGGGTATCAAATTCTAAATTAAGTTTAAAAGAAGCTATAACATTAGCTTCTTGAACAAAATACTTATCTTTTCTGCAAATAATCTACCAAATACATGAAAATATATAGTTATTAATTCAAAATGTAATTTTTTTGTGAATTATTAGCACAACTATTTTGTAGCTGGAATAATTTGATTATTATATCCAAACACTTTTCTAATTATATCTTTGTATCTATACATAATTTAGCAACGGTCTCAATAACATTTTTATTTAATACATTATTTTCTTTAATGCTAAAATTTCTTGTGTGTATAAATATTTCTGAAATTCTTAAATTTATCAACCAACAGGACATACAATTGTTTGTCCATTACAACATAATTTATTATTTTTAAGTAATATTTGGAGTTAAAAAGTTCTATAAAAACTAACTACTGCAACATTATTTAGTACCTCTTATAGGAACAAATATTTTATTTTCAGAATTGATGAACTATCATTTAATTGAAAAGATGACTAATTTATTTTTAATAAAATTTTACTTAATTAAATAGCAGATAGGGATCCAAAAGTAAGAATCCAGGAAACATTTTAGAAACTAACTACCATTTTCAAAATCCTATTTGTGTATTATACCTCCAGGATGGCTTAAGTGGGATAAAATTAATCAATTCTAAAAACTTTGATCGACCAAAATACTGATAACTTTAAAGAAGATTAATAAAATAGAAGGAAAAAATCAGAAAATTTCTACTTTTACTGACAATATGTTTGAAATAATACTTTTAGACGTATGTGAAGTTAATTCAGTTGTAGTATTCGATGGATTTACTCTCGAAAATCATGATATGGTTAAAGAATATTTTATAGAAGAAGACATAAGTGAATCTATTGCTTATATGTATCCCAAGCATATTCAAAAATTATAAATATCTTTAGATAAAATGATACAAATTTAAATCTTATTTATCACGACTCATATTGTGGAGATTTAAATTTTTGTGATTAAAAGAAATATGTAATAAATATAAAAATCATGATAAATTCGGATTTATTATAATAGGTATGACAAGACCAATTCATGAAGGAAAATTATGAAGTAAAATTAAGAGTTTACAAAAACATAGAAATTTATATTAAATATTTAATAGATTTTTATATTATATATCAAATAAGAACTCCACCATTGCTGTTCCCAAGTCCAGGGCCTCACTTCGCTAGTGATGAGGAAGGAGGGGGGGATGAGTAACACCTCATTAAAAAGCCTGGGTCCATCTTTCGCTGGATGGTAGCACCCTGTAAGGGGCCCTGTGTAGTGTTACTAGGTGAAACCTGGTCAACAGCCTCAAAGGCGGAAGAGGAAGTTCAGATTCCCAACAGCAGAGAGAGCAGCAGAACTACCTCCACGACTCACAATATTGGTTGTATTTTTTGTGGCCTTTGAGCCACACCCAAAATAACTTTCATCAAGGATAAAAGTGTGTGATGTAAACTATTTTACCCCAGGTGGGCGATCCACCATATGCCAGTACATCAGCAGACATTCAGATTTTGTGGAGTCTGCAAAATTGCGCAAAGACAGGTTGGAGTGTCTTGGAATCTCATCCACATTTCATACATAGGCAATCAACGTACCTAGCATCTTTCAATGCAAACTCATTGTTGAAGACCAAGAAACTAAAACATCTAACAGATTCACTAAAGAACCACAACATACTCATAACAGCCATTAAAGAAACACGATTCATGGGTACAGATACCTTTGATTCCAATGGTCTTAGGATATACGAGGGGAAAGTGGGTCCGAGAGTAATGAAAAATGTACCACAACTTGGAGAAGCGCTTATAATGAACAAACAAATCAGGAACTCAATAGTTGATTTTGATTTCCAATCAGATAGAATCTCAAGTCTTACATTCACAAGCACAAACTAAATCTACACAATTATCAATGCAAAGAGGACAACAGGAAAAACAAAGAAAAAGTGGAGGCCTTCTGGAATCATCTAGATGACGTTATTCACAAAATTCCACATAAAAACTTCATCATTCTTCTTGGAGATTTTAATGCACAGATTGGTTAAGAAAAAAGATATAAGAAAACAGTTGGAGACTATCCTGCACACAAGAGAACAAACAGAAATGGGGTGAGGCTAACATAATTTCCCCAAGCACACAGTTTAATTCTTAATTCCACAGCTTTCAAGAAAGTACCACGAAGACAAAAGACATGGATATCCCCAAATCCTAGCCTTGGGGGATTTCAACTTGATCATGTGGCAATCAAGAAGAATTCTCACAAAGAAATCATGAATGTTAGGGTACTCAGGGGTGCAAACTACCTTTCTGAAATTAAGTTCAAAATCATCCCAAACACAAAACGCAGCACGAAACAAATTGAGGGTCAGAAGTACAACACAGAAAAGATATTAAAATCAGATGACTTCACAAAAGATACACTAACCATTTAGACACAAAGCTGGGAGGATATCAAGGAAAACCTCATTACTACAGCCAAAAGGATAGCACCTAACATAAAAAGTAAAAAACATGCCTGGTGGTCGCTGGAATGTGACGCCATCATTGAAACAAGAAAACAGGGATGGCCAAACTGGCAGTCACAGAAAACAGAAGAAATCAGACTGAATTTCATTACAATTAGATAACTGGTAGATAAAAATATAAAAAGGGTTAAGAAGACATATGAAAACAAAGATGAAGAATTTGCTAAAAACAACATAAAAAGATTTTACAGATCTTTCAAAGAAAGGTTATCAAGATACAAAGCACCCACCGTCAAATTTCCAGGTGTAAATGGGACCAACGCTCACGGAAAATTGTAAAATACTAGCGGGCTACTTTGAGAAAACCTTGAATTGTGAACCCATCCTTGAAAATTTTGAATCCATCCCAAATAACCATGAGAAACTGGATTGAGAACCACCGATAACTCATGAACTACAGAAGGTCATATCAGAACTTAAAAGAAACAAAGCGTCCAGAGAAAACCAAATAGTAGTCGAATTATGGAAAAAGGCTCACAAAAATGCAATTACATCCCTTAAGTGTGTTTTCGATAAAATATGGGAAGCAGAAGAGATCCCCACAGAATGGAAAATAGCTCTCATCCACTCTATCCACAAGAAAGGTTTAAAGACAGACCCCAACAATTGCAGAGGAATATCACTGCTGGATATAACATACAAGATTCTTTCTAAAGTCCTTTTGAACAGGGCAGAGCTGCAATTGGACCCGCAAATGAGGGAATACCAGGGAGGTTTTAGAAAGGGTAGATCATGTTCGGAACAAATACTATACCTCAAAAACATCATGGCATACCAAAACTCAAGGGCAAAGACATAAGTAATCTCCTTCATTGATTTCAGAAAAGCACATAATGCGATAGATAGAGAATCTCTATTATCAATCCTGGAAGAAATGGGTTTGGACAGGAAAATAACTAATATTATAAAAGCGACCCTTACAAATACATCTTCGAAAGTTAGATTTATGGTCGAATCATCGGAACAGTTTGAAATAAAACTGGGAGTGTGAGTGGCGAATGGGCTCTCACCATTGCTGTTCAATTGTGTGCTTGGGAGAGTAGTGAGAGAATGGAACACAAATATGAAGTGTTAAAAGATCTAAAGTAAATTGCATTGCTTTTGCAGATGATATGGCCCTGTTTGCTGAAACAATGTAAGAAGCACGGGAGCTAATCCTTGAACTAAAGAAATAAGCAGCTAAAATAGATCTTCACATTTCCTTTGAAGAAACTAAGATATTGACAAACATCATGCACTCATGTAAATACTGCAAAGTTCAAGAACACAAGATTGAAATAGTAAAAGAAATTAGCTATCTCGGAGAATGGAATAGATGCAATGCTGGGGAAAGCAAAGCAATGGAATCCAGATAGAATAAACTTGAATTGGCCTTCCAACAAACAAATAATACGTACAACAAAAAATGACTTTGATGGGCGTTCAAAATTACACATTACGAGACAGTGATTAAGCCAGAAGCACTGAATGCAGCAGAAACACTAAACATGAATTTCAAAGTGCAAATCGAGAAACTTGAACTAAAGGAAAGAAAAATTTTAGGAACAAAATTTGAAGACAATAAGATTACATATATACTGAAAAACTTTCAGATACTATACGAAAAAGAATAAATTTTTATGGTCATCTCAGAACGAATTCCAACAGATTAACTAAACAAATCTTTGACTTTTTCCATAACCACAAAATGAAACCCAACTGGTTTAAACAAATTGAGAAAGACCTAACAGAATTAAAGATTTCAGAAAATTCACTTATTGATCGAACAGCTAAATAAATTACTAAAGATGAGAACATAAGGTTCCAAGACAAATCTACACAAAAGTCCAAACACTTCATCTCGGAAGAAGAGAGGAAAATATCAGAAAGAATGAAGTAATACTGGCCCTAAGGAAAGAACAATGCACAAAGAAGTGATGGATCCAGCATACCCCAAATAGTGTGAAACGAAAGAAGAGGAAATTAATCAAATTATGACAAGTGTAGCTTTGAGGAACCAATAGGAAAAGGAATTAAATTTAATACTAGTTATTTTAAATCATATATAATTATAATAAATTGACTATAAAAGAAACATAAATTGCGTTTTGATTATTTGTAGAAATATGATAAGTAAATTTATTAACACTTATTTATAAAACATTATTGTTAATTTGGAAGAAATGGAAAACTGACATTCTCTTTTTGTGTCTCTAAAAATTTGTGAACTATCACGAAAACCATGAGTATATATAATTATATTTTCATTGTGATAATATTATTTACACAAGAAATAAAGTGATTTTAATAATTTTTCAAATGTAATAAAACAATGTCTAGAAGATGATGTGTTATTTGTAAAACTTTCTGAAAAGTTAAATAGATAAACAAAAAATTAATTTTTAAAAATTCTTCTTTAAATTTAGTGCTGTATTTTTATGTTGAGTTCGTTTTTCTATAAAAAATCATATGAGGAAAAGTATCAATATGAGTTTCATCACTAAAAGTAGCACATAATTGCACAGCTCTTTATTGTGTCACAACACTGTTTCTTTTTTGTTTCATATTTTACCATAAATAGGATAATTTATAATAGCATGATAGGGACTTATACCTAAATCTCTTTTTAATTTTGTTATTAATTAAATATCACTAACTGAGTCGTAAGATTTCAAAACAGTATTTGTACAATCTAACTTCAAAAATTAATTGAGAAACATTTGAATTTCTCTGATTTTTCAAATTAATATTCCATAAATTATCGTTATCAGCTAATAAAGAATCAACCATTTCGTTATTTTTCTGGTGTTTGTCTCTATATCAGACAAAAGAATTACATACATAATTCTCCTGAATTAGAATTACTAGTTGTATCTAATGTGAGATTATTTCTATTACCCAACACAGGGGTTTTTCAGTTACAATTCATAGAAAGACATTATTAGTATAAGATTTTTAAGCTATGTTGCTCTGATTCGCGATGATAATTCTGATCATATTTAACAATCGATAATCTAAATTCCATTTTGAAGAACAAATTCACTTCTTTTGGAAGAGTTTCTTTTTTTTTTGCTCACAGCATAATTTTTATTGGGCCACCTAGGAATAATAGAATCTCCAGCATAAGAACTCCAAGCAGAATTTTCATTTCAATGTTCATCCCAAATAATTTCATTATAACCTTTTAAAAAATAACCTAATATTTCTGAAACATAAAAGTACTTTGTATTCTTTACTTTTTATTTTACGATCATTAAGTATTTGTCCTGCATTTTATTCAACAGATATTAGGTTAAATGTAACAAAACTGATAACAAAATAAAAGGATGTTCTATTTTCTGCAAAATATAATTTCCTTTCTTTATGGTTATAAAATCAGATACCTTTCTACAAAATTATCGGTTAATTATTTACTGGATAGGTTGGTTAATTGGAACCATTGTCTTGAACAATTTTAAAACTTGTAAAAATTGAACCAGTTCAGGATGAACACAACCATCTACAACAGTTACATTAATATCTGCATATTTATTGCGAATATTTGAATTATAATTTTCAGATTGTGTGGTAAAGTATAAAATAAATAACTTTCCATTTTCTACATTTATAAACATTTAAATTTATAAAAAAATTCTTAATTCTATAAAGATTAAGATTTTTTAATTATATTATAACATTACTTTTTTGTGTCCATCTACTATGGGTATTCAAATCCTACCAATTAACACCTATTTATCATATTCCTTTCCCAAATCTATTTCTATATCTATATCAGAAATTTTTTGTAGTTCTTCTTCATAAAGTTTTCATTTGCTTCTTCTAAAATTAAATCTTTTGATTTGTACGTAATTTAACCAGAATACTTTTTTTCATAAGTTGTTGAAAAACTATACATTAAAATTCTTTTCCATCAACTATCTGTAAATTTGTTTTGTTTCTTCTTTAGAAACATTTTCAAAAGTGTCCATTAAATTTCTACTAATTTTGTCTTTAATTGGTACAGCCCATATATTTAGGAACATAAATCATGGTTCATCATTAATTAATTTTTGAATTGGCTTTTAATTTTCCACAACACATTTCTACTAGATCAACTTGCCAAAAGTCATCTATTCCAAAAGACATAACATTTCTTTGTTTAAAATTGTTTCTAATTGGTTTACATATTTCATTAATAGTATCTGCACAAATGCATCCTGAATAAGTAACCACATATTTGTTGTGTGTATTTAGGTGAATACCTACTATTTTTTTTAACAAATTTACTCTTTTTACATATACATGTTCAAAAAATTTCTTCACTCATTTGTTTTCCATTTTTCGTTGTTCTAATTGAACAATATGTTTCAGTAAGTATGTAGATAGAAAATTTAAATTATTGGACAAAACAAATTTAGTAATAATTTATTATCAAATGCACTTAGCAAAATATGGAAATAGTTTAATGAAAAATATTTTATATGTTTTTACCAATAATAACTATACCTTTGGTGTAATTCATCCTCAGATTTATGTCCCACTTGTTAATTTCCGGGATTAAATGAAAATAACTAGTTTCTTTTTCATATATCTTATTTTATAATAAATTGAACCCATCCAAAGTACATATAAATGTTGAAATGACATTATTTGTCTCACTTCTGTGGCACTAGCATAAATTTTGTTCAATTTATTAAAATTTGTTAAACCTATTTTAATTCTCTTAATATAAGTTGTTAGGTATCTAAGTTATTTAAAGGTGTTAAAATATTTCAGATTTCTCTTATACAAAAGTTTTTAAATTCATTTTGTAAATATTGTTTGGTAACAGCATCATAAACTAATTACATCACTCACACCTACCAATCTTCTTTTTAATGAAACATATATCTTGGTTGTTCTAGAATGTCCCCAGTTCCTTCTGAAATGATTTCATAAAATTTTAAATTTTTGCATCTAATGCCATTTTTGTTTTTCTAATTCTTATTTATTAGTGTTCATATTAATTTTGATTCTGTTTCTAGTTGATATGTAATTAAAAATTAAATTTGTAGATATCTCTCAATTTTTCTTTTGCAATTAGTATTTCATAATTTTTGTATAAATTTTTCATGCAATTTGCCCTTACTTCATCTTCATTAATATTTGTATTAAGTTTTTAATCTAATTGACCTATATTAGCTATTGATCAAATTTTGATTCTATGATTTATTAAATTCTTAATACCTTATATTTAATTTATTTCCAGAAACGCATTTTTACAAATTTATTCCCCATTCTTTATTACGTCTTTTTTATTCTTCCAATTTTTGATCTTTTTGCCTTTTGTTTATTATTGTTATTGCTACTTTCCTGTCATTGTACTAGCAGCAGTATGATAATGTGGCCAATAATAATGTTTAAAATCCACTTTTGTGGTTTATTAACACAGACATTGTGTCTTTTCCTTTTTTGAGGGGTACAATAATATTTTTAACAACAGTAATTCATAATGTTTTAAGTAAATTGCCACCCATTTTCTTATCCCATTTCGTTTTTGATCATCTGCTAAGAAATAGTCAGTAGTATTTTACTGTTTATTATTTAGTTTAATTGTTTAAGGTTTAGTTTTACCACTTGCTAGTAAGGAATATTTGATAATTAAATTATTCATTTGTATAAATAATATTTTACAAAATTTTTTAAAATTGTGTAATTTAAAAAATATATAAAATTATTTCTAAAACTGATTGAACATCAGAACCCATTCCTAATTTTCTATGTCCAAACAATATTCCTCTAAATTGCAATAATAGATAATTTCTTTGTAATGACACATCTTTGCCATGATTCTTTCTTTTGCCATAATTGAAGTTCTTTATAGCCTTTAAACCTATTTTCTATTTGTCGATTATCTATATAAAAATGTCATTTTTGTACAACTTTTGTCTCATTTATTTATTCTTGGATGTCCTCTCATTAATGTTTCTTCCAATGTAGTTCCTCAAGCAGAATAATTATAAGTCAGAGTGGGTATATTGAGTAGTAAAATTTTAATTAATATATTTAGTAATCTTTCACAAATTTTTCTGATTCCAAGAAAGTAAGTGATTAAATTATTCAACAGTCTAGTTATACATGCAATTCCTTTAGGATTATTGATTATAAAACTCTTCAATTTATTTGTTAACTTTCTTCTTATTCCACTTCTTGGTTATAATAGTTTTCCTTCTCAGCTAATTCTTCGCCATGAAGTACTGCTAATCTGTCGATTTATTGACAAGCAGCATTCAGACAAATATATTTAATTGGTTATTTGGTATTTTCTTTCATTAAACCTTTTCTAAAATTTCATTTAAACTCGAATCCAAATGTAATTGTCGAAAATAAACTTTGGCAAACTCTTTTATCAGACGTTGTGTTAAATAACTTTATTTGATTGTACTTCATTTGGATTCTTTTCAGAATGTAATGCTCCTGAATCGTACAAAATATTCATATACTTCAATAAATCAACATCATCATGAATAGTAATTTGTTTTATTTTGTTAAGAGGTAGGGAAATCTGCTTATACCTTCATATGTTCTAAGTAGATATGTTTTGTAAGTTCTGGCTCACTAACACACCCACTAACTCAATACCACATTTTTGTAATTAACTCAACCGATTTTTTAAATTCATTCTATTTATATCATTCCAATCGATTTATAAGCTTTAGCTCAGTACATCATTTTTTTTATTAACTCTACCGATTTTAGGTATTTACCTCAATTTTTCGATAGCCAACTGTCTTCAAATTTCGTTATTTCATACAAAAGGTGAACGTAAGGAAATAAAATTAATGTATCATTTCCCTACATGAATGCAAGAAAGTAAAATAAGTATTATTTTTTATGAAAGTGAATGTCAAATTCACCCATTTTTACTTCATTCTATAAAAGTTGAACATAAGGAAACAAATGAAATAAATTGGTTACCAAAGGTAAAGTAAATACAAATTTCACATCGAGAACTGTATATAATGAACTTTGTTATTTTAATTTTTAAGTATCTTCAGTCCCCTGTATTTTAGTTTCATTGGTCCTTTTCCAGTTATTTCAAAATCCCAATCAGCAATTAATCCAGAAAATCTGTCTGTCAAAGTAATCTTAAAACCATTATTGAGCTTTCGACAAAGTTTCTCTGCAAATCTAGTTTTTAAACATTCACAGACAGTAACATTATATAAAACGTCTATCTCTAGCTCACCTATTTTTTTCCAAATATCTTTCGAGGCACATCTTTGAGCTTGTTGATTATAGTTTCCATTTATATAGAAAACGTTTTATTTCCTTTATATATAAGAAATTTTATTAGACTTTTAATAACTTTTAATGTGTATATAGTAATGTATCTACTCCATTTTCCAAGACATATCTCTAATGGTCATGTGAACTCAATGCTTTTTTTAACCTCAACTGTGAAGATTTCATGTTTCTCACTTTGAATCAAATTAATTCTTCTGTGCAGTTCTCTGTTGTTAAACAAACAATTATTTTAATGATATAAGGTTATTCTATTTTTAGCATCACATTTCTTAACTCTTTTAGATTTTTCTCTACTTTCTTACTAGACTTATAAACATACATTTTTGCTCTCAAACCACAAAATTGTTCCATCATTTTTCTATTGCATTCATCTTTCATTTTTCCAACAACTTTCTTGTTTACTTGTGGCATACCATAAATATTATCTGCTGGATAGTCACTTGTAACAAATTTATCGATCATTGATTTCATGTCTTCATAGAAATCTTCAGGTTTATGTTGTAAATGCAACTATCTGCTCTTGATAACACAACACAATATTTTCTCCACGTTTTGGTTTCATAACTCTGTAGTGAAAATCATACATCAATTCTTTAGATAGATCAAGTATATTCATTCCAACTTAGATAGGATTATTAAATAAATTTTTTAGTCATATGGATAGCAGCGACATTTTCATTAAGTATAGATCTGCATTAAAGTTTGGCTTAGCTACGAGTTTATCACACTTTTCTCCATCTCAAACTAAGTTTATATCAACTCTGTTCCTTATATTTTCCATCGTTTTGCCAAACACAGAATTGTTCATGTAGAAATCTTTCTCAAAGTCATTTAAAGCCTTGGTCTGCATCTGTGTGTTCAGATCTATATATTTGTTTGGTCAATCAGATTGTTTAAATTTGAAATCTCTATGTATTTTTGTGAGTTTCATTCCAAGAGACATTTACGGTTTGAAGTTTCTATAATGAACTACATAATAATGCTTTTCTTTCAGAGTAGTAATCAATTTGCTTCCCTTTGTCCCTGGCACAATTTTCCCTTCAGGAGCTAATGGGAAATCTTTATGTAAAATGTGTAATTGTTTTGGATATTCGAGATTTACTTCAATATGTATCCCTCTCGAGAAGTGTTTGACATCTCACTTATTTTTGCAGAATCAAAGTCTTTTGGATCATCCCATTCAAATTCACCATATGGTTAATATTGATTCATAGCATAGCCATACAGATTGTTTGCATCTAAATATGGCAAATAATTTGATATCTTTTTATCATCAAAATCTTTCAAATATTTATTATTGGCTTTTACATATCTTTTGCACATTGTGGTGTTCCTCCTTGTATACCCATTTCAACCATCAGAATCATATCATAATCATGTAACAACTCAAGCTGTTGTTTAGTCATTTCAAACATTGCATCCCATGCAAGGCAATCCATTGCAGTATAATACCAAGTTGGATCTAAATCATATGCTTTTATACAAGTTTTTCAAAAATTTTCAAACACATCAGCTAACAATAGTACATAAGTTTTCAGATACCAGTCACGTTATTCACCAGGGTTTTTCGTGTTACATTTTTTCCAAATCAGTTTTGCATGTCTGTAATCTGCATCACTTATGTCACAATCATTCAGTTTATTGTAAAATTCTTCATTTGGTGGTAATTGTGTCTCTTTTAATTTCTTCCAAGAATCCATGTAATCATATGAATATACACTTCTACTGATCACTAGATTAAATAATTGTAATGAGAAATTTTTTTTTGCAATTTTTATTTGATCTCTCTTCAAATTTGATGAAATTTTGTCAAGTGACAACTCCATAAATTTAAATGTGGCAATTAATCTCATTTTCAAATTTCTGTACTCTTCCCAAAACTGATGTATGTATTTTCATTGTTTGGGGTTAGGTCTTTCTTCTTATCATAGCCAAGTTCTTTCACAAAGAGGAGAGAATCATATCCAGGTAAATTATGCAGATAAATAGGTACGAAGTCAGGCTGCTTTAGTTTCAAATTACAATTATTGCACAATGGAGCAATGTATTTATCAGTTAGACGATCATGATTATGAAACTGACTATTATTTCTTGTATTATGACCTTTACACTTTGTACAAACTTTAGATTTGTTATGTCTTGATTGTTCTTCAGGTGTAAGTGGTTTCATTTCTTCAATTTCAGAATAAATTCTTCCAATCTCTTAAACCTCTTGTTTCATGCATTCTATGAATTACTTATGACAATTTGGTCCTCTATAAACAACAGGATCTTTATAATGTTTTGATGTAGTGGCAAATTCCACTTGTTCCATGCTTCTGATATTTCATTGTGGATGACATTTTTGCATTCAGTTGACAGTAGTCCATCTTCAAAAATAAACTTTCAAAATCGGCATAAATAACAAATGGAAATTTCTGAGTGTACTAATAATTTTTAAAATGTACATATGGTCCTTCGTTTGACAATTTTACTTTTAATGGCTTCTTGGTCAAACAATTTCATGTGTGCTCATTCAACCTCTACTTGCAGTTGAAGTGAAGCAACCACATGTCACAAATAAATTTCTGTTCTTCATGTTTATTGATTTGACTCGAGACAAGCCAAGATAATTTTTTTGTGTAACAATAGTGTGAATTATCTTCTTTCTTGAAATAAAGGAGATTTACATGTTTCTCTCTCTTACTTTTCGCAAATTTTAATGGATACACTTGACATTTTACGTGTTTCTCTCTTTTACTTTTCGTGTTTTTTAGTAGATACACTCAACATTTTTTGTCAAATGAATAGACGTTGATAAATACATTAATTCTACTCTCTATTTCTGGAATATGATCAGCCACTACAGGAAACTCAACGTTTTCAAGTTTCTGATCAAGATCAAGACCAACATTTTTGTATTTCGTTACTCTTTCAGCATTTTTATCAGCTGGATACAATGCAGATTTTATAGTCCACATAAAACATTTATGATTATCATTTTTACATTGTTGCAACCTTTTTTGTGTGTAATATCTCCAGGTGTAAGGTGATCCCCTCAGTGGAACACATTTGCTTATTGTTAGCCATAAACCAATAATTGTATTTAATGTCCATCCTGATCCTTGTGCTTGAAAATTATATATTTTCGCTAATATATATACCTTTCCACGCTCTAATTTCTTACTAAAATCCTTCTCTGTCATAATGGTGTAGTTTTGTGTTTTTTGTCCAAATTCTTGAAGTTTATCATCTGTCTGCAAATTGTACTCACAAAATATATTGAAATTTATCTTCAAACCATGATGTACTCTCATGTTGTCTTTCACTATTTTCAGGATTTTCGTCTAACTGCAGACAAGAAATTATCAGGTTCAAGTGACTCTATACTGTTTTCTAAATCTATAGTTTGTAATCTGTTTGCAAATGGTTTATCAAATATGTAATCTCTAATTGTTTTCCTGTATCTTGGTTTCTTAAATAAATCAATGTAAAAAGGAAATAATACTTCTTTATTGGTTGTAGTCTTATGTTTCAAAAACATGTCTGTAGAAAATCTAAATAATTTTTTCAGTGGTTTATCTTCTTTAGTTTCCTGTTTCGTAAACACATATGTAGAAAATGGAAATATTTTTTTCAATGGTTTATCTTCTTTAGTTAGGAAAACATCATCATTATTAATTTTATGACTGAGTAGTTGTTTCGAACGGTTGTCCCTCATGTTAGGTGTAGAATGTCTAAAAATAAATGTAATTAGGTCAGCTTTACATAATTTAATATATCCTCACAAATTATTTCTTTTGCAACGTTCACGAAGTTGAGCAACAGTGAATTGATCCATTTGTTCATGAAGTTGAGCAGCTATGTATGTTACCATTTTGCTCCTTCTATTTACAGGGAAAAAAATTCATTAGATTTGCAAAAAATATTTTTTCACAAATCGGTAGTAAGTATAATTATTTAACACATGGTAAGGATTATTTTTTAATAGATAATTAATTATGAAGTTCAAGGTGCTTGTACTGGGCACAGCTCTAAACCATTTTCAGCTGGCCCTGCTTTACCTGTCTTATTCGTTGTGTAATCTAAAGTATACTTCTTAGATTTATTTTTATTGTTATCATTATGTGAAGGATTTATGTAAAAACAACTTAAATCTTTAATCTCGTGACAACTTTTACATTTCGTGGATATGGATGCTTGATCAGTGACAGCTTCTTTGTTATTCATTGATAATAATATTTTCGAATGTTCCTCACTCAGGATCCGACATAAATGTTCTTTGTAATAATATTTAGCAACACTTTTTCAACATATGCCAGGGATTCGACTTTCTCTGGAATTTTCTACATGATATTTATTTGTACATAGTGTACACATTATTCTGTAGCCATCTTTTGTGTATTTCTGTAAAGGAAAATTATCAATTGACTTCTCAGTACTACAGTATTTGCAAAATTTGGAGTTCACAGAAGACTGCTGTTGAACCAGCTCTATTTATATAGACAAAAATTTAGTAGATTTGTGAAAATGTAAAATTTCTAATTTTTAAAATCATTCTGATCATCATCAGACTTATCATCAGACTCATAATGCAGACTTCCAAATTGTTGAGGTCTGTCATTTATAGGATCGAGAAACTTATCAACAGAGGTGATTATAGTCCATGGTATAGAATAAAGGGCAGCCAATATGTTAGCTCTTGTTGGTGTTCTGTTTTTAATAAATATTCTACAAAATGGACAAGTTTCTTTCTCCTTTAACCATTCATCAGTACAACCCTTATGAAAAATATGATTGCTGATTGTCTTGACCAACCGATGATTATTTTCATCACTTAAGCAAATAGGACAATCCATGTCTTCAGAATGCTCAAGTAGTTCAGAAGTTTCTTTTGCTCTAGTTTCCACTTCATTTAGGTTTCCCATTTATAAAAAATAGTTTTTATTAGATTCCTAAAAAATATAAATAACAATTTCATCAAGGAATCATTTAGTTATGAGTTCAAAAATACCAGCTGCAAAACAATTAAAAAGATAATTAGAAAATGTGGCAAATACAAACTACATATTTCATCTACTATTTATTTGCGAAACTAATAAAAATTGTTTCTTAATAAATAGACTTGACTGGAGACCTGGCGCAGCCTGAACGCTGCTTAAACAGCTTCTTCATGAATAACAACCTTACATACAACAATAAGCAAGTGTATGTGATTATTGATGAGGAAAATAAACCTTGGTTTAAGGCAAAAGATGTTTCTGAAATTGTAGAATATAAAGACACAAAACAGGCAATTACAAAAAATGTGGGTGTAGATGACAGTAAAATGTTTGAAGATATAAAGGGCAGACACCCTAAAGAGGCAATGAAAAATCTTTAATTTTCATGAATGAACCAGCCCTCTATTCCTTAATTCTAAAATCTAAAAAGACAGAAACCAAACAGTTTAGAAGATGGGTTACTCATGATGTTCTACCATCAATTAGCAAATATGGCGTATATGAAATCAAAACTTTTCACACAGACCAAATAGAACTCAAAGATAATTGTATACAACAGCTACAAAAGTTGATTCGTTAAAGACAGAAACAATTCAATTAAAGAATTATAGAATTAAAACGAATGATGATACAATTAGAATAAAAGATGATCACATTCAAAACTTAAGAGAATCGGTTGATACTGCTTCAGAAATAATAAATAAAAGGAATTAAAAAATAAATAATTTATTACCTCATGTAGTTCCTCAAATAGGTATAGAAAATTTAAGACCAACGTTCGTTCTTTTAAATTTATTCTATGATGAATGTGAATATGATTATTATGTGATTAGAACTCAGAGGAAAAATTTGCAGAAACAGCTATATAGAATTGGAGATCGACATCCTTAATTGTGAAGAACTGTTAAGATTGAATTACAATCCAAATTCAATCAATTTATACCAAAGAATGAATGAAAACTTAGAAAATGCTGCCTATCATAATTATTTTAATCTTTTGGGTGACTGTCAACAAGAATAGTTGATTACTGATATTAATTATTTGCATGTAACATTCGAGATGTAAGTCAATCACATACATCTTATAAAATTGTTTTATCTTTATTTAACCCAGTGTTGCGTGAATTATCAAATCCCAACCATTTCACATATACTTCATCTCCTTTCTTTCTCAAACCTTTTTCAAACGTATACATCTGGATATTTTGTCATCTGCAGTTTTTGTTCATAAAAATTGCCATTGATATGTTTCAATTTATACATGATTGGATTAGAATGAGTCACATCTACAATTTCAAAAATTTCTGTTGACCAGTTAGCAGTATATCCTCATTCGAAAACGCCTTTCAGTTTACTAATTCTCACTGTATTACCTTTTTCAAATTTCGCTTTTTAATTAGATACAATAATACCTATCTTATAGTTCTTTTCATTAACTTCTATTGGCTTCATTTTAGTAGTTGAATTTTTTTGTTATTGTATTCATCGATTAGATTTTTAACTAAGTCTAGCCATTTAATTTCCTAGAACAGCAAATTTCTTCCATATCTTTCTTTAAGTGTTCTGTTAAATCGATCAGTAACAGATGCTTTTAATTCTGAAAATGTTGGATAGTGACTGCTGTTGTATTTCTTCATCAGTTCGTGACATTATTCGTTGTAAAATTCTTTACCATTATCTGTTTGTTAATTTTTTGGCTTTCTAACTATGACAATTTTTTCGAATGCATTAACCACATTCTTACCTGCTTTATCTTTAACAGGAACAGCCCTTACAAATTTTGAAAAGACATCATCGATTGTCAATTAATATTTGTATCCTGGATTTGTTTTTAAAATTCCTTTCAGTTGTTTGAGTCCATTTCGACTAGATCAGCTTGCCATAGATCATCAATCCCAAAATAGACTATATATCTTCTTTTAAAATTTTTTCTCATCAGTTTATGTAATTCATTAATTATTTCTTTTTACTTTTACATACTGTGCATACTCCTTCAATTCTTTGTCTTCCATTTCTAGTTGTTACTCTGTGTGAATTACATGTGTCTGTAAACTTTTTACACTTCAAACAATAGATGTGATCATCCTTAAGGCCTAATTACAAAGTGTGATTATTCATTTATATAGATAAAAATTTAAATGATTTCACCAACTACAATTATATTTATATCAGCTGGAACAGTTTTAAGAGAATCTTTCAGTCTTACAGCTAGAAAATTGGATTTGTGTACCATTATAGATTGATTATTATTATTTATTTGGTATGGGGTATCAGCCACACTCACAGTGATATCAAAGTCATCATAGTTCAAGTCTCTATTTATGTTCTTACAACAACAATAATTCTTTCAAGTCTTGAATTGTATTCGAAATTGTGCATTTTTTGCTCACCTTCAGTCACAAAAGACAACTCAATTATCTGTTTATCATATACTTTATCTTTAAGATAACTTATCTCTTTAAAGTATGGGACTATATATTTTGCATATCTATAAAAAGTATTTCTATTTCATTTTTGATAAAGTAATTATGTATTGTGTCTGAAGGCTTGTTAAATTTTGTTTCAAACTTCCCCCATTCTGCTTTAATCGTTCATCAAAGTCTTTTGCAGTGACACAGTTAGTGAATTGTGTTGCATATTGAGGCTTTGTAATAATATTCGATAACTTGTTATCGAAATAGTGTTTGTTCACTAATCCTTTGCATCAAATGGGTCATTTACGTTCGCAAGTCTTCTACCTTTAAAGTCAATATAACCTCTTGTTACTTTTAAAATAGCATTAATTCTTTCTTAAACTGTTTAGTTCCATTGGCTATCCTTGGGTCTATTGATGGTTGAAACTGCTTATCATATTTTCTATTTTTGGTTCAATTTCACTTTTGATTATTTCTAGATCGAATGCAGGTGCTGTAAGCCCTTCAGTTTGTTTAGTTTGGCCTATTTTTCTTCCAAAAATGTTCATTCATTAAATCTAAAGCACCATTAAAATAATAATTCTCGCATAACAATTTTAAAACAAATAGACACAAATGACCACATATTGAAACGTCCCCTTTGAACATTTATACATGACTGTGCTTAAACTGACACACAATATTTTGTTAGTGCAACGCAATCTGACTTTCAAAATTCCCTACAAAAGAATGGCCCTGACTAACATTAAACTATACCTTTCACAAATCACTTACCTCACAAAAATCTTCGCTGCTCAAGCTACTGCAATACAGCGAGCGCCACTACTGCCAGCTAAATAAAAGATTCAAACTATGGAAGGCACTAACTACTGATAGGGATAGTTAGCAAATGAAAGATATTAATAGAGAACAAACAATGTATTTACCTTGATATCATCATATATAAATATAGCAGTTCATGACAAATTTCAAAACTCCGCCATCTCTCTCTCCACATCCACCACTGCTGGCGGCTCACCTCCAACTGCGCAACGCTACGCGCTGTTCACAGCCAGCTGCCTAACACTACAATGGCGAGTATTACAACAATGCAAAGCAGCCACAGACTGCACCCAGCACAGCCAGTGATTTTCATACAGAGGTGGCGTTACCAATAAAAAAAACCTAAACAGCCTACTTACATAGCCCCCATGCTCCCCACAAAAAATTTTACATATTGGATTGGGCAGTGGCCAATACAGATTTGAAAAATTTTTTCATAATTACAATAACAAAGAAATCAAATGCACACACTTATTGATACAATGTTGGTCAAAAGCTAAAATTTTCTCACAGTCCATAAAGACAGTCCTAATCGTACATAACAGTAGAATAGCAGTGTTTTTCTCAAAGTCTGAGCAGTAAAAGAAAATGCACACGGAAGTAGTGGATTTCCATGCAGTCTTGAAGAAGTAGTGTTGTCCTTCCAATGGAAAGACAGTGCTGTCTCTCGACATGCAGACAGGTAATGGGCCACAACAGAGCAAACCCACAGCAGAGTCAGTCGAAATTTTGAAGAGTATTGGTAGGTAGGTCATCACAGAGCAGACCCACTGTAGTCCTGGTAGAGATTACGGTATTGGTGGGCCACCAGAGGTGCAGACCCACTGCAGTCCTTGTAGAAATAATGGCATGGTGGGTCATCATAGATGCAGACCCACTGTAGTCCTTGTAGAGATAATGGTACTGGTGGGTCATCAAAGATGCAGACCCACTGTAGTCCTTGGACAGATAGCCAGCAGCCATCTGTTGTGACTGTGCAGGTGCACAATCACCGTTGAAGAGTCTTGCGGATAATATAGCAAGTCCATAAACCACCACTTGTGCACTCACAAAGTTTTTGAAATTGTCCTTAGAACCAGCAATGCTGTTATCCAGTCCCTTGCTGAATCATTAACACACGTGCAAACACTATCAGTCCCTACTTCTCACATATTGTCCATATACTATGACCAACAGAAACGTGTGCAGTGAAATGTAACTAACAAGTTAATAATATCATGAACTGGTGACAATTACAATTTTATAACATAAGAATACAATAACAAAGGTACAAAACACATCATTAAAAACATAATAATACAGATAACGTTTGTAGTAATAGGGGCTTTACAAAAGAATAGAAATAAACATATACATCAGTGTTACAGGAATTATGACATAAGTAAATACATAAAAGATCAGAATAACTTTTGAAACATCAACTTTACACATGAGCATTAAAACAAAACAGAATTAATAATGTCTAACATCTTTACAAAGTAAATAACATATTATTAACGCAAATTATATTTGAGGATAACAGTATTCCTCATCATAGTTCATGTAGCTGAGTATGAGAAAAATTCTACAACAAAAGTCTGATGAGGTAAACATATAAAGACAGGAAGAACATATATACACAAGGGTACCCAAACACATAGTGGGATAACACAAAAGGAAAGGACAGGGTTTGTTTCATTGCAGTATTTTGCAAACAAAACTTTCTTTGCTTCTTGGAGATCTCCCTTCATTCATCATTATTCCCAAAAGTCCTATCTAAGCCTGCCTTCTGTATTTCGTTCACATCCTCTGTCAAAAATAGTTTTTCTCTCTGCTTTCTGTATTCTGTTCACATCCTCTGTCAATAATGGTTTTTCTCCACTGTACAGTATCCTTTTTATTTTGCCAGACCATTTTCTGATAGCTTCTCAATGCATTTCTTATAAATTTATAATAGTTTGTTTCTTATATAGTCTCCTCTTAAGCTAACTTAAATCTACTGAGCTCAGATACTAAACTAAGGGACGAGGCAATGCAGCAGCACATAACAAATTAACACAAACAGCAATGCAAAAAAAATGGAAAATTGCAAAGCAAGCTACAGTAAATATAAATTACCAAGCAATGCAACATTACAACTAATATGAGCCAATGTACAGTAGCAAGAAAAATAAGTCAGTAGTAAAATTAGCTTAACAGAGTAACACAATTTAAAATTCAGTAGCACTATGCCTGGCAAACAGCAGCAGCAAATATAAAAAATATAAAAAATATAAAACTTATATCTATACATGACAAAGCTCAAGCAGAAAAAATATTACAGTAAAAACAACAATGCAGATAAGGGAAATGTATATTCACATCTTAATATCTATGTAATTAAAGTGGTGCACCACAACAACTGATTGTAAAAAGAAATATTACCATGTACTTGAAAAGAAAATTATGTGTTACTGTTACTAGTTCCTTCTTATTGTTCTTTCCTTTCCAAGTGCTCCTTTTTTAAAGAATGTGGATCATAAAATAATTATTTAATAGATCTGTTGACAGAAAGTGTTCACATTAGCAAATGCATTTCATTTTATAGAAGCAATGCTGCAACACAGCTGGAAACCAGATATCAAATGAAATAAGCAACTATGAAAAGCAAAGCATAAAAATATCATTCAATAGTCATGTGGCATTTCGTAAGTCAGTAGCTCTCAACTCTCATAGAAAGACACTTGTCATAATCAGGTGTGCAGATGTACGAATATTTCCCATCAATTCATAAGCATTGCAGTAATTAGCACAAAGTATGAGTAATCATACGTTTTCAGGTAATGAGCGTGTAATATTTGCGATGCTTTCCACAAAGGAATGTCAATAGCAAGGTTAATGAAAGTAATGAGGGTGTCGCATTTGCAATATTTTCTCTAAAGGAATGCCAGTGGCGAGGATAAAGGCCTGCCTTTTTTCTTTTTTTTTTCTACCTGTGCTTCCGGAAAGGCACACCCTAATGGCTTGTTCTCCAGGTGTTTGACACAGCTGCGTGCCCACGACGCATTATGTGCAGGTGGTCACTTAACTTTCTTACGGAAATATTTACGACACCAGTTTCCTCTACAGTGACAGTCTCACATAAAAATATTTCACAGGTCAAGAATTAGCGTTGCAAATCTGTAGAAAGAAAATCCTATGAATATAACGTTGTCCAAAAAATTTTCGCCGGCATTGTGATACATTCACGCATTTACACACATTTCATAACTCTTAAAGTACGATTCTTGGTTTCCAACATCCTTTTTCACAAGTCAAGAGTCCCTACCCACTATTCATTACTCCTTACCTTATTACACATATACGTATCCATCGACACTCGTCAATATTTCGTCATTATAAATATGAAGCATAATCAAATAACTCATATAGCCTCAGCCTATTAATCGTAAACATACCTCAGCAGCATAATACACATCGTCGTCGTAAAAATAACATCATAACACCTCAGTCAAATCTCAAAATCGTCGTAGCTTCCTCCAATAATTAAAAAAATTCTCTGCTCATGTCAAAAGTGTCATCTGCCTCAAATGTACTTTAAAAATCATGAATCTATACCAAATACATCATTCAAAGCTCTCATAGTATCACAATGGTTCCGAAAAAGTATGAGCATTTCACAAAGTACAGACAAAATACAATTTCATAAGTGTGAAGTTATCCAACTGTGTAATTGTGTAAACATCTGTCACTGACGTAGTAAAAAGAATGTATGTTTCTCTGTCAAATAATCAGATAGCTGTGTAATTCTGTGTTAGAGAAATATGGTACCGATGTGTAGAGTTGTATAAGCAGATACCATATTAGCTAGGGCTCCTTGTGCTTGCCAAACACATGGTACACAAAGCAAGCGTGTACCCCCCTGAGGATTAATGTAATTATACCCTCAGGTGTTACAGATTACAACAATGGAATAAAATGTATCACGGAAAACTTTCTTTGTAATTCAAAAATCTTGAAAAATAAATGGCTTAAGTACAAAATCTCTCAAATGCGTGTCCTGTGTTATTATTTTGTGGTTGTTCCGTATTTCTAAGTCCCTCTTCCCGTGTTGGAGCGCGAGTGGCCTCTGAAATACGTAATTCTTGTATTACCTGAGTCAGCTGATCTTGTACTTCCCGGATTTCTCTTTGGTGTTGCGTATTAATTTGATTCTGATTTTGTTTGAATTTCCTAATTTGTTCGCACTCTTCTGTGTCATTAAAGACTACCGGTTTTGTGTCGTTCAGATTATCATCTACCTTCGTAGATAAGTTAGTGAACTGATCCGAAAGTTCGGCTAGTCGTCCCCTTTGAACATTTATACATGACTGTGCTTAAACTGACACACAATATTTTGTTAGCGCAACGCAATCTGACTTTCAAAATTCCCTACAAAAGAATGGCCCTGACTAACATTAAACTATACCTTTCACAAATCACCTACCTCACAAAAATCTTCGCTGCTCAAGCTACTGCAATACAGCGAGCGCCACTACTGCCAGCTAAATAAAAGATTCAAACTATGGAAGGCACTAACTACTGATAGGGATAGTTAGCAAATGAAAGATATTAATAGAGAACAAACAATGTATTTACCTTGATATCATCATATATAAATATAGCAGTTCATGACAAATTTCAAAACTCCACCATCTCTCTCTCCACATCCACCACTGCTGGCGGCTCACCTCCAACTGCGCAACGCTACGCGTTGTTCACAGCCAGCTGCCTAACACTACAATGGCGAGTATTACAACAATGCAAAGCAGCCACAGACTGCACCCAGCACAGCCAGTGATTTTCATACAGAGGTGGCATTACCAATAAAAAAAACCTAAACAGCCTACTTACAATATTACTTCATCGAAATTTTGTATTTTCCCACTGTTGTAGTATAGATCATATTCCGCCAAATATTTAATTAGTTGTTTGGGTGTATTACCACCAAATGAATAAAAACAAATGTTTTCTCATTATTTTTGTACTAACATGTCCAATGAGTACCAATATTATTAGATGAATCTAAATTTACTATTCCACATTCAATTTTTGATGGTATATTTGGTAAATCATCAATCATTAATACACTATGAAAGTGTTTAATTTTCGGTTGGTTTCCAAGTTTTTCTATATCAAAATTAGATAAATGACTAATAAATCTTTCAGTCACATCTTCGCAATGTTTTTTACTTTCTGTACTACAGACCCTTTATTTTCATCACTATCTTACGTCTTTTCTGTTCTTCCAATTCTTTATCACCTTTCTTCTAGTCCATTACTGCTTTTATAATACCAGCTGCTCCACCAGCAAGTGAACCAGTAGTTGCTAGAAATGGTAATGCAACCAAAAGTAATGGTAGAAATCCACCTACATATTGTGGCAGTCCTTTTCCTTCCCTCTTTTTTGTTAGATGTTCAATAATATTTTTCACAACAGGAATACCTAATATAACAAGTAAATTTCCACCGATTTTCTAATCTTTTTTCTCTTTTGGACATCAGTAAAAATGGTTCAATCGCATTTAATTGTTCATTATTCAACTTTAATTTAATTGATTTTGGTTTAGTCATGCCACTAGGTAGCAAAGTATAATTGATTGTAAGGTTATTCATTTCTATAGATCAGAAACTAATAGGTTTTCATAATCACCAACCATTTTCATCCACACCTAAACCCATTCATAATTTTCGTTTTCTATACATTACTCCTCTAACTGCTGTAGTTGCAACTTTTTGTCCTAATGAAGCATCACTTGCGTGCATTCTTTCTTTTGCAGCTAACTGAAGTTCTTTATCAGCTTCGTGCCTAGACTCTACATGTGTATGATCTCTGCATACAATGTCATGTTGTTTACAAGCTGCATCTAGTGGGTTTATTCCTTCATCCCCTCTAACTAATCTTCGTTCTACTTTCGTTCCTGGACCACAGAATCGATAACCAGGAATATGCATTTCGAATGGTAATTTTTCAATCACAGTGTTTACTAAACCTTTTCCATGTTAATCACTTTTCCGAAATGTGTGAGGAAGACTATTCAAAAAACTAATCAGAAACGAAATTGCTTCTGGATTATCGATTATGAAATCACTACATTTATTTGTTAACATCTGTGCTATAGTAACTGTTTCATTGTGAAAATTTTTATTCCCCGCTAGTTCTTCGCCATGAACACTGCTAATCTATCATTTAATTGACGGACATCATTCAACCAAACATATTCAACTGGTTTTTCTGCATATTTTTTAACCAAACCTTCACCTCTTTTTTCAGATGAATTTACTTCTGAAGAATCTGCAGTATCAATAGTTTGTCTTCTTAAGTTTGGAAAATAGTCATCAGCGATCAGCAAGCTTATAGCTTGGAAAGAGAAGATGTAAAATGTAGACAAAAGTTTAAGCCTCTTTCGAGATTAAGGCCTAGAACCCAGACTAATGCCGCGTTCCCTTTCACAAAACTCTAGGTTATAACTTAGCTAGCGAGCCAGTACGGCTAAGAGGATGCTTTCACTGAGGTACTGCTGATTAAAAGAGATAATTGGTAATCTGAAATTCGAAATTAATTATTGATTCTGTATGGAAGCACCCTCCTGGAATCTAATTATGAATTTGACGTCCCAGTGTTACTCCTTAAGCGAGAATCTTTCATATTACTTATCGGAAATGACAAGAAAATATCAAATGAATTTAGCAAGACAATTCTGAACCACCAAAGGAAGCAAATGGAGGACTATTTCTAATTGGCGAACGTATTCTACAATTACACTAGCTACAGGAGGAATACATTCACTCGCCGGCCGGAGTGGCGGAGCGGTTCTAGGCGCGTAAGTCTGGAACCACGCGACCGCTATGGTCGCAGGTTCTAATCCTGCCTCGGGCATGGATGTGTGTGATGTTCTTAGGTTAGTTAGGTTTAAATAGTTCTTAGTTCTAGGGTACTGATGACAGAAGAAGTTAAGTCCCATAGTGTTCAGAGCCATTTGAACCATTTGAATACGTTCACTCAGCCGAGGCACTAAGCTGAGCAGCAGTACGGAAGTTCTTTTTTCGAAGACGCAGCGACGCTGGCTGCTACCTCGTTGACTGGCAGCCAAAACACCTGAACCACAGCCCAGTGACTTTGATCTAAAGCATAGTTAGGAATAATATCGAGACTCATCGACTGTAACTCAAATACCATAATTAAAGACCACTGGGAGCTGTCGTAATTACTTTTTCTGTCAAATTGAGAATCTCATTTGACACATGCGATTTTTTTTTTGTTTTCAGCATCACCCATGGTTATCCTGCAGACTATTATGAACTTACAAACAATTTCTAGTAAAAATATTTTCTTTGGTATTGGCCAGGTTTCAAAATAAGGACCCCAAGTGAGGCCAAAAGCTCGCAAAGAAATGAACCCGACGAGTGTATGCAAAGCAAATTCGATTGGTACTTCTGCTAACACGAAGGAAGAAGCAGCTATCATCAGCGCATGTGAAAAGCAACAGATGATGTTGACAGTACTGTGTGTATTGTCTCAAATTATGTCTTCATTAAGCGAAATTGCCATTCAGTCTGCAATAGTCAAAGTAATAAATAGTATCATACACATGTACTACATAAAATTTGATCGATGATACAACTCTTTTAGTGATAGCGAAATGCGTTTGATGAACGGCCGTGTCAACATGCAGTGTACTTTACACGCAGGGATACCAGAATATCAGTAAGACATCCATCAACCTCCGTATGGGATGAACTTTGTATGCAGGGATTCGAAATTGGCTGTGTTTGCTTTACGATTAGTGTCCGATTTTTTATATAGTTCTCTATTTTTGGCTGATTATGACTCAGTCGGTGACTCCAATTTTTATTTCATTTCAACTTCAGAGGACATGCAGAATGACTCAGAACTGCTCTGAATATAGTGATGTCTAGCTTGTGACAGCTGAAAGACTGTCTTATATCGGCTGACAATCATAACTGGTGGCAATTATGCGCCAAACGCTTCTGATCAACTTCTCGTTCAATGCCGTAATTCTTTGCTTGCTACAGTTGTTGTTTTAAATCTGAGGGCAGGTTCGACAAAATTTTTCCATAGAAGCGACTTATGAATTGGCACCCCTCTTTTCTCTCCTGTATTCTCACGCTTGTCAACTTTCGCTACCACCTGCGATATACACAGTATACAAGTGTTACTTTTGGGCGCTGTTACTAATAGCAATAGTCCTGTATAGAAATCTTGCTCTTTTGGCGCTTCTGAAACCTCTCTCAGATTGGCACCCCAAGCGGCTGCTTGCGATGCATGGGCCTAAAACCGGGCCTGTTATTTCAGTAGATAATTTGCGTAACAAATGGTACCCAAGCGAAACAATGGTCATTGCAAATGTTATATATGTTAAAAATTGAGAAATTTAAATAGAAATAAAAGGGGAGGGAAAGGATAGGAATGGGAGGTACTGATGATATCAGCTGCACTGGGGCTCTATGGGGAATCTGCGGCGACGAGTGAAAATGTGTGCGGCCCAGGACTCCAACCTGGTATTTCTTGGTTTAGGGTGGATAAGTGGAGCTAGGTGGGAATGTGAGTCGCTGTGGAGCAGCCGAGCACAGTGTTTATCACAAATGAACGGACTATCTCGGCCCGTTCCCCAGTGACCCACATTAGCACCAAGCGCATCTATCCGCAGTACCCTTCTATGTCCTCCACGTTTACTAATTTTAGATTCCCAGTGAAGGTCGAACGTAAACGTTCATCCGCATTGAGGGTTGTGAATTCATTGCCCATCGAGGTGAATCAATTAATGAATACGTGGTGTCTGTTCAACCACATATTCATATAAATTGTTCGGCATTTTCGAAAAGTTATCACGGCTAGCATGAAAGTTCCCCTGAGTATAATACGTTTTTGTCCACTCATTTCCGTCTACACCTCATTTTAGGTGCACTACCTGGAATTCACAAGTTTATTCCTCTTTACAAATGCTCAAAATACTGCCTTCTCCTCAATGTTTTACTGTACTGTACAAATGCGTAATGCATTATAATTATTGGAATAGCTCGTTATAAAACTTTTACACAGAAATTTACAACTTTGACAATGATGAAGATAAGAAATAGGAAGCTTCGCTCCAGAAATGACGACGAAAGCAATGTGCGGAAAATATTGTTTAAAACAAGATGAAAGAGCACCTGTTAAGATAGTGGGAGGAATCATCAATGGTACTAGAGAAAGCCATAGAGGGCAAAAGGTTTAGGGGAAGACTGATATTGTAATACGTACAATGTATAACTGAAACTGTTTAGTGGAGATGGAGAGGTTGGCACAGGAGAGGAAGTCATGATGAGCTACATCAAATCATTCAGAAGACTAGAGGAAAATACACTACATTAGAGAATTATGTATATGTTGTCGCTATTTTGCAGTTGTGGGCTTCAGTCCGAAGATTGGTTTGATGGACTTATCTTTGTTAATCCAACAAGTGTATTATCTCGATGTAACAGTTCCAACTTACAGCCACTTTAAACTTCTTACCACACTCAAGTATTAGTCTTTTTCTTCTGTTCTTCCTCAACCTCCTTTTCGCCCCCCCCCCCCTACACACACCACCATCCATTACAAAGTCATGATTTCTCATACATCCGAATCCGAATATCTCCCACCAAACGATACCTACTTTTAGTTAAGTTATAAACTAAATACCTTCTCACCTCAAATCTATTCAGTTGTATCTACCCTTATAATCTTCAGCAGTCTTCTGAAGCATTACATTTCAAACACTTCAGTTTTATTCTTGTCTGAACTACTTACAGCTCACGTTTCACTTCTGTTCAAGGCTTCCGAAAAGACGTTCCAATATTATAATTTATAATGAATGTAAACTAGTTTCTCATTTTCAAAAACGTTTTTCTTGATATTGCACCCTGCTTTTCCTATCCTCTCTGCTTCAGTATCTTCAATTATTTTGCTGCCTAAATAACAAAACTCATCTACTACTTTTAGTGCCCTATTTCCTAATTTCATTCACTTATCATCGCTTGTCTTAATTCGACTACATTTTATCATCCTTGTCCTAATTCTGTTGATCTTTATCTTACCAAAGATTCACATTAACGTTTTGTTCCATTGCTCTTCTAAGGATATCCTTTAGCAACAGGATGAATTGTTGTCGGCTAAACACAAAGTTTTAATTTCTTTTCCCTCTCAGAGCTTTAATTTCCTTCTCAAATTTCTCATTGGTACCCTTCACTGGTAGTTCAATGCACAGACTGAATAACATTGGGATTAGATTGCAGTTTCTCACTGCCTACTCAACAACTGCTACAATTCATGCTATCCAGCCACAGTCTGGTTTATATCCAAGTTTCAAATAAACTTTCGCTTCTTGTATTTTATGCTGCTAGCTTCAGAACTTCATTGTGTCTTCCAGCCAACATTGTCATATGTTTTCTCAAAATCGATGAATGCTTGAAACGTAAGTTTACCATTCTTCAACCTACTTTCTACGATAGGGTCAAATGGTACATATGGCTCTAAGCACTAACGGACTTGAGGGGTCCACACCGTAGTTCAGGTCGAAAAAAATCGATTTTCGGTTTTCATCATATTTCGATAGATTAAGGTTTTATTTAAGTACTCTGAAAAGGATTTTGCTGAAAAAAATTTTTTCCAGCATATATAGAGCATTTTCATACCACGTGTGTTTATGGGCCACACCCACTTTTCTGTCACCCACTTTTCTGCATACATTTTAGATCTTTATATCCCCTACATTCAAACTTCACAGAAGCTCGGTTGGAAGAGCACTTGCCAGCGAAAGCAAAGGTCCCGTGTTCGAGTCTTGGTCAGGCACACAGTTTTAATATGCCAGGAAGTTTCATATCAGCCCACACTCCGCTGTAGAGTGAAAATTTCACTCTAGATACCTCTGTTACCCTAAGAAAATGGAGAGATGGAAAGGACACTTGGACCACTTCCACTAACCTAAGTCAGCCAACTGCCATCTCCTCCTAGGGATTCGTGGGAGAAGGACTCAGCCTGTACTGGGCTGGTGGAGAGAGGGAGAAGTGTACTTTACTAATATTGTAACAACTCATTTAGGGATCGAGTATAACAGCCGACAGCTGGTGGCAGAGTGGTTCTAGGCGCTTCAGTCTGGAACCAAGCGATCGCTACGGTCGCAGGTTCGAATCCTGCCTTGGGCATGGATGTGTGTGATGTCCTTAGGTTAGTTAGGTTTAAGTAGTTCTAAGTTCTAGGGGACTGATTACCTGGGATATTAAGTCCCATAGTGCTCAGAGCCATTTGAACCATTTAGAACACCAATGCAAAACATGCGGTCTGACATGCTTGGGGTTATGTCACACAGCCTTCAGACATGCGAACCACTAAAAGACTCTGCAAACGGAATGGCTAATCGTCAACTGTCAAAATCATGCACCAGTCTTTATTTTAACAATTTGAGCAACTACCGCTTTCCGGTGTGTTCGCCATGAGGTCCAGTGCCCAACTGACCTATTGCACAGTACCACCTCCAGAGCACGCTATCATCCCTTTAATCTCTTCGACCGCTTTCTCTCTATCACCATTCTAACAGGACACCTCTGATGCACAGATACTGATGTCACAGATCGTGCTGTTCCACTGTTTGTGACATGTTTGTGACGCCCATACTGATGTTACACTTCGTGCTGTTCCACCACTCATGACTTGTGTGTGTAACGTGCATATGGACTTCACAGGGCGTGCTATTCGAAAACTGTTCCACCACTCCTAAATAATTCAGTACACTGATGTCCGGACACTAAATCAACTTGTAAGCAGTCCAAATAAAGCATAGCACGGCCTACAGACTTCCTCACAAAATAATCCAACAGATCCGCGCAAGCACCACCCGCAGCCCCCTGTCCACTGCACCGCACTGGAGGCTACCATGGAAGTGACCCAACTGTCGGCTGATAAGTCACCCACAGCTGCTCACAATAATGAGGCAGTGACATCCTATTCATACTCCACACCTCAGAAATTCCTCTCAAAGTACGTGTTCACCTGGCCACAGTTGCTAACGCGACAGGACAAGAGTGTAGACCTATTAATTCAGAGTGCACTCACTCCAGCTATGGACCACGTGCTCATGTGTTTTTCAATGTTGCTGGTCCAGTGGGACCACTATTCACCATTGTTTTCTGAAGAGGAGACTTTCAGTGCTAAAATTATTTTACACAGATCGCTAAATTGCACTCACAGTTTAACCCACGGAACTTGCCTACTGATCATCAAATACATACATACTAGACTCACAAGAATATTGGAAGCCAAGAACATATTTACCAGTCTAACTACAATTAAATATTATTACGACTGCTGCAACAGTCTGACACTGATCGATGTAGACGTAATATCTGCCCTTGATGGTTGTGGTTTGGGAACTTATATTCGTACCTATAGACCGCATATTTTTCCACATAAAACTACTCTCTCATACCCTCGTGGTTATCTATGTGGTGAATCTATAAGTCCCTCATGATTGGACAGAAACTCACCTCCTGTAGTCACTCTACAACATATGCCACAGTAATTTTACAATACAATATATATACATTTTACACAAACAGTGCAATTATCTTTTATATCTGTACAGCACCTGAAAAAATTATGGTATGCCTTCACTCACGCTGGCTATATGTCATAATGCTCCTCAGCCCTTGGGAAGTACCATCAGCCTATTATTTCTTTCTGCAGACTTGACATTCAGCAGCAATAAATTATAGTACACTGATCACCATATTGTACCTTGCAAAGTGCCACACATATCTTCAAATACAGAAAGACTCTTACTCAATTACGCTGCTCTCCCACTGAGGACAAGAGGTTGAATATTAGAGCATGAAACTGATCTCCTTCCCAGGAATAAATCACCACATACCGTGTCGATGTAGATATCACACAATTCGTATCCTCCACTATACAAAATTATCCCTTTTAGATTCGAGCACCCTCAGCGGACCGAAGTCGCTCTCAAAACTATTCTACAAATTCGGGATCGTCACCCCTCGGCACAAACGCATTACTGTTTCTGGTCTGAACATGTTTCCTTGCTTGCTCGCTTTTCTACACAGTTCTCCAGACTCAGGGATTCAAGAACAAATGTATTTTTGCACGGTTGGCCATAATATTATACCATTTTCGCGGTACTTCTCAATAGCAAGCACTCGGCAGCATTCTACCGACTGCTAGTGCAACATAATTCCGAAGATATAGACTGGAAATTATTTCTCTACAAACCCAAACTTTAGCGAGGTGCAGCGTGTTGTAAGCCACTGAGTAACTAGAAAAAAAATATATGAAACTGATATTTCCACTCTCGAATACCGATGTTGGTGATGTAACAGATTCCAAATCATCCCTATAATTTTCAAGCCAACTAAGACCTTTCCATGTCTAGAGAACCGGCAAACGTCTCTTCCATATGCTAGATGCACACACCACAATAGATCTTCTCTCAACTAAATAAAGGCGTGAAATGTGCAGAAGCAGTCAACTGAACAATTTACATTGAGGGCAATAGCCCTCGAGAGCAAACGTACCTCTGTACACATTCTTCTCAAATTTCCACTTGATCACGAAAGCTCCCCAACAAACACTGAGTATTAGTTCCCTATTCGGTCGTCTAGACAATGCCAAAGTTAACTCAGATACATTCCTATACTCCAACAGTCCTCTGCATTCGGACAGCTGCTGCCGTTTACGGGAAACATGAATCATTACCATCACAGGCCACGAATTCACAGAATCATTCTAGAAAACCAGTCACATATATGTTTCATCATTATACTTACAATTAAATGTTACAATCGCGGTCTCTACTGAACGGCTTTCGACAATGAGCGAAGTATCAGAAATACAGCATGCTGAAGGCTGTGGCTCTGGAAATGCAAATATCTGTCCCTTCGTTACAACTGGATATAGTCATTTCCTTTACACGTCGGAACACAAACACATACATTATAAGCCTAATGCTCAAATGCGACCGTGTCACGTAGCCCCACTACTACTAAGTATAATACTCTACCAATAAATGATTCCACACGATGCAAACTAATACAGACCGAAAATCAACGATGGGTTTTTCTTGCGAGTGCTACCACTGACCCTTAGATAGCGAGATGTAATTGACCTGATGTTAAAGACAAAAAAACCAATTCGCAACAACTACTGCATGTTACTGTCACAAGCTATCTTGGTTCTACAGGTGCACACAAGTATCCATGTTAAAAGCTATACTCGCTTTACTAATAGATTTACGACATTATCTCTGAGTGAGGTGAATTTTTCTGGACAAATACCGTGATGGTGATCATATGAATGTGTATTATCAGACCAACATGTTGCCCATTTTGCAACTTCTTTATAAAATTACCATATTTTGAAAGGGATTTGACTAATGAACGTGGTATGTAAGTGGTATTAGCGACTCATTCACACTGCCCCAGTTAGTTAATTATATAGTATTTGTAGCACATTCTATCTCAATACAATATGAGAGGTTCTGCGATATATCCACTGAATTATAGGTGATGACTGATTAAAAAGGAACACAAACAGTATGTGCTGATTGAGGTCATAAGAAAATGTATACTAGCTTCTCATATCTTTAGTGTTATGCTACCTGCTAGAAATGATGTCTGGGATTTAGAAACAGGTCTTTCCATTCAAGCACATACCTGCATCAGATCACACTCACAAGTGAGTTCTAGCACTCTCATATCTTGCAACAAGTCATCTTCCTCAAATCTGTCTGCTACAGTAAATTTACAACCTGATTTTTAGCCAGTCCCTACGCATCTTGCAGCTGCGCCGATTTCTAAAGCTTCGCACATATGATCGTTCCATTCTTAAGTCGAAACTGATCAGAAGTCCGAGATAACCATACCCACCACTTTCTGCTACCTGTGAAGAAACAGAGCAACCTGAGTTAGTGTGACAGGACCATGTTTTCACCGTTCGATGGAAATGCACACATTGATGTGCATCCTCAAACTACGTACAACTACTACAGATCCGCATCCATTCAAATCTATCACCCCAACATGCTATCATCGTCATTCTTTACCTCACAAACAGAGAAAATTTAAGAACTGTGAAAGTTCCACTAATCTGATTCGTCATAGAACTCACCTAGACACCATTTCTCACCCGATGACGCAAAGCTGCGGTTGCAGTGGAGGATATGAATCGTATGTTTACTAGATCGAACGTTATGCAGTGATATATTGCTGGGATGGGGATCAGTTTCTCGCTCTAATATTCAAGCTCCTGTCCTCAGAGCGAGAGCAGTTCAATTGAGTTAGAGTCTTTCTGTACTTGACGATATGTATGGTACTTGTCGAGGTTTAGTTGGTAGTGCAATACAGTGATCAGTGTAAAATAGTTTATTGCTGCTGAATGTCACGTGTGTAGAAAGAGATAAAAGGTTGACGGGGCTTCCCAAGGGCTGAGGAGCATCGTGACATATAGCCAGTGTGAGTGTAGGCGTCACTAACTGACTCACTGGTCATACTGGACTCGAAAGTCCATTACCACAGCAACGTATTTTCGCCATCTGTCCCTGTCTTGGGCTATTTCCTTCCATTCACCTTCAATACCTAGGCTCCTCAAATCAGCCTTCACATTGTCCTCGCATCTACGCCTCAGTCTCCTCATAGGACGTTTTCCCTTTAAGTGCCCTGCCAGGACTCTGTGTGCTGCCCTGCCTTCATCCATTTGAGCTATTTGACCCACCCATCGCAGCTTACGTCATTTAATAATACTGATTATGCCAGGGCTTGAATAGAGTTCGTGAACTTCTTCGTTATGCAGTTTTCGCCACCCTCTGTTAATGTCATCCCTTTTTGCTCCGAAAATTTTCATCAAAACTTTGTTTTCAAATACTTGAAATGGCTTTTCATTTTGCACAGTGAGAGACCAAGTCTCACACCCATACAGCATAACTGTTAAAATCATAGTTTTGTATATTCTAATCTTTAATTTCCTAGACAATATCCGTGATGAAAGTAATCTATTCAGTGAGAAGTAGTATGCATTTCTCACCCGTAATCACTTCTTCAGTTCAGATTCAATCTCATTTCTTGAAGTGATGCCCACGCCTAGGTACCTAAATGTGTTCACTTTCTCAAACTGCATGTCTCCAACTCCTAACATTTCCTGATATACTGCTGTTGGCAGTCTAGTAGTAATCAGGTATTCACTTTTGTCTTCACTTATCCTTAGACCTTCATCTTCAGTAGCCTTGATTAATGCATTACATTTGCTGTTACAGATTCTTTCCTATCGCTAAAGATGTTTAGATCATCTGCATACCCTAATATCTTAGTATTTCCATATAACTCCACACCCTCTGAATTATCTGCTGCCATTCGTACAATATATTCTAGGACTAAATTAAAAAGTAGTTGAGACAGGGCATCTCGCTGCTTAAGTCCGTTCTTTATTACAAATTCTTCTGACTCCAATTTCCCCACGCATACTCTACCTTTTGTGTTTTTCAAACTGGCTTCTATAAGTCTAACATACTTCTTTGGTAATACAAGTTCCAAAAGAATTCTGTACAATTTTGATTGCAATGCTGAATCATATGCTTTCGTAAAATCTATGAAAAGGTTATGAACTGGTTTGTTGTATTTCCTTTTCTTTTCCAAATTTTGACCCAAGCTGAATATTCGGTCTATAGTTGATGTGTTCCTTCAAAAGCCAGCTTGGTAATCCCTCACAATTTCATCTGTATATGGTGTAAGCCTGCTTAGCAAAATAATCGAGAAAATTTTGAAACATACTGGTAATAGCGATATCCCTCTATAGTTACTACAATCCATTTTGTCGCCCTTCTTAAACATTGAAGTCAGATTCGACTCCTGCCACTCTTCAGGTATCATCTCTGAGTTCCATACTTAAGTTATCACTTTGTGAACTACTTCCATCAATTTCTGTCCCCCCATTTTCAACTAAGTCTCCAGTTATGTAATCTGATCCTGTTGATTTATGGTTTTTCAATTTTTTGATTGCATCTCTTACTTCCTTTAACGCTGGCTCAGGTGTCTGGGGTCCTGCTGTATGTATTTCGTACGCCTGCTCATTTCCTGCTTCCTGATGTACATTTAATAGATGCTCAAAATAGCCCTCCATTTACTTAATATAGCACTGGGGTCTGTCAGTATTCCCCCAGCATCCCCTCGAAGTGCATTTGTTCTAGCCTTTAACCTCTTCCTATACCCATTTATGTCTAGGTAAAGCTCCCTAATGTTTTTTGTTTTACTGTTTGCTTGCATTTTTTATTTGATTGTTCAATTAATCCCTCTTCCTTGCCCATAGCCTACGACCAACTACCTTCCCATGTTCAAGAACTCCTCTCGTTTTCTGTCTCCCATTCTATCCCAATGTAATCACGCCTTTCTCCTTTCCTCTACCAATTTCTTGCATTCCTTATCAAACCATGGTTTCCTCCAGTACTTCCTAATTGTACCTATTGTGACCTTCGCTGCCACTTTGATATTATTCCTCACCTCATTCCGGAGGTGAGTGTAGGCATACCACAATTTTTTCTGTTGCTGTACAGATATAAAAGATAACTGCCCCGTTTGTGTAAATTGTATTGTAAAATTACTGTGGCTTATGTTGTAGCATGACAAGAGAAGATGAGTGTGTGTCCTATCATGAGGGATGTATACATTCAGCATATAGACAACAGCAAGGGTATGAGAAAGATTTTTTGTGTGGAAAATTATGCGCACCATAGACATGAATATTCGTTCCCGAACCACAACCATCAAGGGTAGACCATACGTCTACATCGATTGGTGTCAGGCTGTTATGGCAGTCGTTATAATATTTAATTGTAGTTAGACTGGTAAATATGTTCCTGGCTTCCGATATTCTTGTGAGTCTAGTTTGCATGTATTTGATGCTCAGCAGGAAAGTTAAACTGTGAGTGCAATTTAGCGATCTGTGGAAAATGTGTGCCTGTGATGTCAAAAATCTAAGGGTTCTTGCGTCATCACTTGACATCATGGCCGCCCCCTGGGATGACAGCCCTCTCTGATGGTGACGTGTTTAGTAGGTCAGTTTCAGTCCGCACCTCGTGGCGAACACACTGGATGGTTTTGGTGCATGAAATTGTTTAAATAAAGGCCAATGTCCAGCACTGGTCAAGTCCTTTTCCAACGAATCCTTAGGAGTAGGTGGCGGTCGGGTGACTAAGGTTAGTCCAGGTTTCCATTCTTTCACACCATTTTCTTAGCTTAGTAGAGAAACCCCCAGTGACTTATCTTCCCACCAAAATTCAAACTTGGCGTCAGTTCACAGGAAGAAGTGGCAGTTGAATGACTTAGGTTAGTGGAGGTAGCCCAATTGACCTATCTTCCCATGATGTTTCTTAGGTTAGTGGAGGTGTGATGCATTAACCTATTGCAATTTTAACTTTGTGCCATTTTTCTTGGGGAAGGGAGGGTAGTGGTGCATGGCCTTTTCTTGCCATAATTCATACTTCCCGCCAAAATCTTCCATCCTGGATGATATCACAGCCGCCATCTTGGATGACGCCATGCACTGTTGCCAACGCTACACAACGCCATCTTGGATACATCTGGCAGCAATGAAAAGTGGGGCAGGATACGCTTTGCCCCAATACTAACTATCAGCACCAACAACTTCCATTCACCACTGGAAATCCAACATAGGCCGGAGATGTTCTGGGCTACTGATATTGATTTCGCCCATCTGCAAGATGTTCACATGGCCAGTCTCCTGTATATCAATGGCTATAACGCCCTCGCATACCCATGGGTCATGTAGTGGCCATCTACATATACGAAGGGATTCCTGTCACCAGTTATCATCCTTCCATCAGCTCAGGGCATGGCGCTCACTGCAGTGGGGACACACTTCATTAATGTCTGCACCCTCTCATCAACCAAAGACATGAACAGGCCCAGTTATATTCTGAGGACACCAACTCCCTGTTTTGAGGGGGATATGAACAGTGGTTCCTAGTTTGTGGTTTTGAATGCGCTCTGAACTCAAAAGATTAGATTCCCCATTTAACTATGCGCCGGGACTTCCTTCTAAACGATACTTTGGAAGTCCAACATTGGGACTGTTCTCGTCATATCTGGCTCACCAGCCATTCTGCAAGCGGCTAGACAGAATATATATATCTCACAGATTCTTACATGTGCGATATTGAACGCCGAACTCTGGCCACTGGCCATTTCCGACCATTGTACTTACAACTGCACGGTCCTCAGAGTGAACTGAGTGAAGGGATCAACAACGATCTTCAACGGATGTCATGCGACGTCCACTATGACCCAATGCAACGAACAATAACGAACGAAAACAAAAAGAAGGCAATAAAACGCGTAACTGCCGAGCGTAGGGTTGCGGGATAGATTCTCAGTCGGATCTTCGATTTCGAGACTTCGTTTTAACCTAGCCTGGAATGTGAGCACATACCGAAATCACGTTGAAAAAGTATACTTATTCACATTTTCAAGAAACATTTTTCTTATTTCGTGAAGCACACTGTCTTTTATTTTCAAACAATAAAGGTATTTTTTTGGCTTTATCATTACATGTGTAACATTTTACTCACACGCCTGTTTAATTTGGTTCCGTACAAGGAAGATATAATTTCTTATATCAAGAGAAGCTCATTTAATTGCTTCATTCAAGACACTTCTGTTATGGAAATAGCAGTAACAATGGAGAGCGTAAGGAAGGGCTGAAGTGGTAGTAGTAAGTTCACAATAAAGAGTAATGTTCAATGGAAAACCTTGCACCAGGGTATGAACCAAACGAAATTATTATACGCAGCTTTAAAAAATGTCACTCCGTCGTTAAGTACGTAATTATATCACACAAAATGCGGGATTAAAACGTAAAGATGAGCGTGTGCTCCATATCTGGCCTTTGTGTTTATGTTGTGCCATATTTATGATTGGATCTAAATACAAACATCGGCACAGAATTACAAGTGGAAAGCAATATTTCTAGCTGAAGTTTCCGCATCGCACCATGTTGCCATTCGTGTAGCTCACTGTTATGTACAACGGCACGTACCATCATTGCTGCAAATAGGAGGGTGTCGCACCATGGTTATTTATAACGACCAGCCTAATACATGTTCCGGATGCTGCAAGTATGTTCACCTACGTTCCGAGCGTCCCCACTGTCGGATCATATAACTTCCACAGCAGGATGTGGATTCTCCACCTACGCCTGCAATCATCACAGTAACATACGCGTCGGCGCTCACGACGCTTCCGTCTCTCCAGACGCAGCAGACCGATGTTGCAGTACCGGAATCACCCTCTGCAGACCAGTCCCTGACCGATCAGTCGGCCATTATATCAATGTTCACCGGCAATTGCAGGGACTTAGTAGCCATCGCCTCGGCGTGCCGCCTGAGAGAAGCAATTATTTCTATAGATTTCAATCGGGCCTTCGACAGAGTTGACCATAACTTCCTCCTGTAGGTGATAGACCTTATGGGATTTCACCCACCGCTCGTAGACACCCTATAGTACCTTCTGGCAATAATCAGCTCTCAGGCCCAGGTCAACGGATAGGCAGTGGACCCATTACCCACTAAGAGGTCTCTTCGACAATATTCCCCTTTCTACATACTTCTACGCAGTCGCACTCGAGCCACTCCTCAGAAGCCTCAGCCCCAGCATATCTGGCATCATCCTGCAGGACATCACCTTCCGGTATAGGGGTGTATGCTAACTGGTTCGTTCCACCAATGAAGTCCACAGCATACTAAAGAGGATCTCACGATACGAACAGGCTGCGGGAAGTCTTCTCAACATCAGTAAGGCGGAGGCGCTTGGATATTGGGCGCAGTGTTGGGTCTGCCAGTTACTGAACTGAGATATTTGGGAATCATTTTTATGAAGGATGTGCGCGTAATGGCAACGGCCAACTATCGACGGTTGCTACAGATTGTGCGCCTGATGGTACACCATAACCTGCTCCGGGACATGAAACAGATGTAATGTCTGGTCTACTTGAACCTCGACGAGGCGTCTACACCCAGTCACTTGGCACATGTCCTCCAATTCAGATGGTTCAAATGGCTCTGTACACTATGGGACTTAACACCTGAGGTCATCAGTCCCCTAGAACTTAGAACTACTTAAACCTAACTAACCTAAGGACATCACACACATCCATGTCCGAAGCAGGATTCGAACCTGCGACCATAGAGGTCGTGCGGTTCCAGACTGAAGCGCCTAGAACCGCTCGGCCACACCGGCCGGCGGTTCTCCAATTACCGGCGGTGATAGGTCACAGACTTTAGGCGGCCTTCGGTTATTTGCTATCCACAGGATACGTATTAAAAAATACATTATGACAATCTCACGCTGTCACCACGCGATATAGATCTGGGACTGGTTACCGTCTGGACAAGGGCAGATGCCATTTATATGTGCAATATATTTGAACGATGGACCAGAGAAGACACCTCTCTCATGGACATGTATTGGGGATCACGATGCCGATCTCTCACGCCCCAGCAGTGCCGGTGGCGCACGTTGTGACATAGCTTTCCACTGTATCGTTATTCATTATGGAATAAAGTTATGTCACGTCGGATCTCTCCGCAACGTGCCCACCAAAGGCAACACATTGTTACACCACTCTTCTGCGGGCCCTTTCATGTAACGTGGGCGAAGTCAAACAGCCAACTGTCAATTGGCCACGAGTGTGGAAAACGATACATCACCACTTTCTGCCCGCCGCCCTGCCTGCAACTTGTCATCAAGGCACCAACAAAAAATATGCAACCCGACATTGGCTCCGGACTGATGGACTCCCATCTTTGCCCTGAAGATTTCTGCAAGACATCCAAGATACGCTCAATAATGTTCATATCTGGGGAGTCTGGTGGCTAGCAGAAGTGTTTAAACTCGGAAAAGTGTTCCTGGAGCCACTCTGTAGCAATTCTGGACATGTGGGGTGTGCATTGTACTGTTGGAGTTGCACAAGTCCGACGGAATTCACAGTGAACTTCAATGGCTGCAGGCGATCAGACAGGATGTTTAAGTACGTGTCACATGTCAGAGTCGCATCTAGACGATCAGGAGTCCCATATCACTCCAACGGAACACGCCCAACACTATTACTGAACCTCCACCAGCTTCAACAGTCCCCTGCTGACATGCAGGGTCCATGGATTCATGAGGCTGTCTCCATACCCGTACACGTCCTTCCACTCGATACAATCTGAAACGAGGCTCGTCCTACCAGTAAACATCCTTTCAGTCATCAAAAGCCCAATGTCTACATCTACATCTACATCTACATTGATACTCCGCAAGCCACCCAACGGTGTGTGGCGGAGGGCACCTTACGTGCCACTGTCATTACCTCCCTTTCCTGTTCCAGTCGCGTATGGTTCGCGGGAAGAACGACTGTCTGAAAGCCTCCGTGCGCGCTCTAATCTCTCTAATTTTACATTCGTGATCTCCTCGGGAAGTATAAGTAGGGGGAAGCAATATATTCGATACCTCATCCAGAAACGCATCCTCTCGAAACCTGGCGAGCAAGCTACACCGCGATGCAGAGCGCCTCTCTTGCAGAGTCTGCCACTTGAGTTTATTAAACATCTCCGTAACGCTATCACGGTTACCAAATAACCCAGTGACGAAACGCGCCGCTCTTCTTTGGATCTTCTCTATCTCCTCCGTCAACCCGACCTGGTACGGATCCCACACTGATGAGCAATACTCAAGTATAGGTCGAACGAGTGTTTTGTAAGCCACCTCCTTTGTTGATGGACTACATTTTCTAAGCACTCTCCCAATGAATCTCAACCTGGTACCCGCCTTACCAACAATTAGTTTTATATGATCATTCCACTTCAAATCGTTCCGTACGCATACTCCCAGATATTTTACAGAAGTAACTGCTACCAGTGTTTGTTCCGCTATCATATAATCATACAATAAAGGATCCTTCTTTCTATGTATTCGCAATACATTACATTTGTCTATGTTAAGGGTCAGTTGCCACTCCCTGCACCAAGTGCCTATCCGCTGCAGATCTTCCTGTATTTCGCTACAATTTTCTAATGCAGCAACTTCTCTGTATACTACAGCATCATCCGCGAAAAGCCGCATGGAACTTCCGACACTATCTACTAAGTCATTTATATATATTGTGAAAAGCAATGGTCCCATAACACTCCCCTGTGGCACGCCAGAGGTTACTTTAACGTCTGTAGACGTCTCTCCATTGATAACCACATGCTGTGTTCTGTTTGCCAAAAACTCCTCAATCCAGCCACACAGCTGGTCTGATATTCCGTAGGCTCTTACTTTGCTTATCAGGCGACAGTGCGGAACTGTATCGAACGCCTTCCGGAAGTCAAGAAAAATAGCATCTACCTGGGAGCCTGTATCTAATATTTTCTGGGTCTCATGAACAAATAAGGCGAGTTGGGTCTCACACGATCGCTGTTTCCGGAATCCATGTTGATTCCTACATAGTAGATTCTGGGTTTCCAGAAATGACATGATACGCGAGCAAAAAACATGTTCTAAAATTCTACAAGAGATCGACGTAAGAGATATAGGTCTATAGTTTTGCGCATCTGCTCGACGACCCTTCTTGAAGACTGGGACTATCTGTGCTCTTTTCCAATCATTTGGAACCCTCCGTTCCTCTAGAGACTTGCGGTACACGGCTGTTAGAAGGGGGGCAAGTTCTTTCGCGTACTCTGTGCTGAAGAGCCCAGGTGAGGTGTAAAGCATTGTGACATGCAGTCTTCGAGGGTACACAAGTGTTCCTTCAGCTCTGAAAGACCCTATCGATGATGTTTTTTCTTGAAAGGTTCGCACGCTGACACTTGTTGATGGCCCAGCATTGAAATCTGCAGCAATCTGAGGAAGGATTGCACCTCTGTTACATTGAACGATTCTCTTTAGTCTTCGTTGATCCTGTTGTTGCTGGATATTTTTTGTGGCGGCAGCGAAGTCAGAGATCTGATGTTTTATCGGAATCCTGATGTTAACGGTACACTCGTGAAATGGCCATACAGGAAAATCACCACTTCATCGCTTTCTCGGAGATGCTGAGTCCCATCGCTCGTGCTCCACTGTAACACCACATTCAAATTCACTTAAATCTTGATAATCTGCCATTGTAGCACCAGTAACCGATCTAACAAATGCGCCAGACATTGGCTGATTCATGGAAATCTGCATTTACTGAAGCATTAGCAAGGTGGCAAGAGGAGGCTGTAGATACTTTAGATGAAATTTTGGAGATAGTAAACGCCAATGGCAGTAGACAAAAAAAAAGCCTCAGTTGCACCATTTTTGACGAAATATTGTTTAAGGTGAAGTAGCACAAAAACATGCAGTTTTATAATGTTTTCATTTCTATAAACTAATTCTAAGTACGATTATGTAATAAAAAATAAATATATTAATAAAAATTACATACCTGTGGAGACTATCGGTTTGGGAGAGTTTTTTGGAATACTTAGGGACAACGCCTGAAGTGGGATAGATTTTTTATGGTAGGATAAAAGTGGAGGTGCGAGGTACAGGTATTTTTGATTCTAGTTTTCTTCTTTCTTTTCATTAGATTAATTTTATTTAGATAAGGTGATCAGTGCAGCACCAAGTAGGAAAGATAGTAAAGCTGGTGGCGTCAGAAAACCGACATTGAGAGTTTGTTTTAACCTAACCTGGCAATGTTGTGAGGAGTCGCCAGCAACAATATACCATCCTGATTCCACTTGTTGAAGAGATGTTGGAAAAGTATACTTATTTTTGTTTTCAAGAAATATTGTTTATTCTATAAAGCCCATCCCCTTCTATTTTCAAAAAACAGAGTTTTTATTTTTCAATATTATACCTGCAACATTTTACTTATGTTCACGTTCATTTTTGTGCTCTACCAGGAATATAATATTCCTTATTTCAAGAAAAGATCATTTGATTACTTCGTTCAAGATATTTGTGTTCCTGAAGTAGGAATAATAATAGGGACCGTAAGGAAGGGCTGAAAGAATGGAAGGAGGTCCACAAAATAAAGAAATGCCGTCCAAAAAAACACTATGCACCAGGAATGAGCCACAAGCAATTATTATTATTATTATTATTATTATTGTTATAAATATAGAAAAATTTTATTGATTTTAATTAAAAATATATTTATTAATTTTATATACAAAAATTTTATTAGATTTTTAATGACTTATCTTGACCATATGGTAATGCATCTATTTTATTTCCCAATACATGAGGACTTAGTTCTTTTTTGTTTACTTGATTGTATATATTTCATGTTTTTCACTTTTAATTAAATTAATTTTTCTATATTGTTAAGCAAACAATCTTTATAATCTTTTAAACTTGTTTTAATTTTAACAATATGTTTCTAAATTCCTTTAGATATTTTTTCTATATTGTCACCCACTTTATAAGTATACATTTTTGCTCAAAAAAATAAAATTCTTCAATTACTTTTCCATTACATTCATCTTTTATTTTATCAATGATTTTTTTCTTTATTTGTTGAATATGATATGTTCTATCTGTTGGATAAATACTTGTATGAAAATAATCAATATTTAATTTTATGTCTTCATAAAAGTCTTCAGTTTTAATATTAAAAATATAACTATCTGTATCTTGATAACATAATTAAATATTTTCTCCATAATTAGGTTACATAACTCTATAGTGAAAATCATGCATTAATTCTTTAGAAACATCAAGTATACTTAATACAACATAAATAGGTTTATCAAAGGTGATTTTAGTTTTATGCATACGGATAGCAGCAAGATTTTTTATTAAATACAGTTCTACATTTAAAGTTTGGCGTAGCTACAGGTTTTTCACAGATTTTACTATTTGAAACAAAATTTATACCCTTCTATTTCTTACATTCTCCATTGTTTTACCAAACACAGAATTATTCATTAGCTAAGGAAATATTTTTCAAAATCATTTGTAGATTTAGTTCTTAACTGTGTGTTTACATCTATATACTTTTTTAACCAATTAGTCTGTTTAAATTTTAAAACTTAATGTATATATGTAAGTTGAAACCCTATTGATAAGTATTGCTTAAGATTTCTGTAATGTAGTACATAATTATGTTTTTATCTAAAGTAGTTACTAATTTACTTTCATTTGTACCTAGAACAAGTTTTGATACAGGAGCTAATGGTAAATTTTAATGCAAATCATGTAATTTTTTTGGATATTCTAAATCTACTTCAAATGTATAACCATTTTCAAAATTGTTTTAAATTTCATAGATTTCTGTACATTTAAAACTACTTGGTTCATACCATTTAATTCCACCATATGGTAAATATTGGTTCATAGCATAACCATATATGTTATTTGCATCTAGATATGTTATATAATTTCATATTTCTTTGTTATTATAACCTTTTCAATATTTGTTGTTTGTTTTTACATATCTTTTACAACATGATGAAATTCATCCTCTTACTCCTTTTCAACCATTAAAAGCATATCATAATCAAATAATAAATTAAGTTCTTGTACAGTAATTCTTAACATTGCATCCCAATATAAGCCAGGTGCTGTATAATACCAAGAAGGATCTAAATAACATGTTTTTATAAATAATTTTCTAAATTTTTGAAAATTCAGCTAACATTATTACATAAGTTTTAAGTTACACATCATGATATTCACCAAAATTTTTGATATTGAATTTTTCCCAAACTAGTTTTGCAAGTTTATAATCTTCATCAGTTATATTACAATCATTTAATTCATTGTAAAACTCTTCTGTTGCTGATAATTGTGTTTCTTCAAATTTTTTCCAAGAATCTATATACTCATATGGATAAACACATTTTCCAATTGCTAAATTAAATGATTCTGGAAGAAAAAACTTTTTAATATTTTTAAATTGATTTATCTTTAAATTTGATGAAACTATACCAATTGAAGAATCCATAAATTTAAATCTATTAACAAATCTTACTTTTAAATTTTTTGTATATTTACCAAAACTAATGTATTCATTTTCATTGCATGGTATTAGTTCTATTTCTGTATTATCATAACCAAGTTGTTTTACAAAAAGATGTGAATCATAACCACATAAATTATATAAATAAATGGGTCCAACATCAGAGTGCTGTTGTTTTAAATTACAATTATTGTATAATGGAGCAATATCTTTTCCAGTTGGATGATCATGATGACAAACCTTTTTATTATTTTTTGTATAATGATATTTACACAATGTAGAAAATTTTGAATTATTATGTATTTTGTTTTCTTCAATTTAAGTGGTTTCATTTCTTCATTTACAGAATAAATTTTTCCAATTTCTTCCACTTCATCCTTTTATACATTCAATAAATTTTTTATGGGTATTTGTTCCTCTATAAAGAACAGGATTTTTGTAATTTCCTTATGATGTTGTTGTAGTCTTCAGTCCTGAAAATGGTTTGATGCAGCTCTCCATGCAATTTCCATATATGTATTTCATATAATAACAAAATCGACTTAGTTCATCTTTTTGATATTTCATTCCATATGATTTTTCTGGATTTGCTTCACAATTGTCCATTTCTGAAAGTTAACTTTCAAAATCAGCATAAATAACAAATGCAACTTTTTGAGTATATTGATAATTTTTAAAATATACATTTTCTCCTTCACTTGGCATTTCAATTTTTAATCGTTTTTTAATTAAACAATTTGGTGTATGATTATCAATTTTTTCTTTAGTATTCAAATGTAGTAAACATAAATGACAAATAAATTTTACTTTTCGATCTTTGGAAATTTGACTTGATACAGGTCTAGATACATTTTTTATACAATATTAGGGTGAATAATTATCTTTCTTGAAATAAAGTAGATTTATATGTTTTTTCTTTTTAGATGGTGTAATTTTTAGTGGATACACTTGATATGTTTCATCATCATATGAATAATCATTTAACCTCTTGTGCTCGCGCTAGAAATAGTCATGGGAGCGCTGGCGCAGGCGGTCGGCCGACCGTCTGAGAGTTTTCATTAATCTCTTGAGGTTTTCCGTTTTTAAAGCTCATATATCCATAAAATATGGACATAGGATATCTCACACAATATTGCAAACACATTTGTAATCAAAATTATTTACTTAACAATAAAATATAGAATGGAATACAAACAGGAAACCAAATAACCATATGAAATATAAGAACATTTTTTATTGCAATCTTATGTGGCTATATAATGTAATACTTAAGACTAGAATTATTCACGGTCTCAACTCGTCACAAGAAAAGCTAATTTTGCTTTGATAAAAGAATTTTTGATTGAAAACGTCACAAAGATTTCTGTCAGGCGAAAAATGCTGATCAGCCTGTATCCATTTCATTTTCGTTTTGAGGCTGGCAACAATTATTGCACGTAACTCTCGTGGTTGAATGTCATAGACAGACGTTTCTTCCACATTCGCCGCATTCTCGCTTTGTTTTTATATTCTTTTTTGAGTCACACAAATAACATATTCTTCTCCTTGTAGGGGTTGATACAACTGCATAAACCACTTCACTCTCTCTCTAATTTTCCAAAAATACTAACAAATATTTTGCTAAATGCTTCAATTTAGCTCTTCCTTTCAGGGTTTCGCTCATCAGTTCTAAAGCTAACGGATGTAAGAATAGTCTTCTCGTTTTTTCTTTCATATTACCTGTGTTGAACTGAAACCTGCGTAACGAATTTATTCCTGCTAAGTCAAGCGGAAAAATATACATGCACGCCACCTTTGTGTTCTTGATGATGTTGAAATTCTGGAGCACATGAGGTCTACAGTATCAACTCCACCTTTGGTTGAATTATAGTCTGTGATTTGTAGAGGTTTTCGCTATCTTCATCAATGATATTGGTATCATGCACTGTTGAGAGCACTACTACAGCTTTCCTTTTTTTGTAATCATAGAAATCAAAGTTTTGTCATCTTGACAACCAAACATGTAGTCTTCTGCCACTGCATTTCCACTTACTGTCACAAATATTGGGGGAATTTCTTTTTTATTTTTCCTCATTGTACCTAAAAAAGTGAGGCCTTTCCTAAGGAGGTATTCAGCCAACAGGTAACTTGAAAAATAATTATCAGTTGTTACATTTCTTTTTGTTCCTTCTATGCATTCAACCAATCTAGCGACCAAGTTGTATGGTTTGTTAAAGAGTACGTTAGGGCCTGGCACTTGTTTTCTGCGGTACACTTCTAAATAACATGTATAAAAAGTGTGTGCGTCACACAATGCATACATTTTTAACCCATATTTGGCTGGTTTTTGAGACATACACTGGATGAATAATCATCGTCCTCTAAACGCAACCAGCATCTCATCAACAGTGACAAATTCCCCTAAACTGAATGATTTTTGTATGTTAGCACTGAAAGAAGACAAAATTTCTCGTATAGGAGCAAGTTTTTCTGTTGCTTGACGTTGCATTCTCGTGTGTAGGTCATCAAATCTTATAGCTCATAACAAAAATCTAAATCTATTTAGGCTGAAATTGGCTTGCACAATTGTCAATCCTGTTCCATTGCTATTGCAATATTCAGAGAAATTTGCACGGTTTCCTCTTTTGACCGTAATCAAAAACAGGGCACCAAACAATGCTACCATTTCAGCTGTTGTTGTTGGCTTATAATCCCATTCACATACTTCAGAGTTACTGCTTCCTTCTGCCAGTGCTTGACATGCCCATTATTTCCTTTCAATATAAATATTCATGTACCTTACTATCCCTTCTACCATTTCAGGAGTTATTATACACTGAAAACTTTCCAGTCGAGTTTCACATTGTCTGGCTCGTCCTCTAGGACTTGGTAGAGTTTTGATTATATTTTATGACTTCGATTTTGTGTTGGTAATATTGGCACTCCTAGCCCAAATAGTTTCCATGTCCTTACCTATATAAAATCTGATGTCGTTTATTTGTTGATCTATGTCGTTTTCTCCCCCATTTTCCATATCAATTTCTGACTCACTTTGATGTATATCATCTTCAATCCCTTCTTGTGCATAATCTGGGTCATCGGAAATGTCATCTTCTATGGATTCCTCGTGGCCTTTCCACTGTGCTTCCTCTCTCTCCAATTAGACCAAGATTCTATGTATGTCATCAGACGTAAGGTTTCGTCATTCCCTTTAAAAAATAAAAATAATTGTTCCTTTTGCCAACAGAAATTTCTTAGAATGATGAAGTACTAAAGTAGAAAGAAAAACAGAATTTATAAATGGCAAAATTTATAGAAAATAATGGACATTCACTAGAGAATTGGAAGAGTATATAAAATTGAGGAATTATAGGGGAATTACAAAAAGAAATACTTACATTCCGAAGAAGACTGGTTGAGCAAAGTCTCTCAAGCGCTCGCAAGGCGGTAACTGACCGTTTTTGTAAGTGCTGTAAGCGCTCGCAAGGCGGTAAACTGACCGTGTTTGTAAGTGCCGTAAGCGCTCGCAAGGCAGTAAACTGACCGCCGAAGGTTTTCGGCCATATTTGAGCTTGTCCTGAGAGGCAGAGAGGAGCGAGTTGGACGAAATTTGAGCAGCATCTGTCGGAAAAAGGTGTCCCTCCCGCCACCTCGTTACCTTTGTGGAGTAAGTATGGCGCGAAATTGCAAAAAGGGGGTCACTTCACCACCTGCGCAAGTGCGTGAAGGTTAATAGATACTTTTGTAATATTTTCTATTTTTGGAATATGATGAACTAATACAGGAAATTCAAATTTTCAAGTTTTTAACCAAAATCAAAAACAACATTATTATATTTTGTTGGTCTCTCACAATGTTCATCTACAGGAAATAAAGCCACTTTTATATACCATAGAAAACATTTTTCATCGATATTTTGTACATTAATACTAGCTTTTTTGTTTTTTATAATTTCAGGTAAAGCCATATAAGATGATCCTTTTAGTGGAATATATTTATTAATTGCTAGTTACAAACCAATAATTCTATTTAATGTCCATCCTGATCCTTGTGCTTGAAAATCAGATATTTTTTCTAAAATATATCTTTTATCTTGTTTTAACTTTTTACTAAAATCTTTTTCTGTCAAAATAGTATAATTTCGTGTTTGTTGTCTTAATTCTTGAACTTTATCATTTATTTCATTTGTTTGTTGTTTATTTCCCCAAAATAAATTAAAATTCATCTTTAAACCAACATTAAGTTTCAAATAGTCATTAAAAATTTAAAATTTTTTTGTATTTACTGCAGTTAAAAAATGATTAGGATCAAGTATATTTGAACTATTTTCAAAATTTATAGTTTGTAATCTGTTTTCAAATGCTCTTTCAACTAAGTAATCTTTAATTATATTTCTATCTCTTGGTTTGTGTTATAAATATATTTGTAGGAATCAGAAATATTTCTTCTTGATGGTATATCTTCTTTAGTTAGAAAAACATCATAAGTATTATGATATGGTAATGTTTTTAAATTTTCACTATTCCAGCGACAGCTGTATCAGTATTAGAACTGCATTCAGATGTATTATTTCTAACAACATTTGTATGATTTTCACTTACTTCTGGTATATGAATTTTAACAATACTTGCACAATTTTAACTTGCTTCAGTTGTATAACTTTTTAACAATATTTTTATACTTTTCACTTACTTCAGGTGTATAATTTTTATCGATATTTGTATTATTTTCACTTACTTCAAGTGTATTAATTTTAAAGATATTTAAATGATTCACACTTACTACAGCGTCACTGTAGCAGTCTTCAACTGTGTTCAGATGTTTAATTTTTAAGACTATTTGTATGATTTTCATTACTTCACATTTATAATTTCTAGCAATAATTGAACTATTTCAAATAATAAATCTAATTGAATCAGCTTGACATAAATTCCAATATCCACGTAAATTATTTATTCTACCAAATTCACGAAAACTAGCAACACTAAGTTGTTGTTGTTGATAAGCAATGTATGTTTCCATCTTGCTCATTTATTTATCACAAAAAAATTTATCACATTTGAAAAAAATATTTTTACAAAAATGAGAATTATTTAATAGATAAATAAGGATTATTATTTAATAGATAACTAATAAAAAAGAGAAATAGTTTATTATTTGGTTTAACAATCAATTAGTTTACTATTTAGTTTAACAATCAATTAGTTTACTATTTAGTTTAACAATCGATTAGTTTTAATAATTTATTAAATTAACCATAAGGGATTATTATTTAATAAATAATATATCATAAAGTCAAAGCATTCTTGTTCTAACTATATTCTAAAGTACACTTCCTACTTTTATTATTATGTTTATCTTTATGTGAGGAATTTACATAAAAACAATTTAAATCTTTAATTATTTTCCAACTTTTACATTTTTTTGTAGATGTAGATATTTCTTTAGTTACTACTTCCTCATTATTCTTTGTAGTTGTAGATTTTTCTGCCTTATTCATTGTTAATAATATTTTTGAATTTTCTTCACTAGGATTTCGTTGTAAATAATCCTTATAATAATATTTAGCAACACCTTTTACACATACACAAGTAATTAGTTTTTTTATTATAATTTTTACATGATATCTATTCATACATGATCTACATTTAGTTCTATGCCCATCTTTCGTACATTCCTGTAAATTCAAATTATCAATTGGTTTCTCTGTATTATAAAATTTAGAATTAATAGAAGGCTTTTGTTGAACTTATTCCATATAAATTGTTATATTTGAGAAAAAGTTTTTTTTTATTTTTATAATTTTTACAATTTAAATATTTAATCAAACTCAAAATAATAATAATAATATGCTGGTTCACCACAATATGCTTCTTCATGTTGATCACCAAATATAGCATTAATACCAAATATTTCAAATTTTTCTGATTCTTTATTTTAATAATAGTTCTATATACATAGAATTTGCTTTTTCCTTTAACCATTCATCAATACATTCTTTATGAAAAATATGATTACAATTTGTTTTAACAAAATGATTAATATTTCCACTACTTAAACACATAGGACAATAAATATCTTATTCAGATTGCTCAATTATTTCATAAATATCATTTTCATAAGCTTGCATTTCTTTTTTGTTCTCCACATATAAGAAATAATTTTTATTAGATTTACTAAAAAAATAATTTTTAATGATTCGTTTAGCTATAAGTTAAAAATAACAGTTTTTTGAAAATAACTTCAATACAAACTATTAATTTATTTTTGTAAAACTAACAAAAATTATTTCAATATGAATGGAAAATACTTTAATCAAGAAGCTCAACAATATAAGTATTTCTATAGAAATTAAAAAAATGTAAATGAGCTACAGATAAATGCTTTATACAAGGTGGTCCATTGATAGTGACTGGGCCAATATCTCACGAAATAAGCATCAAACGAAGAAACCACAAAGATCGATAATTATCCAGCTTGAAGGGGGAAACCAGATGCCGCTATGGTTGGGCCACTCGATGGCTGTCCCATAGCTCAAACGGTTATCAGCTGTTTTCTTAAAAAATAGGAACCCCCATTTTTATTACATATTCGTGTAGTATGTAAAGAAATATGAATGTCTTAGTTGGACCACTTTTTTCACTTTGTGATAGATGGCGCTGTTATAGTCAGAAACGTATAAGTAAGTGATATCATGTAACAATCCTCCAGTGCGGACGGTATTTGCTTCATGGTACATTACCAATGTTAAAATGGACCGTTTACCAATTGCGGAAAAGGTCAAAATCATGTTGATGTATGGCTATTGTGATCAAAATGCCCAACAGCCGTCTACTATGTAGGCTGCTCGCTATCCTGGACGACATCATCCAAGTGTCTGCACTGTTAGCCGGATAGTTACGTTATTTAAGTGTTCAGCCACATGTGAAACGTCAACCACAACCTGCAACAAATGATGATGCCCAAGTAGGTGTTTTAGCTGCTGTTGTGGCTAATCCGCTCGTCGGTAGCAGCCAATATGCCCTATAATCGGGAATCTCAAGGACGTCAGTGTTGACAATGCTACATCAACATCGACTGCACACATACCATATTTCTATGCACCAGGAATTGCATGGCGATGACTTTGAATGTTGTGTACTGTTCTGCCACTGGGCACAAGAGAAATTGCGGAACGATGACAGTTTTTTGCACACGTTCTATTTAGCTACAAAGCGTCATTCACGAACGTAAACCGACATAATATGCACTATTAGGCAACAAAAAATCCACAATGGCTGCAACAAGTGGAACTTCAGCGACTTTGGCGGGTTAATGTACGGTGCGGTATTTTGGGAGGAAGGATAATTGGCCTGCATTTTATCGATGGCTATCTAAATGGTGAAATGGTGCAATGGAACAGCACTTTGAAAATGCACGTGCGAACATTACAGAAGGATAACTACTCACTGTTGAGAGGAATGTCATTACACTTATTGCCAAATGCACTGGAGGTTGACGGACATCATTTTGAGCATTTATTTCATTAATGTGGTATTTACAGGTAATCACACTATAACAGCATGCATTCTAAGAAATGATAAGTTCACAAAGATACATTATCACACTGTAAAACGGAAATAAAATGTTCAAATGTACCAAGTATTGTATTTTAATTTAAAAAACCCACCTGATGCCAACTGTTCATCTAAAATTGTGAGCCATATGTTTGTAGCTATTACAGCGCCAACAATCCCAAAGCGAAAAAAGTGGTCCAACTAAAACATTCATATTTCTTCACGTACTACAGGAATATGTAATAAAAATGGGGGTTCCTATTTAAAAAAACCCTGTTGGTATCTGTTTGTCCTACGGCAGAGCCATGTAGCGAGCCAACCATAGTGCCATCTGGTTTCCCTCTTCAAGCTATACAAGTTTCATTCTTTGTAGTTTTCTTGTTTGATGCTTATTTCGTGAGATATTTCGCCTGGTTAGGATCAATGGACCACCCTGTGTAATATAACGAACTGTGAGTATTTAAATACTAGATATGGAGAACAACTTTGTCTAGAACTCAATAATGATTTTAAAGTTATTTTACCAAATAGACTTTCTAAATTCATTGATGTTTTTGAAATAATTAAAAAAGGACAACTGAAGTTGAAATATAAAGCAATGAAGTAACTTATAAATAGAAATAATGAATTTCATGATATACAGTTCAGAATGTAAAATTTTTAAAATAATGTACTTTTGTTTTAACTAACACATTTTACTATATTACAATCAGGTTTTAAATCTTTATAACTTACTTTTGTTAACTAATACATTTTAATTAATTTACTTACTTTCACAGTGTGATTTTTTAAAATAATTTACTTTTTCAACTAATACATTTTAATTAATTTACTTACTTTAACAATGTGATTTTTTAAAATAATGTACTTTCTTAACCAATACATTTTATTTAATTAGCCAGCTGGAGTGGCCATGCAGTTCTAGGTGCTTGAGTCTGGAACCGCGCGATGGCTACGGTAGCAGGTTCGAATCCTGCCTTGGGCATGGATGTGTGTGACGTCCTTAGGTTAGTTAGGTGTAAGTAGTTCTAAGTTCAATGGGACTGATGACCTCCGAAGTTAAGTCCCATAGTGCTCAGAGCCACTATTTATTTACTTGCCTTCATGGTGTAAGTTTTTAGAAAAATTTTTGAGATTTTTAAAAATAACTTACTTTTCTTAACTAATGGATGTTATTTTGTTTAAATCACGTTGTAAAGGAAGTAAATGAAGTTAGAAATCAGTTGTTTATTATAATTAGTTGTTTTATTTTAGAAAATAGCTATTTAGTTAATGTTATAAACTCAGTTTAGTTAATAAAAATATACAGAATGTTTTTGGGCCCAGTTTTAAATTTTTTAAAAATCAGTTGTTTTACTTATAAATTACAGAATTTATTTTAATGTTGTCTTACTGGACTAGAACCGGCAAAATAGATCTACTTGCTGAGATACATATATTGGTGCCCTACGCCTTAGCAGCAAATACTTTACCTTCTGCTGGTCAGGGTGGCACACCACATGGCGTCGTCGACTGAAGTCATGGCAATCTGCTATTAAAGGCGTGCGCCCAAATAATGCAAGTACACAGTCTCACATTCGGCTAATTCGGAATGCAGGTACCTCCCTATGAGCCTCTGAAACCTCAGTGGGTTCCAATGTGCAGGTGGACCCATTTGCTGGTTTGTCAAATCAATTTGACTCTGTCCCATGGCTATGCGTGATGAAATATGTCAAATGTTTGGACGGCCGACTCAAGACAATAAGTACACCCACCCATCACTTGCTGTGTGCATGATGTTAGGAGCAGTACCTCTGACGGTTCAGAAGGTGACTGGCACAGGCTCTAAATGGCACACTACAAAGGACACAAGACTCACCATTTAGGCAGAGACCTTTCTGGCTTTCACAGTAGTGAATTACCTGGTGGTGGCTCTCTGACTCAGAGTTGAAATATTAGAAGTTATGCTGGTTTCGTTGTCTAGGTGTTGGGATATGTAGTTGCCACATAACAGGCCAAATACTGCTGACTCTACAGTATATGATAAGAGTACACACTTGAATCGAATGGTCGAAGGTTTGTGTCACTCGGCAATTGCGAATTATGAATGTAACATATAAATTTATGAATGAAAAATTGCAATTAAATAAAATCTGCAGGTCCTATCTTAACGACTATAAATTATGAGTACGATAGTAGAAGTACTTTCGAGAATGAGGCATATTTCTGCCAAACACTTATTGGTGTCGATGGTCTAGCTATTAAATAAAATATAAGTTAAATAACAGGGAAACAATAGATTCCTACATCACGTAATTAGTTATGAACAACAACATAGCTCACAAGATATTCACTTCGAAACACGTACTACGTCTTCATTGTAGAAACCATGGAAATCTCACAAGTTCACTAGTTGGCACTCCGAAGAATTTCTACCTCTCGCGATCACGCGCAAACCGCTCCGCTCTCCAAGCCCGTCCGCCGATTCCGCCTCCGTCGCGTCGTCGCCTCCAGCACTTCCCACATCACGTGCCGTGCTGTTCCGGACTCCTGCACTGCTCATAACTACCTTGTGTCCTCCCTGGAGACAATCGCTGTGTTACTGGAGTTACATTTAAACAACTTTCTTTTTGAGGTATCATGGATTCATATGGCTACCATTAATTAGTATACGAACTGTGAAATGTTTGACATTAAGGTTTCACAAAGTCCGCCATCTTTGGCACTCCCGGCATGTCTCCTTCATCAACATGGCGTCACCATGGAATTCCCAGCCACGTGCTCGATGGACCACGGACTGGGGCTACCCCTCTTGTCTGGCTAACGTTCGGCACCATGTGTTTAGCGCCGCGCCCCGGCTGGCCGATCGGTCTGTGTGGCAACTGCATCCTCCGAACTTAGAATATTTTCAGGGTGCGACGACTGGCCCGTTACCTCACAACCTGCAGTTCTTTACTAGCGAAGCGCCAGTAAAAGAGTGTTCCCCTCTCTTTCTCTCAGCTTTCCTCGCCAGCTCGATAGCAAAGCACCTTTCATCTTACACTATTCCCATTTTAGCACAAGCCAACTACGTGCTGGAGCGCCGCATTTGACGGTGGGAAACTGCCCCTTCCTCTACACACACAGATTTGACCAATTAGAGACATTAAAGTTAATTAGGAGAAAAGGAAAAAAAGATTGAGCTTTGCGGGCTATTTCCCATGCGTTTATGCCATGTCTTTTGGTAACGATAAAACCTGGATAGAACCCAAGCCCTCCACATAAAGATTATTACCTCTCCTGTTGTGTCCATTTCGAAGGTTCCAAAGAACGGCCATAAACTTGCTAAAAGCCTCATGCCTTCACAAATATGTTTTTGTAACGGAGTCTGGGCATTTGGCTCTCAGTGACCGGTCCCACGGACATTCGCAGAAGGCTCACAGTAGTCTCGTCGTCTTCCTGCCTAACAAGGGCCCATCCTCTGCTTTATTGCTGGACTGCAATGCGCTACCTATTGCAAAATGGCTCTAAGCAGTATAGGACTTTACATCTGAGGTCGTCAGTCCCCTAGACTTAGAACTACTTAAACCTAACGACATCACACACATCCATGCCCGAGGCAGGATTCGAACCTGCAACTCTAGCAGCAGAGCGGTTCCAGACTGAAGTGTCACAACCGCTCGGCCACAACGGCCGGTCTACCTATTGCAGCGGCGACTTCTCAGCACTAGTCAGTCTACCTGTACGCAGCTGCCGACTGAATGGCACCAACCAACATGTCTGTACAAAGAGACTACGGAACTCGGCAGTCTGGAAATATTTTCACCCAGGATCTGCAGAAAAAACGCGCTGGCTTTGGCCCTCAGTCACCGTACGCTTTTACTGCAGTCGTTTAAATTGGCACCCTATTCCTTTGAATGAAGGCAAAGCTTGTAAGTAGACTGTTTAGGTTTTTTCATTGGTAACGCCACCTCTGTATAAAAATCACTGGCTGTGCTGTGTGCAGTCTGTGTCTAGTTTGCATTGTTGTCTGCCATTGTAGTGTTGGGCAGCGGCAGCTGGATGTGAACAGCGCGTAGCGTTGGGCAGTTGGAGGTGAGCCGCCAGCAGTGGTGGATGTGGGGAGAGAGATGGCGGAGTTTTGTAATTTGTCATGAACTGCTATATATATTATGACTATTAAGGTAAATACATTGTTTGTTCTCTATCAAAATCTTTCATTTGCTAACTATGCCTAGCAGTAGTTAGTGCCTTCCGTAGTTTGAATCTTTTATTTAGCTGGCAGTAGTGGCGCTCGCTGTACTGCCGTAGTTCGAGTAACGAAGATTTTTGTGAGGTAAGTGATTTGTGAAAGGTATAGGTTAATGTTAGTCAGGGCCATTCTTTTGTAGGGATTTTTGAAAGTGAGATTGCGTTGCGCTAAAAAAAATGTATGTCAGTTTAAGCACAGTCTGTATAAATTTTCAAAAGGGGACGTTTCATAGCTGATCATTTAACTGAGAGATAAACTTTTTTTACTACATCAGTGACACATGTTTACGCAATTACACAGTTGGTAACTTCACACTTACGAAATTGTATTTTGTCTGTACTTTGTAAACTGTTCATATTTTTTCGGAACCATTGTGATACTATGAGAGCTTTGAATGATGCGTTTGGTATGGGATCATGATTTTTAAAGTATGTTTGAGGCAGATGACACTTTTGACATGAGCAGAGAGTTTTTTTTTAGGTTTTGACACTATTGGAGGAAGCTACGACGCTTTTGAGATTTGGCTGAGATTTTATGATGTTATTATTACGATGATGATGTGTATTATGCTGTTGCGGTATGTTTATGATCAGTAAGCTGATGCTATATGAGGAATTTGATTATGCTACGTATTTATTATGATGAAATATTGAAGAAGTGTCGACGAATATGTATATTTGTAATAAGGTAAGGAATAATGAGTAGTGTTTAGGGACTCTGATTTGTGGAAAAGGATGTTGGAAACCAAGAATCGTACTTTAAGAGTTATGAAATGTGTGTAAATGCGTGAATGTATCACAATGCTGGCGAAAATTTTTTGGACACTGTTATATTTACAGGATTTTGTTTCTACACATTTGTAACCCAAATTCTTGACCTGTGAAATATTTTTATATGAGACTGCCACTGTAGCAGAAACTGGTGTCGTAAATATTTCGGTAAGAAAGTTAAGTGACCTTCACGTAATGTGTCGTGGACGCCCAGCTGTGCCACCTGCCTGGAGAAAAAGCCATTAGGCGGAGAAAAAAAGAGAGAGACCATTAACCTCGCTATTGACATTCCTTTGTAGAAAGCATCGCAAATACGACACGCTCATTACTTGGAAACATATCGTACTTTGTGCTACTTACTGAAATGCTTATGAATTGATGGGAAATATTCGTACATCTGCACACCTGATTATGACAAGTGTCTTTCTATGAGAATTGAGAGAATTTCTACTAACTTATTAAATGCTTCATGACTACTGAATGATGTTCTTATGCTTTACTTTGTACATAGTTGCTTATTTCATTTGATATCTAGTTTCTAGCTGCACTGCAGCATTGGTTAAAATAAAATGTTATAGATGTACTAATATAAATATTTTCTGTCTACAGATCGAGCAAATAATAATTTTTTTTCAAAAAAATAAGGGAGCACAAAAAGACATTTACCTTCACAGGAACTGCATTCATAAATTTCTTTTCAACTACTTGGTAATATCTTTTGTAGAATCAGTTTTGTGGTGCACCACTTTAATGACATAGATATTAAGATGTGAACAGACATTTCCCTAGTCTGTGTTGTTGTCTTTAGTGTACTATTTTTTCTGCTTGAGCTTTGTCATGTTTAGGTTTATAGCATTTGCTGCTGCTGCTTGCCAGGCATAGTGTTACTGAATTTGACTTTGTATTACTGGGTTAAGCCAGTTTTACTACTGATTTATTTTTATTGTTTGGTGCACATTGCCTTATATTAGTTGAAATATTGCAATTGCTCTGATAATTTATGCTGCTTGCTTTGGCATTTGTATTTTTTTATCATTGCTGTTTGTGTTAATTGTTTTGTGCTGCTGCATTGCCTCGTCCCTTAGTTTAGCATCTGAGCTCAGTAGATTTAAGTTAGCTTAAGAGGGGGTAGACTATATAAGAAACGAACTATGATGAATTGGAGGAAATGCATTTAGAAGCTATAAGAAAATGGTTTGGCCAAAAAAAAAAAAAGTATTTTGAAAGAGGATATGGACCAAAAAAGTAGGGTTTAGGGACAACAGGTTTAGGTAGGATTTTCTTGGAAATAAATGATGAGGTAAGATAATGGAACATAAATAATGAGGTAAGAAATGTGTGAACATATATATACAGAAAGCATGCTTGGATAGAATTTTTTTGGTGGAAACAAACATTGAAATAAGAGGAAAGATATATGGAATGATGTTCTGGGTTGGACTGCAGTACAACAAACCCTGTCCTTTCCTTTTGTATTATTCCGCTATATGTTTGTGTACCCTTGTGTATTTGTGTTCATCCTGTCTTTATGTGTTTAGCTGATGTTGTTATGTTGTAGAATTTTTCTAATAATATGTTATTTACTTTGTAAAGATGTTTAAACATTATTTATTCTGTTTTGTTTTAATGCTCCTGTGTGAAGCTGATATTTCAAAATTTATTCTGATCTTTTATGTATCTACTTACCTCATAATTCCTATAACATTGATGTATATGTTTATTTCTATTCTGTTGTAAAGCTTGTACTACAAATGTTATCTGTATTGTTATGTTGTTTAATGATGTATTTTGTATCTTTGTAATTGTATTCTCATGTTATAAAATTGTAATTGACACCAGCTTATCAAATTAAGTAACTTGTAAGCATTCATTTCACTGCACACATTTCTGTTGGTCATAGTATATGGAGAATATGTGAAAAGTAGGGACTGATAGTGTTTGCACGTGTGTTAATAATTCAGCAAGGGACTGGATAACAGCCTTGCTGGTTCTAAGGACATTTCAAAGAAATTTTTTGTGAGTGGACATGTGGTGGTTTATGGACTTGCTATATTCTCCACAAGACTCTTCGATGGTGATTGTGCACCTGCACAGTCGCAACAGATGGCTGCTGGCCGTCTCTACAAGGACTACAGTGGGTCTGCATCTTTGATGACCCACCAATACCATTATCTCTACAAGGACTACAGTGGGTCTGCATCTTTGATGACCCACCAATACCATTATCTCTACAAGGAATACAGTAGGTCTGCATCTTTGATGACCCACCAATACCATTAATTCTACAAGGACTGCAGTGGGTCTGCACCTATGGTGGCCCACCAACACCGTAATCTCTACCAGAACTACAGTGTGTCTGCTCTGCGATGACCTACCTACCAATATTCTTCAAAACGTCGAATGACTCTGCTGTGGGTTTGCTCTGTTGTGGCCCATTACCTGTCAGCATGTCAAGAGTCAGCACTGTCTTTCCGTTGGAAGGACAACACTATTTCTTCAAGACTGCATGGAAATCCACTACTTCCGATGCATTGTCTTTTACTGCTCAGACTTTGAGAAAAGAAACGGCAGTTTTACTGTAATGAATGATCAGGACTGTCTTTATGGACTGTGAAAAAATTTTAGCTTTTGACCAACATTGTATTAATAAGTGTGTGCATTTGATTTCTTTGTTACTGTAATTATGGAAAATTTTATCAAATCATTATTGGCCACTGCCCAAAACAATTTGTAAAATTTTTTTGTGGGGAGCATGGGGGCTATGTAAGTAGGCTGTTTAGGTTTTTTCATTGGTAACGCCACCTCTGTATAAAAATCACTGGCTGTGCTGTGTGCAGTCTGTGTCTAGTTTGCATTGTTGTCTGCCATTGTAGTGTTGGGCAGCGGCAGCTGGATGTGAACAGCACGTAGCGTTGGGCAGTTCGAGGTGAGCCGCCAGCAGTGGTGGATGTGGGGAGAGAGATGGCGGAGTTTTGTAATTTGTCATGAACTGCTATATATATATATTATGACTATTAAGGTAAATACATTGTTTGTTCTCTATCAAAATCTTTCATTTGCTAACTATGCCTAGCAGTAGTTAGTGCCTTCCGTAGTTTGAATCTTTTATTTAGCTGGCAGTAGTGGCGCTCGCTGTACTGCAGTAGTTCGAGTAACGAAGATTTTTGTGAGGTAAGTGATTTGTGAAAGGTATAGGTTAATGTTAGTCAGGGCCATTCTTTTGTAGGGATTTTTGAAAGTCAGATTGCGTTGCGCTAAAAATATTGTATGTCAGTTTAAGCACAGTCTGTATAAATTTTCAAAAGGGGACGTTTCAAGCTTACCGCTATTCCTTCACTAGAGCACACATGCTAGAGCGTTAACTGCTGCCCACCATTTCATCATGATGTATGAGGTCAGATCGTAATAAAGATCATCTTCCCTAAGAACATTAAGCGGCATGACACCGAATAAGAAGTGAGAGTGCCCTGCAACCTCTCATACTCATTTCACATCTTTTGTTCTACCACCGTCAAGAAAAGTGCCACAGCCGTACGACTCGGTGCCTGAAAAGGACGACACATAAACATGCATCTAGAAATTTCCACCTGTATATTAAATGTGGCTTTCTGGTACACAGCACTGGGCTATAAATGAAGGATTCAGTGTCTCTGTACTAATTAATTAAATCTAATTGGCATAAATCAAATTTGAGAGTGAGTGCTATCACCTGCGTAGTATATAGATTTTCAAGGTGGCTTACTTGTCAGTCACGCTGGCCGCGGTGGCCGAGCGGTTCTAGGCGCTTCAGTCCAGAACTGCGTGACTGCTACAGTCGCAGGTTTGAATCCTGCCTCGGGTATGGATACGCGTGATGTCCTTAGGTTAGTTAGGTTTAAGTAGTTCTAAGTTCTAGGGGACTGATGATCTCGTATGTTAAGTCCTATAGTGCTCAGAGCCATTTGAACTATCTGTCTGTCACGAAAGACAGTACTGTGAAGCATGCAACAAAGTCGGTTCTCTTCTGCGGGGTGTTTCAGATAAGATTTCTTTTCTCTATATTTTACAGAATAATGAGGAAAGGAATACTTATGTAGATAGGTAAATGTAAGAATCGCTGCTCTTTCTGTAGAGTTATGAAAATAGGTTATTTGTAATCTTAACTAACGGAACTGCAGATTCTTTGTGGAACATTGTATGCTGTATACACTAAACGAAACACTTTTTTGGCTTTATTCACAAAAATTTAATTTTGTACGACCTACGTTTTAGGTTGTAAGTCTTAAACCCTTACATCTACGTTTTTTGTTGTAAGGTACAGATGTTTTGAAGAAAAAGGTCTGTTTTGAGTTCTTTCATACAAACAATAAATTCTCCCACTAAACAATTTCTTATCTTGCTGATAGCGTATTATTTTTTCCAGAGTCTCACATCTGATTAAAACTTACTAATAAGTACGTCTAATATCTCAGTTTGTAAGTCCTGTTCGCAATAAATGGATAGAAAATCTTGGAACAAATCCCTGCCTCTCGTTTGTAACACGATAGCCTTTCACGTTAGAGCTCCATGCACAGGGTGATCATAAAATCTCGACCTATTTCTACTAAATAATGGATGCATTTAAATAATACACATGTATGTTTATTGCAAATCTATGTACACATTTTCATCACACTTCAGCATGGCCTCTGCCCATTTGGAAGCATTGCTCCTATTGTCGAAGGGCAGACCTGAAAACATTTTTATGCACAACTTGTGAAATAGACGACGCTCCACCCCAGATTCGAGCTCTTTGAGTCTGGAGATCCACTATCTATGTTTTATGAAGCCTCGACTTTCTCTACCCCCAGCACAGAAATCCGAGGGTGTCGAATCAGGCGAGCGCAATCGCCGCATCTTGTTGAGCGAATCTTCGATGTAGGCGCTCCTTTCATATAATAATTGAATGCTCCATTCACTTGGAACACAACTGTGTCCACAATGGCTTCTAGCTGAAACTGTGCTGAAGCTGTGGTTCCAGGAAATGCTCCAGCATATCACGGTATATCCTGTAATTGACTCTTCTGCAATAATGAAGGGTCTGTAAACAGTACTCGTTGTAAATCTTAGCCACATTTTCCGTGTGTCTCATTGCCATTCAGTGGTAGCATTTGGTGGCCCGTTACCTCATATGCAGCAGTTATGTTTCTTAGCTTTTGGGTGTATACGGAAGGTTGCTTCAGTATACAAAATGTGATCCATAAGGTGTTCATTATGCGCAGCTTCTATCAAATCGTAACACATTGCTGCTAGTTGCGTAATCTTTCTGGTCTAATTTGTGAAGCAACTCATTGCGTTGAGTTTGAAATTTTTAGTGTTGTTGATTTGGGTACGTTTAACTCATTGATGAAAACGACAAGTTGATGCGCTCTAACTTCTTGCTATTCTCCTCTGTTTCGCTGAACAATCTCATGTGGTACAAGACGTCTCCCGAACTCGTTGACAAGTAACCGAATGTTTGCCATTTTTTGCTGATGGCTTGTAAAATTTTCGAGTGAACTTCTGTTGTACCTCCAGGTAAGATAAACCACGCATCACCAGGATGGATTATAATTCGTATTATACAGACGCAGTCATTATTTCTTAGAAATGGGTCGAGACGTTTTGAGTAACCTGTGCTATGGACAGCGATAGTGAACTAAGCCCTTGGTGCGAAGATCAGAGCTATTTTCCTTAACAGAAGCTCATTGTGGAAATCTTTGATTAGTTTTACTTGCTAAATTTTATAGAGTGTTCAAAACGTTATCAGTAAGGACTGGGCTAGCGGAATGAACCAGAGGCTACGAATTATAGACGAAAAAGTGGGCACAAACCACTAGTAACGAAGGTAGTGGTGCGGCCGTGGCTAGCCAGTGAGGCCGAGCCAAAGATGGTAGCGCCGAAGCCGGTACGTAGTTCCGCACTCCACTCGATGCTGCCATAGATTGAAGGATGCAGCACGCTTCAGGATGTGGGCGACAGTGGTACCGAAAGGAAGTTTCAGATTAGGTGTTCTTATCTCTAACTTACAAAATAATAAGCGAATGCAATATTTATTTAGATAGATAATTGTAAGGAAATTTACTCAATCTGTAAAGTTTGACACACAGTGTATTCAGTTATTTCCCAGAAAGTTACAGCGAGGAGTTACAGTTTTTTATTTAGAACATAATTTTTTCTATTATGTAGCTCATGTATATAAATCAATTGCACAAATAATAACTTAAATCAAATTTCTATCAATTTTTGTTAGAGAGCTAAGAACGGTCAGTGTTTTAAGGGTGGATGCAACATGTTGCCCATCATTGAATGGCTAGCAGTAGTACAGGGTACCCTCCGACACGCACGGTACCGTGGCTTGTGCAGTATGTATGCAGATGTCTTGAGATGCATGTTCAGGTAGCGCGACGTTCATTTAAGTCAATTGCCTAAACGAGTGACCATTTTCCTGAATTCACAATGTAATGCACCTTCTATACCACTTGCGACGAGAAGTAAAGTTTCTGGTGTGACGGAGCGCCTCACGGGCCCGCCCATGCCCCCACAGCCGTTGCCCACCCACCACTCACCTGCCATGAGGGCATCTAGCAAATCCTCGGGTAGCTGTTTAAATTTATCCTTTTCTTTCTTTTTTTTGTACTTCTGTAACTGTGCCCATCTCGGCTATCACACTATGTTTCTCAGAGCAGAATTGCTAACAAAAGCATCAGAAATGAAAAACTGCAGTCCGCCGATGCCTTGAGAGACTATTGTATTAATGAGGTCAGTTCATGGAGGAGATGACAAATCGAGCGGGATTTAAGCAGAAGCGACTTCATTCTTGAAGGGCTCTGAACAGGTATTATTTTCAGATGCGTAGTGGGCTGCCTAGATACCATTCTTAAGGGCAGACGTAGCGAACACCACAGGGCGACATCAGTACCGCAGGCACTACGCGCGACACTATGTGTCTCCATCCATCCCATCGAAACAGAGCTCCGCCCTAAGAACTCACAACGATAAATTTGTTTCTCTCTTTTATTAGAACCTTCTTTAAAACCAGCGACCCAGCTGAGCGATTCTGTACCTTCCAGCAAGTCACAGTTGCCGCCCATTCCATTTAAATTCTACATTTAAATTCCACCACCATGTACTCTCAGAACCACTCACATATCTTACTCTTGCGTAGACACCGTAGTGTAATTCCACTCTCACTAAACAATGTGTAGCATATTCCATCGTACGGCATCCAAACCCAATCATGAGCTTAGCACCACCCTGTTGGGTTACGACAGTCCTCGTAAATGCTTGCCCTAATGTAACCCATACCGCTACAGTCAGCTCTTCTCACACCCAAATTACACTACTTTGTCTCATTCTGATTCCACACACTTATTTTATAAAGAGCTGGCTGACCAACAGCAATACCAGTGTCAACATTGACAACTACATCAACAACATGAACATCGCGACGGTCACAAATGAAATCCTCGTCACTGCAATATGATTATGAGGTCATAACTAAGCAAGCCATATTTTATCATATTTTAATGTACTGACACTCGTTTTTTAATTAGAGTAAAGTTTATCCACCAAATAGTCTAGTGATATAAAAATAAAAAGCACACAATTTTTCACAAAACTTCGTTTTCAAGAGGATTTCGGAAAATGAGCATCGCCTAGAACCACGTGCATACACCCACACGTACACACACCCACACACACATATATATGTGACTGACAGAAGGTTTATAAAAAGAAAAATAATGAGTTGATATGCAATTCAAAAATAACTAAAAATCGGGCAAATTCCATGTTAGGTAAGCCTAACTAATAGGCTAGTAGTCGAGTCGCCACGCGGGATTAGCCGAGCGGTCTATGACGCTCCAGTCGTGAACTGTGCGGCTGGTCCCGGCGGAGGTTCGAGTCCTCCCTCGGGCATGGGTGTGCGTGTTTATCCTTAGGATAATTTAGGTTAAGTAGTGTGTAAGCTTAGGGACTGATGACCTTAGCAGTTAAGTCCCATAAGATTTCACACATATTTGAACTTTTTTTTTTTTTTTGAGTAGTCGAGTCGACTGTCTTTCCTGAAAGAATACTGTAAACAGGGGCCGCGAGGAGTGGCCGCGCAGTTTGAGGCGCCATGTCACGGAATGCGTGACCCCTCGCGCTGGAGGTTCGAGTCCTCCCTCGGACAAGGGTGTGTGTGTTGTTCTTAGGATAGGTTATTTTAAGTAGTGCGTACGACCTCAGCATTTTGGTTCCTTAAGAATTCACATACATTTGAATATTTGAACGTTTTGTAAACAGGGTGTCGATAAAAATACTGAAACACAACAAGAAATGCACGCTTGAACATAAATACAGATCTTAGCCAATCCGGCGGTTCGCACAGTTGCATTCGAGCACGAACGCCACCTTTGCCTTTCCTCAATACGTTGAAAGTGTCCATCATTGTAACAACAGTGTTCTGTGTAGCTGTGAGTGCATTATGTCGGAGCTAAGTGAATTCGAACGTAGGAAAATTGTTGGTGCTCGTATAGTAGGGGCGTCTGTAGCCGGCAAAATCGAAGTATTTGGGTTCCAAGATTTAAACCGCATGCAGGGAAAACGGGAAAACGTCATTGCTAAATCACAATTCGGACAAAAGTATGTGCTGAATGATTCTGACAGACGATCATTGAAGAGGATATTGACATAAAATAAAGGGACAACAGCTGCGCAAATCACTGCAGAACTGAATGTTGCACGCGCAAATCCTGTCAACACCAAAACAACACGAAGGGAGCTTCATGAGCAGAGAACTGCAGGCCGAGCTACAATTGCAAAACCACCCGATAATGATGCAAATTCCCGTAACAGGCAAACGTGGTGCCGAAGCTATAAAATTTGGACTATGCAGCAGTGAACGAAAGTCATTTGGTCGAATGAGTTTTGTTTCACATTGCTTCCAGCTTCTGGTCGAGTTTACGTCTGGCGTACGCAGTCTGAAGATGAGGACACAGACTGCTTGCTGTCAAGAGTGAAACATAACGGGGATACTGTGGTGATTTCTTCAGCGATATCATGGTATTCGACGGACCCCATGGCTAATCTGTAACGCAGCATTACTCCCAATTATTATGTGACCATTTTTGCTGATCCGGTCCAATTCGTGGTACAATGTTTGTTCCCCAGTGGTGATGCTGTGATCCGAGATGACAGGGCCTCTGTTCACACAGCTCGCGTCGTCCAGGACAGGTTTTGTGAGCACGACGATGAAAAGTCGCATCTCCACTGGCCACGACAGTTATCAGATCTCAGTATTATTCAGGCTTTGTGGTCTACTTTGGAGGGAAGTGTGTATAGCCTCTATCAGCCTCCACCATCGTTACCAGAACTTGTCATTATTTTGCAAGAAGAATCGTATAAGATTCCCTTTAAGAACGTACTGGACCTGTATTGAATGTCAATGGCGTTCTTACACTGTATTACGCATGCTAATGTGGTGTGTTTTATGTGCATCCGCATTTGTGGCCAACCATGTATCTTTAAATGCAACCCTCTGCATTAGCAGCCAAGACACATTAATACAAAAGGTGCATAACACCAGTTCCATTGCATGTTGAACTGGAAGCAGCGATTTCCGTTATCTGTCTTTTGTTATTCAATTATGCGATAAATCAGATGGAAGAATTGTCGGTACCATTGTAAACCAGAGATGACTTAAGTTCCGTATATGACTACATAATATTGCAAGAATTTTAAATATTAATTGACTTTAAGCCATATTTCTGTCAGCACTTCTCGTTAGAAGGAGAAGTTAAAGGCGAAGCAAGGGAAGTTTTTATTATTTTACCAGAGGTGGACTAAGCCCCTTGGAAGCCCGGAGCGCCGAAGCTAAAAGACAGCCCTGGCCTGCTTTGAGACCGATGTATATTTACATTTTTTAAAAAATGAACAACACAGATCTAATGACTGACAAAAAGATCGAATATTTAAAATGTATGTACTCTACACTGAAGTAATTGTAACTCACACAGCCGGAAAAAATACAACACCCACAAGGACTGTGTTCAGTTGTCCCGGGGAATATACATACTGAGGGGTTGTACTGTCAGTGATCCATTTGCACATTGTCATCGGCGATGAGATGGCGCTCAGATGGTTAGTCTGTGCATCCTGTGCCCGTTCTTCGCAGGCAGTAACTGTGCTGAATCAGAGGTGAAGAGTTTTTGCAACATTCATTCATGGATGCAACCAGGCCGAATCGACGAGTACGTACTTCTGCTGAACGGTTGCAGCCATTTGAACGGGGTCGCTTTGTGGGCCAGCCAGAAGCTGAGTGGGAGTACCGACACATTGTAGCACTCGTTAGGTACATGTATCGGCGGCGTGTTGCTGCTTTCAGCAGAGGTATGTGGAACACTCTCACAACTATATATAAGGTTCTGGACGTCCGCGTAGTATAGACACATGTCGGTATCGACGGATTGTGCGAGAAGTGGTGGCCGACCGAACGTCATAAACAGATGAAATCCGGGCATATGTTGAACCTGGTGTATGACAAGGGATCATTGGTAACTACCCACTTGCTGCAGGATTAACACTGTTGTGCAGTTGCCCACGGCAGTGGACGATCGTTAAAGTCCCTTCTTTCGCGTTTTTAATCGGCCTTGTTGGCTACAGTTGCACTCAGTCCACTCGAGCGGATACTACCTACTGCTGCGGCGATTAACGTGAATTTGAAACCTTCATACTTCTCAAATCCGTCAAAGAAGCAACATTATCAACTGTCCAATGCAATGGACAACTGCACCACAAGGCTAACATCACGTGTTCCTCTGGCCAGACTACCACTGACACCACGACACCGCCAAGTATGGCTACTCTGGTTGACTGTGGAATGGTGCTGTGTTGTCTTCAGTGATGACAGTAGGTTCTGTCTGTATGCAAGTGGTAGACGTACAAGTGTGTAGCTGTATGGCGTAGACCTGTTGACCTGCCTATTCCAGAGCGCATTCGCTCACGACACCCAAGCCCCATTCTCGGCTTCATGATGTTGGAGGTCAACACTTACAACTCTCGGTCATAATTGGCGTTCCTGCAAGCTAAAGCAACCAGTACCCGATAAATTGCCGAGGTAGTTATCCCCGTGCTCCTGCCAGCTGTACGACAGAAAGATGATGTGCTTTTCAGTAGGACAACGCACATCCACATACGGGAACAGCTACGCAACGCAGTCTTCATGTTGTACAACAGTTGTTCTGGCCAGCACTATCACCAGTTCTCTCGCCCATTGAACACGTATGGGACATGATGAAGTGGGAACTTAATCGCTTTCCACAGCCTGCAAGAACCATTTCCGAATTGCAATAAAAGGCGCAAGATACTTGGGACAATATATCGCTGGATGCCATTTGGCATCCAGATGATGTTTTGCACGCAAGAATACATGCCTCCGTTTTCGCCATAGGGGGGTTCACTGTGCATTGATGCGACTGTCTGAGCACCCTTTAATGTAACATGTGTGTTTCATTTGGCCTGAATTTGTTATCATTTAGTCGTACAATGATGAGCTACATGTCACCTCACTTGCCCATAAAATCAACTTGTCCTTGACAGTCTAGCACTTTTTTCGGGAGTGTAAATACTTAAATATGTAGGTAAGGAACGTAGAATACGTATCAGCATTAAGCACAGTAGCCATCAAGAAGCGTGAAAATAATTTTACAGAAGAGAATAAGATAATTACCTTCTATTCTGTATGTCTGGAAACAGACTCTGTACAACTATCAGTTTCGTAGCCTTAGTACGAGATAGTAGTTGTTATTGATATTACACTCTAAGACAATAAAAAACCACGTACCATGAAGGAATTATCTGAATGGGACGGAATTCAGTAGTGTGGTGTATCCGATAAGACATACAATTGATTACAGTTTCAGAGAAATTGGATGATTTATTAGAGAGAAAGAGGTTCACAAATGAAGCAAGTCAGTAAATCGTTGGTCCATCTCTAGCCCTTATGCAAGCAGTTATTCGGCTTGGCATTGATTGATTCTATCCAAATGGCGCGTTAGAGCGTCAATTTCCAGAACTGGTTGGTGGGCCCTGTCTGTAATGCTCCAAACGCTCTCAATTGGAGAAAAATCCTGCGAACTTGCTGGCCAAGGTACGGTTTGGCAAGTACGAAGAAAAAAACAGTACCAACTCTCTTCCTGTGCGGGCGGGCATTGTCTTGCTGGAACGTAAGCCCAGGATGGCTTGCCATGAAGGGCAACAGAACGGGGTCTAAAATATCATCGACATCATGATATTTTGCTAGGATGCCGCAGATGACAACCAAAATGGTCCTGCTATGAAATGAAATTACACCAAAGACCATAACTCCTGGTTATCTTGCCATATGGCGGGCAACAGACAGGATTGTACCCACCGCCGGCCGGGCATCTCCAGACATGTCTTCGCTGGTCATTGGGGCTCAGTTCGAAGCGGAACTCAGCAATGAAGACAATCCTACTTCAGTGAGTGAGGTTCCAGGCCGAACTGCCCGACTCCACTGCAAACGGGCTTGTTGACGTACAGAGGCCAATGACAGTCGACGAATGAGTCGTCGTGAGCTGAGCCCCCTTTCTGTAAGACACCTACTAATGGTCCTTGTGATCACTGAGGCACCAACTGCACGTCGGATCCATGATAGTGATGAATCCGGGTCCTCTATGACAATTGCTCAGTCCTCAAATTATGCCGTCTCTACAGGTCGACCGCTTCCCTCTTGACGCTATGTTCGGCCTTAGTTCACCCATTCCTAACAACATCGTCGAGTACTGGCATCGCACCTAATCAAATGTCGAGCGATTCGCCGATTACTCCAACTGTCTTTTCCGTCCTGCACTATACGTCCTCTCTCAAATGCTGATATCTGGGTATATTGTTCACGCACCTGTCTGCGTGGCATAGTTACTGTCCAGATTAGTACACAGAATGAAATTTGCTTAAAGTTTATGTCCTGGTATCGACATGTCCCCTGTTAGCTGTCCTTGCCAGTGGCGCGGTGAAGTTGCGCTGCAGCGTCATACATTCATCTATAGGCAGCAAAAGTTTACAATTTTGCATTTTGCATCGATAGCTATATGAATATCAGTTTGTAACCAACTTAAATAACTCGCTCGTGGTGCGTCCTTCTTTTTGTCTTGGAATGGATTATAGAACATGTTTTCGTGCCTTTATTGTACTTAATAATGTCCCCGAAACCTACTTGATTTTGGAACTTTTCTTTCATTTGAATGAACAGGATGGGTAGTCTGTCTTGAGTGACTGTAGGGTGAAGATAGTTTTTTATTAGTTTCAGTTTAAAGAAACTTCTCTTGCACGGTGTAACTGAGACACAAATGACCAAGAAGTACTGCATTATACGTGAAGTATAGGGTAATGATTCAGTGAAGTCCCATTTAACTATAAACTGAAGAATTGCTTGGGCTATCGATCTAGCAACAACGACCACGCTTGTATCGGTTGCACTCAGGTACCTAAGGTGCCTTTTTATTTCTTGCAGCAAATGCTCCTTACCAAACCCCTTCAAAATTTCTATCAGATTCCCCAGTGCTACAGCCAGAGTACCATCAGAAGCTTCAAGCGTAAATTTTCTTTCAACAATCTGCAAAATTTTGCGATTTCTTTTATGTCCGTGTATCGTTATGACGCTCATTGGAGAAATTCTTCTTGATTCGATAACGTAGCGTCATGAGTTGGTTCAGCCAGTACATCGAAGCATTTCTTTTCGTGCCAAAAGTAACAGCAATGTCTATACAACTGGGTCCACTACGCCGTAAATGTCATGTAATGACGTTATATATTGTACTGTGAGTCTAAGACACTGCTGTGTTCAATCATATTTTCATTACAATAGGACTATTTCGGCATGATTTCCGTCTTCAGGTTATATCAGGAGATCTTGATATCCATATGATATCGCAAAACTGTCTCTTCGTTACTAAACATACTTCAGTCTTGTTAGGAATTTGATTAAAAATTGTTTGGTTCTCATGGGGCCTCCAAAATCGAGGCCCTAGAGATGTGGAGTGCCCCCCCCCACCTCCCCCCCCTTTCAGGATCAGTGGCCGAGGGCAAGCCGCCCTCTCCCTCTTAGTCCATCACTGGGTTTTACTTCCTTTCTTTCAACGTTAGTCATGCCATGTCATTATTCGAAGTTTTATTGGTTTCTGACGTCGTACCAGAGCAATTAATAAGTGCTTCTTTCGCAAGACGTCATTCTGTGTGAAAGCATAGCTACTTCCAAAGGTCACTGTGTTTGATCGCGTGGAGATAGCAGGAATTTCACGGCAGCCAAACGGCACAGTGACAAAGCAGAGAGCGGGAATAGCGGAAGCCACACATTTCACTGTATGAATCATTCTGCCGCCGTATCGGCCCAAGCTACGCCCGCCCCGGCGGTAATACACAGCTGCTGAAAAGCTCAGCTGTGAATCATCGAAGCTTTAGAACCACTGATGTCGTTATGTCACTGTACGTTACATTCCAAAGAATTCGTTGAGTGCCCGTCGTTTCCCAGATTTACTAGTAAATGATGCAAGACATCTTAACCACGCTTGTGAGCTGACGAGTTTGTTGTTGCAGTCGATGTAACTAACTGTGTTACGATGCAATTATAAGACGACTGAAACTAATGTTACTTTATTCTGCTCGATATAAGTGTCAGTAGGAAATGTTCATAGAACATGTCATTCTATATCCTGAACATATATCTACTTCTACATCTACATCGGTACTCCGCAAGCCACCTGACGGTGTGTGGCGGAGGGTACCTTAAGTACACCTATCGATTCTCCCTTCTATTCCAGTCTCGTATTGTTCGTGGAGAGAAGGATTGTCGGTATGCTTCTGTGTGGGCTCTAATCTCTCTGATTTTATCCTCATGATCTCTTCGCGAGATATACGTAGGAGGGAGCAAAATACTGCTTGACTCTTCGGTGAAGGTATGTTCTCGAAACTTTAACAAAAGCCCGTACCGAGTTACTGAGCGCGTCTCCTGCAGAGTCTTCCACTGGAGTTTATCTATCATCTCCGTAACGCTTTCGCGATTACTAAATGATCCTGTAACGAAGCGCGCTGATCTCCGTTGGATCTTCTCTATCTTTTCTATCAACCCTATCTGGTACGGATCCCACACTGCTGAGCAGTATTCAAGCAGTGGGCGAACAAGCGTGCTGTAACCTACTTCCCTAGTTTTCGGATTGCATTTCCTTAGGATTCTTCCAATGAATCTCAGTCTGGCATCTGCTTTACCGACGATCAACTTTATATGATCATTCCATTTTAAATCACTCCTAATGCGTAGTCCCAGATAATTTATGGAATTAACTGCTTCCAGTTGCTGACCTGCTATTTTGTAGCTAAATCATAAGGGATCTATCTTTCTATGTATTCGCAGCACATTACACTTGTCTACATTGAGAGTCAATTGCCATTCCCTGCACCATGCGTCAATTCGCTGCAGATCCTCCTGCATTTCAGTACAATTTTCCATTGTTACAACCTCTCGATACACCACAGCATTATCTGCAAAAAGCCTCAGTGAACTCCCGATGTCATCCACCAGGTCATTTATGTATATTGTGTACAGCAGCGGTCCCATGACACTCCCCTGCGGCACACCTGAGTCACTCTTAGTTCGGAGGACTTCTCTCCATTGAGAATGACATGCTGCGTTCTGTTATCTAGGAACTCCTCAATCCAATCACACAATTGGTCTGATAGTCCATATGCTCTTACTTTGTTCATTAAACGACTGTGGGGAACTGTATCGAACGCCTTGCGGAAGTCAAGAAACACGGCATCTACCTGTGAACCCGTGTCTGTGGCCCTCTTAGTCTCGTGGACGAATAGCGCGAGCTGGGTTTCACACGACCGTCTAATTCCTGCAGAGTTGGTTTCTAGTCTCCAGAAAAGTCATTATACTCGAGCATAATACGTGTTCCACAATTCTACAACTGATCGACGTTAGAGATATAGGTCTATAGTTCTGCACATCTGTTCGACGTCCCTTCTTGAATACGGGGATGACCTGTGCCCTTTTCCAATCCCTTGGAACGCTACGCTCTTCTAGAGACCTACAGTACACCGCTGCAAGAAGGGAGGCAAGTTCCTTCGCGTACTCTGTGTAAAATCTAACTGGTATCCCATCAAGTCCAGCGGCCTTTCCTCTTTTGAGCGATTTTAATTGTTTCTCTATCCCTCTGTCATCTATTTCGATATCTACCATTTTGTCATCCGTACGACAATCTAGAGAAGGAACTACTGTGCAGTCTTCCTCTGTGAAACAGCTTTGGGAAAACACATTTAGTATTTCGGCCTTTAGTCTGTCATCCTCTGCTTCAGTACCATTTTGGTCACAGAGTGTCTGGACATTTTGTTTTGTTCCACCTACCGCTTTGACATAAGAGCAAAACTTAACAGGACTCTCTGCCAAACATCAAAATAATTTTAAATTACTTACTGCCCAAACGATAATTACATTGAGAACAAATTAATAATCATAGTAAATGTGCACATTGAGATATGTTCTATTTTCCAAAGCTTAGGAATGAGCAAGGAATGGCGATGGTATCGATCATGGTCAATAAATAGGAAATGTACTGCCATTTTGCTGGAATAATCTGTGAAATTTATCAAAAAGTTCAAATCGAATTGAGTCATTAAATAACTAAATCTTTATTCACCTATAATGAGGAGCTTTTTTCCTACGTTTAATTCAGTTAAATGCACCGTGTTTAACGAAATCTACCAGATATGAGTCTTCACATATAGACAATATATTTACTTCCGTTTATTTCAGTGGATTACATTCACATAATAAAATTTACGCGTTAAAAAGCAGTACTAAAAGTAACACAAGAATTTTGTAAGGTGAAAGGCGCTCAACTAGAGTTTTAAGCCATGATCTTGTGCGTAGCAGCCTTCATTTTTTGTGGAAGCCTTTTGAAACTGAATGTTGTAGAGAATTGAACACCTTTTTGTTCAGTACTTTAGGACATGCTCGCACCATAAAGGTAATTTCCGTATATGAAATTCTGAGAATGCATGTTGCTGTTTCTTTGAAACAAATTCACGTTTTCAGTAACGTATTATAGTGTTTAATTTTGTTACTTATGGGAGAATTTGTGTTGTAGGTGTGTTTGGCAAATAGCGGTCCAAGTTTCGTCTATATTGCTTTATTTAGTTCTTTATCTAGACCACTGACTTCTTCGTCTAAGTATCAAAAATTATCAGTTTTACATTTTTTATTGCTCGCAACTTAGGTCAGATTCTTATGCTGTTGTTGAATTTGGTTTTCTCACCAGATATTTGACTGTTGTGTAACTTTTTCTGGAGTTTACTCGTTCAAGTTCTGTAATAAAATTAGCTGAAAAAAGCTTTTAATGTCGTCAGTAAAGTTCTAGTAATTTTTTACCTCTCCCTTGAATACAGACAATAGTTGTCGTTCCATGACATAACGCTTTTTCTCTGGTTTTTCTACACTCTTATTAATTTCTACAGAACGTAGTTAACAAAAAGCCGACGATTTCAGTTTCTGACAGTTGTCCTTATACAGAATTTTCCATTGATCTCTCCTATGATTTCACTCCAGATTTTGCAACTCTGAGTGTCTCTTGATTAACTTCAATGCCCCATATCATGTTGACTTAACACATTTATTTCTGCTGAGTTTTTCAAAGATAAATGTTATCGCGCGGTTTTTATTTCACATAACTCTGTATTTTGGTATTGACTATAAAGTCCAAATCTGTTATGGACAAGATCTTCCTTTTTCGGATCCATATTAACTTTCTCCCTTTCGTTAATCTACTATGTGAATTATAATGTCTGTCGATCTTGAGAAGAACTGCTATTCTTTCGGCCAAGAACTATGCACTCAGGCGAACAGCACTCTTTATCACTGGTGGAGAGAGTTTTTTTGTTTGATACGTTAAATATACTGCACGATCAATTCTCCTAAAATAAATCTACATCAAATGAATCCAAGCAATGAAATTGGGCTGTATGTGCAGACCATGTGCTAACACGAGCTAAGTTTCTCTAAATAAAACTAGTAAATATACTAAATGAGAAATTACACGTGTAGACCACTACCCGACCATTGTACAACATCCCACTCCAACGTCCTTAGACCCACTTGGATATCAGGCTCAATGCTGATACAGCTGGACCGGTATATGGGAACAATGGACTTAAGATTGCCTTTGTGGTCACTGCACTCAAAGTTTTCCGTGGTACCCTAAATCTAGGCGAATAATGAAACGATTCCTTCTGCAATGTAGTTACCCATCGCCTCTCTTCACGTCCCTGACTCAGATATTGTTCTGTTTTGAACGGCCTCGATGTCACTGTATTACTAAACGCCATCCTTCGTTCCGGAAAATGTGTAGGAGAAAAGCAGCTCATCGCCCATGGATATCAGTTTTCAGTCAGTGTGTTGGCCATTGCAGTTATTGCATACAAGACTCTAGAGGTGCGCAGTGTGTGTACACATCTACTGAACTGGTTATAATACTTTGTACCTGGACATTACGAGTGGTATTTTATTTATGTTCTGGATGACACTTCAGCCTTGTGTTCTGATCTTCAGGTCTTGGCATCAGAATTGGATGATGGCATTTTTGCCAGGACATAACACTCCAAGATGGCGTTGGCAAGAAATTTAAAAATCCAAGATGGCGAAGGTGGGAAATTTACAAAAAAAGGGAACCACTGTCGGAGAATCTAGGAGTTTTTCTATAGCATTCATTAAAGTGAAACCACAGCACTGTATTTTAAAGATTGACATTAAAATGAAACCACCAATTACCACGTAACTGCCATGTTCAAAAGTATCCAGTTAATTATCAAAAATGTTCAAAATATTATGGTATTTCCAAACTCTCATTGTGTAAATTTCCACCATGTTCTGCATTATCCAAACTAAATTATTTGTATTAAAAGTTACATAAGAGCATTTTCTCTCTCTCTCTCTCTCTCTTTTTCTCTTTCCCCTCCCCCTCCCTCCCTCTCTCCCTCCTCCCCTCCCACCATGTTTTCATACCATTGAATTCAATCTCAGATAATATGATCACAAAGAATCAAAAAGTCACATACAGTATTTCCATATCTGCCTCATTAGTAAATATCATCTCTTTTTTCTTGTTATACACTCACGAAAAAATACTTCAGTACTATGTCAGTAAATTCGATCTCTCGCGCTTTAATATATTGTAGCAGAAGAAGCTGAGTAGCACCGTGGTGTAGTGGTTATGATACTAAACTGTTGCAGGGAGGGTAGTGAGTAGAATAATGTCACGTAGAAGAAAGTGTAATTAGATGAATGACGAGCATTAACTACGGTTAACGAAGGTTTATTCAGCACCTGCACATACAAGAGCGCGGAGCGAACTGCCTCCGGCCAGAACACATACAGTAAATATAAAACTACACAAAATTCCAGTACAATGATTCTTGCCATTGGTGGATACTTATAGAATGTACTCGAACCGAATATAGAAATTAAAACTGTGCTCTTCTGGTGAGTTTCGAACTCACGATCCTCCATGCAACAGCTTAGTACCATATCCATTATACCACGGTGTTACTGCCACAATATCATTGATGAATAGTGAATTAGCAATACCTTCCTGAAAAGATTCCTACCTAAGCCTGTTTGTAACTAATTCATAACCCTACTTCTTCTTCTTCATATCACTCTAAGTGGATCTGAAACTTCTATATCAGTTTTAGTCTTTTAGAGTGGCAGCTCATACATATTTGGAGTGCACAAAAATTATATGCTTATTACAGGAATAAAATATATTACAGAGGTGACGGAAAAATATACAAAACGAACAAAAGATATTTCAGTTACAAATCTATTACATAAACATTATATTACTTCATTTTTTCATCACACAACGAAACGTAGTTATTCACCTCCAATACTTACTAAAATATCACGTATTGAAAACATTAGGTCGTTCCTATTCAAAAAACTGTGTGAAACATTTCCAGCAGCTAACCAGGTTTAACAGTTGCAGCTGACTTAATAAAATCAAACTGACACTGAACTGAGTTTTGTGGGCAAACAGTATACAATATGAATGTTATTACTTTTATGTAACTATAAATCAGTTTGTTGTACTGAGCTCGAAACAATCCATTATAATAAATACTTTCATATTTATCACATAATTCCAGTGTAACAGAGTCTCCATAATCTCTAATGTACTATTTCTTGACCCACTATCTAATTTACAAACTTACTTTCTAAATGGCGTTTGGATCATAGGCTAAACTAACAACGCTGTTTGCGCTGCAACAGTCATTATTTAGAGATTGAACATTAATTTTCCTTACAGTTTTACCTCGTGCTACTTTATGAAGAGGAACTGACATTTTATATACACCGTTAATACCACGCACCGAGCGGTCCAACGTGCTGCAGTCATGGACTGTGCGGCTGGTCCCGGCGGAGGTTCGAGTCCTCCCTCGGGCATGGGCGTGTGTGTTTATCCTTAGGATAATTTAGGTTAAGTAGTGTGTAAGCTTAGGGACTGATGACCTTAGCAGTTAAGTCCCATAAGATTTCACACACAATACCACGCACATATGAAAAAAAATGCTTTAATTCATACAGGTATCTTTGAAAGCAACTGTTTGAATGCTATTCCCTCTGCCAGAAGTCGGGTGTATTCGGAAATACAACCGGCAACTTACTACGAACCTCCGTCGGTGGTTAAATAAATTCAGTTGTCAGTACTACCATCACAAATCAGAAAGTGGCACATATCCACATGGAATACTGATTATTAACATAACTGTGGTGCTTGCAGTACACACTAATCTAAATCCTGAATTAATCATTTAAGTGTTTATGGGTGGAAGACGTTGGCAGTTTAATTATAACAATGATGTAAATCTTGGATCATCGAGTTTCATCCTCTAATAACATATATTTATTGGTCCATGAGTAACACATGAAAATTATATTTTTAGACACTGAGTTAATAACACAAGTCAACGAACGAATTATTTTAAAAAACAGACTAGTGCCCCCAGAAACGCATTTGTGGGTAATATTAGTTGAATAAATGCTTAATTACTGTTAGAGACAGCAGTTTAATTCGACTGTTGTATCTTCAAAACATTCAAGTAAAAACAGGAATGGCTCTGAGCACTATGGGACTTAACTTCTGAGGTCATCAGTCCCCTAGAACTTCCAACTACTTAAACCTAACTAACCGAAGGACATCACACACACCCATGTCCGAGGCAGGATTTGAACCTGCAACCGTAGCGGTCGCGCGGTTCCAGACTGTAGCGCCTAGAACCACTCGGCCACCCCGGCCGGCCAAAAACAGGAATGAGAACTCAGTACACAGCCTTTCTATGGACATAAGAAGAAGGAAGTCACCATATCAGCATGAGTCAGAAAGAAATTATTAGTCATTTTAAAGGCGATGGTGATGGTTAGTTATAGTATATCCCTGCATTTAACATGACAGAAAAAGAAAGAAGTATGCAGTCCGCTGTGTGAAGCGCATATTACGGAAAGAGATAAGCGATAGCTAAAACAGTCGAAAATCCTGTCATCGATCGACTGCGTTACTCTGCGGGCTTATGACGGCTGCAATTATTCTGCGTCATGTCGCGGCGCTTTGTGTTGGTGCAAGCGCTAGTACTGACTGGCATGGAGCAGGCACTTGTAGCTGCAGGGTGTACCCATATTCTCAGACGCGACTGCGAGAGCTATATATAAATCTCGAGAAGTGATGAATTAAACTCTGAGTACTTGGCATAAGACCCAAGTCCAAATTGGATTATCAAAGTCGTTGCAGTGCTAAGAGTAGCGTCTAGCGTGACGTCTCCATGAAACTCCCATAATCTCCCTCCAGGAAAGCGAATCAGGTCCCTTCAACCCTCGGTGTGTCCATTTGGCACACTTCATTCAGCCAGTCTCCGAAAAACCTTAACCGGCTCTCCAAGTGAGAGGAGTGGCATCGATCCAGCTGTCTCTCACCAACAATTTAGATACCAGAAAGGCAATCAGAAATATGCTATCGCAACAAGAGTAGTCCTAAAACAACGTTCTCTGCGTATTCTGAGATTTCTTGTGAATTTAGGTATTTTCCAGACTGTTCTTCCTACGGAAAACTGAAGTGCAAATTTTCTCAGGTGCAGCTGTGGTAATATATCAGAATCTGGAAGGCTGTCCAGTAACACCACAAAACGGTAGTTTCAGCAAGTGGTCGCCCGGACTCTCTGTGGCAGTTTAGTAATTCATAGGCTTTGCCTCTCCATTTCCTAAGGTTTCCATCCCTTATTGTCTGAACTGGACGCTCGGTCCACCTGCCCAGTGGAAAGCTTTCGTCCTGCTCGAGTGCCGGATTAAGCTGGCATGGCCCACGCGTGTTTACTCCTTCCGTTGCAGTGAACTCTCTTTCTGAGCTGCCTTTAGCGTTCTTGGCCCGTGGGAAAGGCTTGTTCTTCTTCGAAGTAGGAAGGTTTCCGGGAACCGAAAGCAACGAGATTGAGAAGGGCGGTGAACCCTCTTTCTGAGTCGCTTTTAGCGTTCTTGGTCCGTGGGGAAGGCTTGGTCTTCTTCGAAGTGGGAAAGTTCCCGTGAAGCGAAAGCAACAAGACACAGAAGGGCTTTTATGAGGTTAATTTCTGAAACACTCTTCCGAAAGGTTCTTTAGAAACGCTTCTTCGGTATGCTGTCAGTATTATTCATGTGTTACTGTTTTGTCTCTTGGATAGGTATGGTGCTGTGATCTGGAAAAATGGGACTTCGGGGTAAACTTTGCCCATTGCTCCCTGCGAAATTAGGTTATTTAGCCGCAGTTAGAACACTACCTCCCGTAAAGGTCCCTGACTCTTCATTAATGTTTGGTGTCTCAACAGTCTCTGGTGCCGACGCATCTAAAAATCGTCCTCTGATTTATGATCTGGCGTACTTTGACGAGAGAAATCTCCTTCAAATACCACAAATTGTGCGGTCGATGTTATTTACAACGCGGTCACACGTACATGGAAATCAGAACTTCCTTACTAAACACATGTTAAAACCGCCGCCACTTTTCTGTACTGCGCTCTTCCCTCAGTTGTTTATTTACCCCCTTGAGCAGCGTTTCATCAGAGTGCGATCACTAAACCTTTCATATGCTTCGCTGAAATGCAGTGCCACCATTATTCGTGCTGCTTTCATCTATGTGGGCGTATGCCTGCGCACACTCGCGCCAAAACACTGTACTCCGCGTACTTGACTCTAATTGAAAATGCGCGCATCAAATCGCCAATAATCCTCTTTCCCTCAATACTCATCAAAAATTCATAACTTCATTTTGAAGCGTCGCGTTGATTACATGCCCAACATAAACTTGATGTAACCACCCCACAGTTGTTTCTTAAAAGAAGACGTCAAGAATATACCTAAAATTCATAATTACACTCAAAGGAGATATATCACCACAAACCACCATCAACATTGTGATCAAAACAAAGACTTGATCAGCACAGACAAAGTTAAAACTTCTAAACATCCAAACATAAAAAACATTATTTAATAGAACCTCAACATAGTTCCCGCCACCCAATGTTTGCACATCTGTGATTTTATATATCACACTGACGGGTATCGTGAGTTCGTGGCTCTTCCGACCTGTGATTTAGGGCCCTGATTTCCATTTTTTTGCGAACCCTACTTATCCTGGTTGCAACTACGTGGCACCTCGTCTCTGCAGTCGAAATTGTTCCTATGGCCATTACTGTTGCTCCAACTATTCTGGTTCTGCTGGTTAATGTACGAAGACGGAGTCTGTCGCGTTCTCTCTCGTTATAGTTTCGTTGTGGTCTCGTTGGAGGTTGATCGTTGCTGTAATGAGCTGCGCTGTTCCCACTCTCATTAATATTCTCCAATCCTAGCAGTAGTGATCTAAAGTCGTCCTGAGTTTCCCCACGGCGACCTACGGAACATACACTATGTGATCAAAAGTATCCGGACACCTGGCTTAAAATGACTAACAAATTCGTGGCGCCCTCCATCGGTAATGATGGAATTCAGTATGGTGTTGGCCCACCCTTAGCCTTGATGACAGCTTCCACTCTCGCAGGCATACGTTCAGTTAGGTGCTAGAAGATTTCTTGGGGAATGGCAGCGCATTCTTCAGGGAGTGCTGCACTGAAGAGAGGTATCGATCGATGTCGATCGATGAGGCGGCACGAATTCGTCGTTCTAAAACATCCCAAAAGTGTTCTATAGGATTCAGGTCAGGACTCCGTGCTGGCCAGTCCATTACAGGGATGTTATTTTCGTGTAGCCACTCCGCCACAGGCCATGGATTATGAACAGGTGCTCGATCGTGTTGAAAGATGCAATCGCCATCTCCTAATTGCTCTTCAACAGTGGGAAGCAAGAAGAAGCTTAAAACATCAGTATAGACCCGTTTTGGTAAGGTGCCACGCAAAATAACAAAGGATGCAAGCTCTCTCCATGAGAAACACGACCGTACCATAACATCACCGCCTCCGAATTTTACTGTTGGTACTGCTCACAGTGGCAGATAACGTTCGCCGTGTATTCGCCATAGTCACAACCTACATCGGATGGCCACATTGTGTACCGTGATTCTTCACTCCACACAACGTTTTTCCACTGTTCAATCATCCAATGTTTATGCCCTGTACACGAAGCGAGGCATCGTTTAGCATTTACCAGCGTGATGTGTGGCTTACGAGCAGCCGCTCGACCATGATATCCAAGTTTTTTTACCTCCCGCCCAACTGTCATACTACTTGCAGGGGATCCTGATGCAGTTTGGAATTCCTGTGTGATGGTCTGGACAGATGTCTACCTATTACTCATAACGATCCTCTTCAACTGTTGGCGCTCTCTTTCAGTCAACAGACTGTACGCTTTTGTGCTGTACGTGCCCCTTCACGTTTCCACTTGACTATCACACCGGAAAAAGTGGACCTATGGATGTTGAGGAGTTTGTAAATCTCGTGTACAGACGTATGACACAAGTGAAACACAATCAAAAATGGTTCAAATGGCTCTAAGCACGATGGGACTTAACATCTGAGGTCATCAGCCACCTATACTTTCTTTTATTTTTAAAAAATTAAAAAAAAATCTTTATTTGCCATCAACAATAATATTTATACATCACAACCCACCTCCTTATTTGACTAGTGGATCTTACTTGCTACTGTTAGTTACAATTAGCAGCTAATTACAATATATTGAGTTGTGAGCTACAGCTATAATCTAATTTCAATGGGCAGCTATATTCAGCTATTTATTTTAACTCCTGAGATTTTTTAACTAAACCTACGTACTACTTCCTGCAGCGTCACAGATGTGTCAGCAATGTACAAACCTACTTTATTGCCTTGCCCATCGAGCTAATCCCGATGGGCGTGCCCCTGACACTGGGCAGGCCAAGATGTTTATCGCTGCAGGTTCCTAAATCTAGATTTCTAGTCTAATTCCTACTAACTAATTCTAACCTACGTCAACTCCAGTGTATTGTCAAATCCAGGTTATTTTTATTCCCCACTCCCCCTAATCCCGCACGTGGCGGATTCCAGACTAGAGGGTCGGCCTATCCACGCATAGGCGGTATGGGAGTAGGGCACGTATTTGTCGTAATCTGTGCTATTTAGTTTTGTTCCCTCATGTATTCTCTCAACACTTTCTGTGATACCTCGTTGGCAAGTCTATTCAGTGTTTGGAAGGTGTCTTCTTGTCTTATCAGGTGGTAAGTGTCCTGGTCGGGTAGTTGGTCAGGTAGTGTAGAAGCAACATCATTGACGAGGGGGCACTCGTAAATCACATGATCGGGAGTGCCCTCCAGTTCACCACATTCACACGCGGGTGTGGCTCTTTTCCCGAACCGACATAAGTATGCTGGGTAAGGTCCATGTCCAGTGAGAAAATGGATTAGTCCTCTGGTGGGTTCAAAGTACTTCATTTTTAGCCGTTCCCTAATGCTTGGTATCGGCTCATGTGTCCTGCGCCCTGTTTCATCTGCGTCCCACAGTTCTTGCCATAGTTGTACTCCCCTTTGCCTAATCTCACCTTTGTCCCCTGCCCCAATGCCTAAGATCTCCTCTATTTTTGTTACATTTCCCTTCTTAATCCAGAACCATGCAGCCTGCTCCTGATTTTGATGTCCAAGGGGCAAAGCCCCATTATAACTAGTAGTGCTCCCCCTGGTGTTGTTTTGTAAGCCCCTACCGATCTAAGAATCATATTCCTCTGAACCCTTCTCACTGTCATGGCGGGCACCACCCTTGTGAGCCTGTGTGCCCAGACTCCCCAGCCGTAACCCACTATCAATGTTAATATACTGTTATGATAGAGTTTTATGAGATGAGGTGGAAGATGAAATCTTTTGTGTCCTATGGATATGAGGATGTTCAGTGTTTGGAGGGCTTTCTGGGTTACGGTTTCGATATGTTTCCCAAAATTCCACTTCTCATCAATGATGATGCCCAAGTATCGTGCGTCACGTCTCCGAAGAACCGGCGAGCGCTCGATTCGTACAGTCAGGTTACGGATTAATTGTCCCTTCAATAGTAAGTAGGTGGACTTACTTGGTGACACCGTCATTTTGGTGTTTTGGCACCATAGTTGTAACTTGTTTAGGGCACTCTCTATTTTAGATTCAATGTCTTCGCGGCTATGGCCGCCGACCAACAGGAGGAGGCCATCTGCATAGGCTATCACCTCTAGCACTTCTTCACTTTGTTGTAGGGTGTCTAGTAAAGGCTCCATGTGGATGTCCCAAAACAGGGGCCCTAGCACGGAACCCTGAGGACAACCCTTTGTTATAGATTTTCCAATTCTCTTGCTAGAAGATGATAGCCAGACCTCCCGTTCCTCGCAATAGCTCCTCAGACAACCATATAGCGGCCCTGGGCACTCCTTCTCCCGCAAGCAGGAGAAGAGTGAAGGCCACCACAGGTTGTCGAAGGCGCCACTGATGTCAACCATGATGCCCACCACGTACTTATGTGGGGTAGAGCCTCAGACCTCAGCAGCCAGGGCGATTGCATCAGATGTCGATCGCCCAGGCCTGAAGCCAAACTGCCTGTCGCTCACCCCACGCAGCACTCTATGTGCAGCCAGTCTGTCAGCTAGTAGCTTTTCTAATATTTTCCCTAGTATGTTAATCAAGCAGATTGGTCTGTAGGATTTTACATTTGTTGGATCTTTATCTAACCCTTTCCGAATAATGACTACATTCGCAGACTTCCACACCCTTGGAAGTTTTTGTTGTATCAGACATTCGTTGTATAAGTGAGTGAGTGGTGCAGTTGGCTGGGGAGCTAGGAATTGCACCACCTCAGCTACAATGCCGTCTGGCCCGGGAGCTTTTCCCCTTTTAAGTGATTTTATGTGGGCACCCACCTCTTCCTCCAAGAAAGGGTAGACTGCCGTATTGTTGGTGTATTCATTGAGGTTGTCTTGTCTTAGTTGTTGTTGCTGATCAGATTCCCCATCCGCGCAATCATCAGGCAGCAGGGACCGGAGGAGGACCTCAGCAGTTTCCTGCCAGGATTCCGTCATCTTGTCCCCATGCCTGACGGTTGATAATTCCAGTGGAGAGCGGATCTTCTCTCGTACTAATTTATACGGTGTACCCCAGGGGTCCTATGCCAATTGGCTCTGGACGAAATTTTCCCAACTTTGTATTCTAACAGCCTGGAGTTCTTTCTGAAATCGAAGTTTAGCCTCCTGATATTGCACCAGCCATCTTTGCCGCTCCGACCAGACGACACTGCGCTGGTAATATCTTCTCAACCTTCTAACAGACCGGCGCATATCCTCAAGTTCGGGCGACCATGGTGATGGAGAGGCTGCTATGCCGTTCCTCCTGGTCAGTGCGGCAGCTTTCACCGTGCTAGTCATTGCATTGGTCAGTTCTTCTGCTCGGTCGTTTACGTCTATGTCAAAGTCTGCGCCACCTTCTGGCAAGGCAGGAATGACGCACTCCCTCGCTAGTCGTTCCCAATCGGCCCTTCTGTAATTAAACTGCATCTCCCACCCCATGGCCCAGCGGGACCCTCTTCCACCTACAATGAATGTGATTAGGTTGTGGTCACTTGTAGTGGCGTTTTCTTCTACTTTCCACTCTTGTATTGTGTTAATTGCATTGGGGGTGGCTAGAGTTATATCAATGTTCGTGCCTGGTCCTCCTCCCCCTGCATAGGTTGGAGGATTACCAGGCTTGTTGGCTATCACTAGTTGTGATGCCATGATAAAATCCTCTAATTTCTCTCCGTTGGTGTCCCTTGTGCCGCTGTGCCACAGGGTTTTTTTTGCATTGATATCAGCAGTGATTATCATCCTTCGTCCTTGCAATGCCGTAGTTACTGTAGCTAGATGGTCAAGGTGTGTTTCAATGTTATCTCCATACTGAAAGTACATATTAATTAGTGTTATTGTTTCACTGGGAGATAGCAGCTCCACGACATTGCAGTGACTATTAGTGAACTGTGATAGTGTAGTTACTTTCAGGGCTTTGTTCATGATTATTATTGCCGCTTTCGGATTATCTCCTTGGCTGATGACCTGCTACGTTGCAGCTGCAAATGAAATTTTTCCAGCTAGGGAGTACGGCTCTTGTAGACAGAGCACATCCAGCCTCCTCTCCTCCACTTCCTTTCGCAGCTCCTGCATCACAAGTCGACTGTTATGTGTGTTGAGTTGGCCAATCGTAATTTTTGTCATCTACGGAAAGTATGTATGTATGTGGTCTTCTGGCCATGTCTTGTTCCCGTCATACGTAATACGTCCGTTAGCCAGAACTGACTGTTCGTAAATGTCGTTTAGGTCAAATTTTTCTCCTCTTCTCTCGAACACTTTCTTTAGTAAGTCTCGCAGGGCTCCGAAGTCGGTGGGGAGATTCACCGACTTAGGTTCTATTATGTCTACAGCCTCCATTACCGAGAAGGTGACTCTTCTTCCACATTCGTGTCCTACGCGGACCACATGTCGTAAGGCAGTGGTCAAGGTAGCCGGCTGCTCCAATCTCGCCAGTTGCATGGTAAATTCTAAATTTGGATATATCCGTACCGGATCTATTGGCGGTAGTCTTACCACTGTGGTGTCTAGAGAGCTTGTTATTGTGCTCTCTTGCGCAGGCTTGTCATTGTTGCTGGTACATCGTATAAGATGACCAACAGGTTCCTTTTTCTCGGCGGTTCACACTTGACCACCGAGTTCAGCTTGGGATTCTTTAACAATTTTTCTTTGTCTTCTTCTGTAGCCACCTCCACAATCACTGAGTTTCTACTAGGTTTAACCTTATTTATTCTAATTTTATCTTTTGCCGGATCAATACTTTTGGTCAGCAATTCTTGTATTTTTTTAACGCTCGTGTCTTGGCCTGGTAGGGTTCTGAGGAAGACCGCCGTGTCTGACCGCTTGGTCACCTTGGCGATCGTTTCTTTCGTGGTTTGTGGTTTTGGCGGTGCTTGCGCGACCACTCCAGCCCAAGTCTTTGTTGGTTGCCTTCTTAATCTTTCATTCTCCTTTTCTAACTCCTCTACACGGCCTTCGAGCTTGGCGTGAGCGATGGCCCATGCAGCCAGCTCGTTCTTAATAATAGACAATGCCGTCTGACTTATCTTCCCATTCTTAATGTTTTGCTCCAAGAACAGCGTGACACATGCATGTCTCTGTGTGTCGGTTTCGTCTTCTGCCAGTCCCGTCTCGTCCTGAGGAGAGGGATCAAGCATCGCAGATGCTCGCTTGAGCGCACTCGATTCACTCGTATCAGTTGTAGCCATATTGATTGACAAGTGAAAAATGGGGTTGGAGCCCGTCTCTTATCCCGGACCGGCTCCTCTGGCATGGGGGGGACTTCTGCAGCTCACCCACCGACCTCGCCCCTAGCTCAAGGGCACTTCTGAGCTGCTGGGTTCAGCGCACCGTCACCAGTGCACTGGTCCCCCTTGGTGACTCCGTCATCGACGATTTCACGCGACGCTCCTCTGCAACTGCACCCCGCACTCCGGAGAGGCAGATGCACCTCTCGCCCTTCGACGCCTACTTGCCCGAGTTTCCACCTCCCGGCCAAGGACCCACTCCTACTCAGATGGCGGGCCGGTCCCCTAGACGTTCGGCGGTCTGGACCCATCTAACCTGGCCCAGGCGATGTCAGCACCTCCTGGGTTTGGCAGAACACGCCCCGGTTACCCAGGGGCGCGGCGAAGCACCCTTGCCGACTCGCGCCGCGATCCCACGACGACAAACGAGTTAGCCGGCATGCAGAGCACCTGCTGGACTGTGCCCTGCGAACAGAAAGGGACTGGTGTTCGGTCCCTTGACACAGCTCCCGCTGTGCCACGCACCCTTCGCTTTCGCATCGGGTTGGGTCGCAGCTCTCCCTTTTGTCGCAAGGCAGAACGCCAAGCTTAACATCTGGCACCACGGGAAGGCGGAAAGAGCCACTTGGGAAGGAGAGGCTATGAGAGACGCGTCACTTCCACTGCGAGGACAGCCGCGGCACACCCGACTGGAAGCGATACGCCCTAGTGCGAGCTTCTGTGCCTTACGGCGCGCCGACAACGGGCGGGCCCGTGCCGAACGCGCCGTCAAGCGACCGACCTCACGCCCCCACGCCCCCTATACTTAGAGCTACTTAAATCTAACTAACCTAAGGACATTACACACATCCATGCCCGAGGCAGGATTCGAACCTGCGACCGTAGCGGTCGCGCGGTTCCAGACTGAAGCGCCTAGAACCGCGCGGCCACACCCGCCAGCCAGCTGATACAACTACAGCATTTGACGTAGCACATGCGAATCAAGTCCGTCACTGCAAGCTTCTGATCTAGGAACTGTTTTTTATTTCACCATTCTCTAGAAAAGCTGGACGGGATTCCACATTCCCGATTTAGCAAAGCTCTTTTCTAAAATCATCTCTTCAGTCACAGGAGCCTGCGCTCCGTTTGACCATTAGGCCGCTAGGGATTTGTATCTGAATTCTCTGTAGGAACCACAGGTTTGAACTGCTGTCTTCATTTTGTTGTGGACTGCCCCGTCGATGTAACTGCAGATAAAATCTAGCCCATACTGCACAGGCGACGTGGAAGACTCGGAATAATCCAACTGTTCTACCTAAACTCTCGGGCGAAGATTTCTATTATGTTCACGGTAAAGTAGAGTTTTCCGCAGTTAAAAAAGTGATGGTCACATACTCGTTTTTCTGTTGACCTCTTTAACTCTCATTGGAAGTCCAGCGCGGCACAAAGTATTCTCCACTCAGACCTCAGCGGAACACTTCTACTGCCATTCAGAAACTGATCAGGGCTATTGCTGCCAAGTGTGAGTGGTAAACGATTAGCTATCGCGCTGGCGTCTCCTTGCGCGTCTTACGCCTGTGATATTTTTACGCGTAAGCTACTCAATTCCCGAGACAACGTGTGTTCTCTCTGATTTCATACTTTATTTAACTTTTCCTGAGTCTCTTTGAATCTGATGAGTTCCTGTATCTCCCCCGAGGCAGCTGCCAGCGCAGATGAGGCCTTATTCTAACTAATGTCCACATTAGACACTGCTTTTGCAAGTCGATTTTTTATTTCTGTAGGAATTCCCACCATTACTTCCTGTATCTATTTTACACACGAGTCGTGGCTAAGCAACGCCGCCAAATCTTGTTCATTTGTTTCCATAACATCTCGTTATTTTATTTGAGTTCCTGAATCTCTTTCGTATTCTGCTTAACTACTGTTACGAGTGCCGCTACTGTGGCCCTGTATTTCTGCTCTATTTTCTTCGACAGTTTCTTCCGGTATATCTTAAACGCCTTTTCTCTCAGTTCCTTCTCTCTCTCTCTCTCTCTCTTTCTCTTTCTACAGCTGCATCCTTGAGTGATCGGAGCATACGCATTGTGTTCTCTAATCCTTATGTTGTATCTGCCGCGGGAGTGAGTATCCTCGCTGGCTGATGCAATTGAGCTGTCGCACTCTGTGCAGTCTGTTCCACCTTATCAATCATTTCCTGCTGACTGACGTCTACTGTGGCTAATTGCTCTGCTCCAGTACCCAGTAGGGTCTCTTTTATGGACTCATTCTCTTCCCCCTGAAACTGTTCATTTCCAGCACGCATTCCGTTTTCCTCAACGGCCCGTTCTGCCTCTGCTTTCACCAACGATCCTGTTTCCTTTTTTTCCCCTCTATCTAGCTTGGCCCCTAGTTCTCATTACCAGACGTTATACCTTCCTAACCATAAGACGACCCATGTACTGAATACACCCATGCCCCGTTTACTAGCAACCCCGAAAATCGTGTAAACAAAAATTAATTTACATGAGGATAGGAACCACAGGTTGCAAAGAAATGCAAAATCCGCAAAGCACTGCACTATAGTTAATCAGCTGTGTGCTTCAGTTCATTATTCCATGGATAAGAGATCCTGCCTGCCGATCAAAAGAAAACAAATTCGCATCCCATATCTTGATGGAAAAGGACTGGCAAGGTTGCCAAGTATGCCAGAGCAGCCGTATTCGGAAATACTAGTGGCAGTTTGCTACGAACCTCCGTGGGTAAGTAAATGAATCCAGTTGCCAGTATTATCGTCGCAGATCAGTAAGTGGCAGCATATCCCTTTGGAACAGTAAGAGTGATTATAACTGCAGCACTTCCAGGAAAATTTAATTTAAATCCTGAATTCATCAGTGGGCCTCAGTTAAGTTTTTATGGTTGGATAGCGTTGGCAATTTAATTATAACGATGAGGTAAATCTTGAATAATAGAGTTTGATCTTCCAATAATATACATTTATTCATCCATGAATAACACACAACAGCTACATTTTTTAGATATTGACTTAATAACGCAAATCAAGGACGGAATTCTGTAGAAAAGTATACTAGTGTCTTCAGCAGCGCATTTGTGGAATATACTGGCTGAATTAATGACTACGTCTCAACGAACATAGGGAGCCGGCCGTGGTGGCCAAGCGGTTAAAGGCGCTACAGTCTGGAACCGCGCGACCACTACGGTCGCAGGTTCGAATCCTGCCTCGGGCATGGATGTGTGTGATGTCCTTAGGTTAGTTAGGTTTAGGTTGTTCTATGTTCTAGGGGACTGATGATCTTAGAAGTTAAGTCCCATAGTGCTCAGAGCCATTTTTTTGAACATAGGGAGAAGGAAGTCACCATATCAGCATTAACTCAGAGAAATTATTAATAATTTTAAAGGCGATACATGAGTAGTGGTTACTTACAGTTTTGCCATGAATTTAATACGACAAGAAAAGAAAAAAAAATGCAATCAGCTGCATGAAGCGCATGTTACGGTAAGAGGCTGGCGGTTGGTGGGAGACAGCGGGCTCGATGCCGCTCCTTCATTGGTGGGACAGTTAGACCAATTCGGTGATTGGCCGAATGAAGTGCGCCAAGCGGAGATACCGTGGTCTGAAGTGAACTGAGGGGTTTTGCTGGAGGAAGACTCAGGGAAATGGATGGAGAGTCTGCGCTGGACGCTACTAGTGGGACCGCAGCGACTTCGATAATCAGATTTGGACTCTGCCTTATGCCAAGTCTTCAGAGTTTGATTTATCAGTTCTCGAGTCCTAGATATATTTCTAGCAATTGTGTCTAGGATTGTGGGTACACCCCGCAGCTGCAACACCGTGCTTAACGTCAGTCAGTATTAGCGCTTGCAGCAACACAACGTACTGCGACATCGCGCAGTTTCATTGCAGACATCGTAACCCAGCATAACAATCCGATCGATCGATTACAGGAATTTCAGCTGCTCGACGAGAGAGGTGAATGGCACAATGTATGCAAATCACTATATAAATTGGAATAATGTGAGAAGACAGCCTGACACAGCCCAACGTTTCACAACTGTACCATGGTAAATCATGTACCCAGCGCTGCTGATGAAGAAGTCAAATTCCCCTGTCAATAATAGCTGAAGTTCTTTAAACAAACCAGCACTGCTGCTCCAAATTTCGCAGTGATGCATCTGTCGGGTATGTTCCGCAGGTTGCACTTCCACTGTCATCCAGATGCTTCAAATACTGTAACATAAAAGAAGAGGAATCGCTGTTTTCTTGAATTATAGAAATTTGATAACTGATAAGCAAAACACAAATTTTATTAGTAGTACTAGTAGCGAGCATTGTACTTCAATTTTTGTATTTCTATGATGCAACACACAGGACAGCAGCAACCGCAGTGAGTACCGTAGAACCATCTGGAATGGACCTGGAGGTCTAGATTCCATCACTATGTGCACTTTCTAAATTCGCGTGTTATGCCAACTTAATTAATTACTAGCCACCGTTGCTGACTTCTAGCTGACTGATAAGATCTTCCATTTGAACTCGCAAGGCAGCGTGGAACATACGTGTCCCTGATGATTTATAATTCATTATCACCAACAGCAAAAAAGCAAGAAAAGTACTATGTCTTACATTGATCTGTTCAGCCCTGGCCGGCCGAAGTGGCCGTGCGGTTAAAGGCGCTGCAGTCTGGAACCGCAAGACCGCTACGGTCGCAGGTTCGAATCCTGCCTCGGGCATGGATGTTTGTGATGTCCTTAGGTTAGTTAGGTTTAACTAGTTCTAAGTTCTAGGGGACTAATGACCTCAGCAGTTGAGTCCCATAGTGCTCAGAGCCATTTGAACCATTTTTTTGTTCAGCCCTTTTAAGCTGTACTGGAATACAAAACAATCGTATTTATATTATATAATTTTCAGCTCAACAAAATATTACAACTGAAATATGTTTTCCATGCTACTGAAACTTGTCACAAGCTGAAATAGTATTCCAGTATAGAGACCACCAGGCATCCCACAAGCCACAACACTTGCACTGGCTACGGCGTGATTTTGTTCCTGCGCGAAGTCCATTGTTATCTTGCCGAGATTTTTATAGTTTAATTGTCCGTCTTCTCTTTAATGTAGCAGGTAATAGACATGTCTTCTTAATATCAAGACTTTGCTAAAGCACCTAAAGATATGAAGTGAAATGCGTTATTGATAAGCAATACTGAAGAGAAGTATGGAATTCCATGAACTACGTTGTCAGACCATGTAATGGGAAGTCCTGTAGGAAAGCATGGAAAAGAAACTGTTTCATGTAGAGGAAGAAACAATTATTGCAGATTATCTGGTTGCTGTTTCAGAGTGGGACTTTTCATTTTCGAAATTTAACGTTCGGTTATAAGCAAAACATTATCCCGACAAAAACGGGCGAAATGAAAATGCGTTCAAAAACAATTTCCCCGGAGTGCGTGAGTGGACGGTTTCATTCGTCGACATGCCATGCTGTCAACGAGAATTTCAAGAAATATCCCTGCTATGAGAGCAAAGGTACCGTAGTTTTAAATAGTTAGTGGTACAATTGATTTTATGCAGTTTTCTGTTTTACAAAAAGCACTCCGTCTTCAGGCCACGAGTGGCCTACCGGAACCATCCGACCGCCGTGCCATCCTCGGTGGAGGATGCGGATAGGAGGGGCGTGGGGTCAGCACACCGCTCTCCCAGTCGTAAGATGGTATTCTTGACCGAAGCCGCTACTATTCGGTCGAGTAGCTCCTGAATTGGCATCACGAGGCTGAGTGCAACCCGAAAAACGGCAACAGCGCAAGGCGGCCTCTATAGCCACCAATCCAAGTGCCGACCACGCCCGACAGCGCTTAACTTCGGTGATCTCATGGGAACCGGTGTATCCACTGCGGCAAGGCCATTGCCACGTTCTGTTTTACAAAGGAATTTTTATTTTCTCAGTTCGATATTGTTACTTTCTGCTATCCCTGTTTCAGATAGATATTAATACAGTTACGGACTATTTTGCAATTCTTGAAATGACTCTACAAGGTATCAGCCCTTCTGACATCCAAAATTACGATGAAATCAATTTAGCTAATGAACCTGGTCGAAAGGAGTGTATTTATAAACGCGGAACCAAGTATCAGGAGCTAATAATGAACTCTTCTAAATCAGCCACCACTGTGATGTTTGGTGGTACATCCAACAGCAGACTGCTGCTTGGAATATCGATGTAAATCTGAACGTATGTGAGATACTTGGATACAGGAGAGCTCCCGGAAACCAGGCATAGCAGGTCGAAGTCGAGGTTGTTCAGTGAAATCACGTTCAAAGAATGGTTTCAGGCTATTGTAATACCTTGGGCCAGAAAACAAGAAGGAATGAAGGCAGTGCAGGGTGACAATCTGTCACACCATTTTTCATCAGAGGTGCTAAAAATGTGTAAGGAGCACTAAATTAAATTCATTTATTGCCCTCCGAATTCCACGCGTGTGTTACAACCTCAAGACATGGCATTTTACATACCGCTCAAAATGGCAAGGATATCAGATCTGATAAAATATCGCCACAAAACAGAGAGAGGACTGATTTCAGTTCCAAGGAAAATTTTCTCTGTTCTTCGTAATGAGCTGATGGAGATCATCAATCCTAATGCAGCTTTCAACCTATAGTCTGGATTCCAGGCCTGGGAAAGTCTTCATTTGAGTCACATACAGTCTTCAGTAAACCACCATTATCACAATCTGGTACGGCAGAGTCTCCAAAATCTCAGTCCACATTGGCAGTCGTGGGAGAAACACTCATAAAAGTACCCCAGGGCATGAAATAAGAAAAATCACGAGCTGCAAAAAGGAAAACAGAATTAGAAACTGAGTCAGATAAAATTGTTGTCAGTACCAGTGCTTAAGGCAGATCATCTCATACAAACTAAAATATCTCTCATTCTGTGTCAGCTGAGAAACAAAGAAAAAGAGAAGACGCGATAACCAACACGAAAAGAAAACAGTTAGCGCCTCACGACTCATGTGACAGAGATGAAGACACAACCAATTTCATTAAAGTTTCGTCGAGTGAATGGGTTGAAGAGGAAGAAAACAACGATGACAATGTCAATGTCAATGACCCTAACCGAGGGGATTGACTTTTAGTGAAGTTCACAATTAAAATACCACTAGATTGTATGTTAGTTCCAATGGGGAAATAGTTCCTGGAGAAAGGCTTAAAGTACGTCTCATTAGAAAAAAATGTAAGTGCTTCTGTTTCCAAGGAGAAACGGGGAGTTCTAAAATTTGCTGTAAATATCCAGAGCTATGCCATTAATTACGCACTTACAAAGATGTGAAAAATATTTACTACATTTGTCAGAGTCATTGTATTAGTTAGTTCATTAATAGTTGTGATAATGTTGAGTGTAGGTTGACATAAGTTTGTTCCTGGGAATTAATTAAATATTTTCCATTAAATTGATGAGCATGAACCTGTATAATAGATGTAATTGACAAAATCTGTTAAAGTCCACATTTTTCGATCCTAAAATTCGTTTTAAAAATTAAAATATAAATAAATAACAAAATAATGCATTAGGACATCTGATATAAAACAAAATGGGTTCGAAGGTTCATTTGGGTATACACTTAGTACGGTGGTCTATTTATCACCAAGTATTGGGTATTAGAGTCGACTGGTGCTTAAAATGTGGTTTCCTCAGTGACCGTGGACGTTAATAGACAGAAAAATAACAGGAAACGACCCCTTACTTGATAGTCTTCTCAGTGGAAATGCGAATCGCTTTGTCTGTGAAGTAGTGACAAAATACGATAAAAAGCAGGTTGGCGGTAACTTCTTCTAATATTTACCACGTTTTTATACCTGTTTTCCAGCTGAGTCTGTAATTGTTGACGTGTTCCGAAGAGTTGCGAATTACGGCGAGAAGTAGAAAGTGGTTACTTCAACCTCGTGGGATCTTGTTAGCTCCACGACCATTTGGTCTATAACGGAACTAGCCACAAATACTTTTGAAATGCTTTATGTCGATACCATAACAGGTTTTTTGCTGTAATGCTTATCTTCGGACGATTAACATTTCCTGTCACGTTGATATTTTGGCCAGTAGCCTGTCGTCTGCTCCTGCCCTTTAAAAGGACATTTGAATATTTAGAGCCGCTTTATATGTTGTTTCATTACTGAAATATACTAATGTGCCTCCAGTTATTTAGATATAAAGTGAAACAGTTGTATAAAATTACATATTTTTTTGAGTGGGCCATTTATTTTGTTGTGGTCCTTACAGTTTTCCAGGACGATGTATATGCTGATTTATTGCAAACATCACCCATTTTCCTTATCAAATCACTGTGGCACATTTCATAGCATTCTTAACATCAGTTTGAGCTTCCAACATACGCTTAAAGCCCACTTTTGGTTCACAACACAGAGAGTATTCATTAAGCAAATATGTAAAGATATGATTCATCCCTGTTGATGCAAACTAACCAAGGAACGTTATGGGATGTGCAGCATGACAGTACAGAAAAATGCTTCAAATGGCTCTAAGCATTATCTGACTTACCATCCGAGGTCATCAGTCCCCTAGACTTAGAACTACTTAAACCTAACTAACCCAAAGACAGCACACACATCCATGCCCGAGGCAGGATTCGAACCTGCGACCGTAGCAGCAGCGCGGTTCCGGACTGAAGTGCCTAGAACCGCTTGGCCACAGAGACCGGCGAAAAAAATTCTTTTATTTTAAGAATGAACTTATTAACAAAGAACTACAGCACAAGTGTTTTTTAGCAAGTTTTATTATTGTCTGGCGTGAGGTCGGTCGCTTGACGGCGCGTTCGGCGTGGGCTCGCCCGTTGCACGGAGGCTCGCACTGGGCCGTATCGCTTTCAGTTGGGCGTGCCGCGGCAGTCCTCACAGGGGGAGTGACGCGTCTCTTATAGCCTCTCCTTCCCAAGTGGCTGTTTCCGCCTTCCCGTGGTGCCAGATGATAAGCTTGGCTTCTTCCTTGGGACAAAAGGGAGAGCTGCGACCCAACCCGATGCGAAAGCGAAGAGTGCGTGGCACAGGGGGAGCTGTGTCGGGGGACCGAACACCAGTCCCTTTCTGTTCGCAGGGCACAGACCAGCTGGTGCTCTGCATGCCGGCGACCTCGTTTGTCGGCGTGGGACCGCGGCGCGAGTCGGCAAGGGTGCTTCGCCGCGCCCCTGGGTAACCGGGGCGTGTTCTGCCAAACCCAGGAGGTGGTGACATCGCCTGGGCCAGGTTAGATGGGTCCAGACCGCCGAACGTCTTGGGGACCAGCCCGCCACCTGAGTAGGAGTGGGTCCTTGGCAGAGAGGTGGAAACTCGGGCAAGTTGGCGGCGAAGGGCGAGAGGTGCATCTGCCTCTCCGGAGTGCGGGGTGCAGTTGCCAAGGAGCGTCGCGTGAAATCGTCGATGACGGAGTCACCGAGGGGGACCAGGGCACTGGCGATGGTGCGCTGAACCCAGCAGTTCGGAAGTGCCCTTGACCTAGGGGCGAGGTCGGTGGCGAGCTGCAGATGTCCCCCCCCCCCCCCCCCCCCCCATGGTAGAGGAGCCGGTCCGGGGTAAGAGACGGGCTCCCACCTCCTTTTTATCACTCATACAAAATGGCGACAACAGAGACGAGTGATACTAGTGCGCTTTCGAGAAGTTCTCTTGCGCCTGATCCCTCTCCACAGGACGAAGTGGGACAGGCAGAGGAGGATTATTCAGTGATGAAGAGACACGCAAAAATTACGCTGCTCCTGGAGCAAAGTATAAAAAATGGGAAAATAAGCCAGGCAGCAATCTCGCAAAAAAAAAAAAAAAATGAATTGGCTGCCCACGCAAAATTGGAAGGACGTGTAGAGGAGCTGGAGAAAGAGAATACCCGATTGAGAACACAGCAACAACAACCGAGCAAGACCTGGGCGGCGGTGGCTGCGCAAGCCCTCACCAGACGCAACAACACGAAAGAGACAATAGACAGGGTGACTAAGAAACAAGAGACGGCGGTCTTTCTAAGGACCTTACCTGGACAAGACATGAGTGTCAAAAGGTTCCAGGAACTTTTAACCACCACAATCGACCCTGTGAAAGATAAAATAAAGATTAAGCGAGTTAAACCAAGCCGCAACTCGGTGACTGTAGAAGTTGCGTCTGAGGAGGATAAAAACAAGCTGCTTGAAAATCCGAAATTGAACGCAGGTGTAAAGTGTGAACCGCCAAAGAAGAGGAACCCCTTGGTCATACTGTACGATGTTCCTACAGTAATGACAAACGAGGAACTATGTGAGGCGATCAAGAAGCAAAACTTTGAGGGCATTAACGAAAATGATTTCCAAAACAGCTTCAAATTGAGATTTAAGACGGGTCCTCGGGACCGTGATGTCGTACATCATGTTGCCGAGGTCTCCGCAATAATGTGGAGACAAATAACAACAATGGGCAGACTATACGTGGGATTCCACGTAATAAACGCCAGAGACTACATTGTGGTACCTCGTTGTCACAACTGTGGCGACCTGGACCACATTCTGAGGCACTGCACCAGGGGGTCGGCCTCCTCCAAATGCGGTGATAGCGGTCACACCCGAAAAGATAGCAAGGCCACAGGCGTCTGCATCCCTTGCAAGAGTCGTGGCAAAAAGTCTTGTGGAGCCACAGGACGGAACTGCCCTACCTACAGGATGCTTGAACAAAGATTAATATCGCGAATTGATTATGGCCGAAAACGGCATACCAAGCAGGATGACAAAGCATAAATCCCCGAGCAAAAGGAGGAGCGATGCTATGAGAGCAAGTAGATTCAGGAATTTCCTGAAGTCGCTCACCAGCGTCGACGTACCAACAGTCGACAAATCAATACAAACAGAGGTCCCCACTAGGGACATTGGCATTCAAACTGAGCTCCCCTGAGGGGTCAGAGCACCCTCCTCCCAATGCCGGGACACGCTGCCGACTAAAAATCCAAAATGGCAAGAGCATCCTGTGGTAGAGACAGATAAAGCTGCAAAACCTGTCCAAGAAAACACGATAACAAGCTCCACCGCCAACTCCAGGTTGCCACCCGTGGACCCGGTGAGGGTGTACCCAAATCTCCAGTACACCATGTAATTAGCTAGGCTGGAGTAGCCGACTACCCTGACCGGTGCCTTAAGACATGTGGTCCGAGTAGGACATGAGTACGGACGGAGGGTAACCTTCTCGGTGATGGAGGCTGTGGACAGAATACAATTAAAGTCAGTGAACCTCCCCACTGACTTTGGAGCACTGGGAGACCTACTCAAAAAAGTGTTTGAAAGACGAGGAGAAAAATTTGACCTAGATGAAATCTACCATCAATCAGTGGTGGCAAAAGGACGACTGGCATATGACTGGAACACATGACCAAATACACACTTACTTTCCATGACGACCAAAATAATAATAGGACAACTCAATACTCATAACAGTCGACTAGTAATGCAGGAGCTCCGTAAGGAAGTGGTGGAAAAGAGACAGGACATACTCTGTTTACAGGAGCCGTACTCTGTGGCTGGAAAAGTTGCATTCACTGCCGCAACATGGCAAACCGTTGACAGTGGGGACACCCCCAAAGCAGCCATCCTGGTGACAAACACTGCACTGCGTGCAACACCTGTCACAGTACTCCAATAGTCACTGCAACGTCGTGGAGATACAATCTCCTGCTGGATCTGTAATCATCATTAAAATGTACTTCCAGTACGGAGACAGAACTGAACAGCACATAGACCATGAGTGTGGCCACGGCGTTGCGGGGACGCAAAATCATTATAACTGCTGACATAAACGCCAAATCCCCCCTATGGTACAGTGGCACAAGGGATGAAAATGGTGCTAAAGCAGAGGAAATGATTATGGCTCTTCAACTAGTGGTGGCAAACAGACCAGCCAATCCCCCCACCTACGTGGCCAGGGGGGGGACAGGGTACCAACATTGACGTGACGTTGGGCGCGCCAAACGCAGTAAATACGCTCCAAGAATGGACAGTGGTAGACAATGCCACCACTAGTGGTCACAATCTAATTACCTTCATTGTAGGAGATAGAGAGTGCCGCTGGGACATGGGGTGGGAGGTGCAAAGAAATTTTAGGAAAACAGACTGGGAACGCCTATCCAGAGAGTGCGACATTCCTTCATTACCAGCAGGGGACGTACGACAGGATTTTAACGTGGACGACAGAGCCGAGGGGCTGGCACGCGCAATAACAAGGGCGATTAAGGCGGCCGTACTAACCAGGAGGAGGGCCATGGCGGCCACACCGTCACCATGGTCAGCCGAGCTACAAGATCTGCGTCAGTCTGTCAGGAGACTGAGAAAACACTACCAGCGCAGTGTCGTCTGGTGGGAAAAGCAAAGATGGCTGTAGTTATACCGGGAGGCAAAAGATAACTTTCAAAAAGAGCTACAGAAGACCATGTAACCTCCCCCTCACTTGTCGACCTTAATGACAGTGAAAAATTAAACCGCGTGTACCTAATGGAAATTTGGGAAAAGCAATCGTCACCGAAGTTAATCTGTCGGTAAAGAGGGAGGAAAGGGTTACATTAAAATGAAAGGGAAAATGCAAATGAAACTGGTGGAAATTAATTTGGAAAAGGGGTAAAGTTAATAAAGAAAGTAAATGTGCGGCCGTTACGTTAACAATTAACTAGCGGTAATTAGATATTTGAGATTTGGGGGAAATTACGGTCGCCAGTCCTATGGACAATTACTATAGTAACTGAAAAAGAAAGGTTATTACACATATAATTAGCACTAGAAGCGTGGCAGCTGAAGGTTGACACGTGTAGTGTGAAAACTGAAAGTTTGTCAGAAGTAATAAATTTCGTTACACTCTGACTTAATTTAGCAAAAGAATTAATAAAACCGGAAAATTGAAAGTTAATTTAATGACTGAGATTAAAAGTGAACTTTGTTTCTGAAGCATATCGAAATTCAGTAAAATACAGTTAGTCTTGGGCTACCTCAACAAACATTTCAAAAGCTACTTGAATCTACGCCATTTAGAAATAAGAGATATAACTTTGAACTTGAATTAAATGATTCTGAACAATTAACAATAGTAAAATTTAGTACGTACCAAGCTGAGCTGCAGTCACAGGTAAGCCAAAATATGCTAACGAAACTCAACCTCTTAATTTGTGCTCGTGTAATCTAAATAATGTAGCCAGCTATGAATACTTTAACTGAACTTTGAAATTAAAGCAGTGAAATCGAATTATATTATTTTAATGCTGGCGTTTGAATTTCAACGACACTCGGGTTCATTCCGGAAAAGGAAGGGACCCTGCTTGGTAATGCAATTGGGACAATGAGCAACATAGGTTCATGCTGCGTTGCTGTAATTTAGTTATGAAAATGGAACAGTTTGAAAAGCTGAGGTCTGCTATACAGTTCTAAAACTTTACGTGCTTCCAGTCTTCCTTGTTGGTTGATTGAAGGTTTGAAGCCGTCGATCGAGGAGGTGGCGACAGTCACTCATTGTCGGCCGTCGCTGTTGCAGAAGCTGGATGTTGGCGCGCCTTCTTCTCGACACGGTCACCAGACGAAACGGGCTCTTGATGTGCGCCAGCTAATGCTTCCCGTCCGCGACACGCAAGACCCAGCGTAAAAATACAAATAATATTTACAAAACAAACCAATTATACATCGACATAAATGCATAAAAATATATAAAAGTAGTGAAACAATTACAATAAAGAGGCAGAAATGTCATATCTTCAGGTGACAAAATAAGGAAAAAATTAATAGTACAATCGATGGAAACAGGAGGATATCCATTTCCGGCGTTACACGTGCCCCACGTTGTCTGAGGATGTTCGTGTAACCTAAACAGACTCAGAAAATGTCCCAAAAAAGAAACAGCGGAAATGCATATGCTCAAAACATCAACAAAATTTAGCATTCGTCTAATTAACCATAGATCAATTTGTAGACCATAATAATTGAGTGGAGACACTCCTAATCTTATTCCACTCTGACATCTTGCACAAAATAAAACAAGTTGACAACATATTAAAATACATAGAAAACACAGAAAATGGTTTAGCTATTCCAAATTCATTAAAATTCGTAACACTACAAGAAATGGAATACTATTTACAAAATTAATTAGAGTGCATGGTCATAAAAACAGGTAGATCAAAATACACAAATAAATAATTACATAGACTACACATTTTGTATAACCTTTTCATAATTAGTATTCTCGTCATGAGAATTTATTTAACGCTAAACAAGAAACTAATATACAGCAGATCGACAAATACGTAAATATTAACAGCAGAATTTTTTCACACCAGCTGTCCGGTAAGAAAAACAACTCCGCCTTCTGTGCCCGCAAGTACAAAGAATGCCGACAGTGGCACAAGAGCCGACAGCGTCTCCGCCTCGCCAGTATTGTTGCGCCCACCTGTGCGGCACGCTTGATCTCACTCGCCCTTGTAACGGCATTTGCAGAACGTCCGGTTCACTGAATTCTTTCGGAAAAACCCACTCCCGAGTAATCTGAAGGCGTCCATTAACACTATCACAGTGGATAACTCAACACTGTCCATCACACGCATGTACTAGCCTGAAACAGCGTCTAAGTACATCGGCAATGACTAGTAAATCACATGTTTACGAAATCTTACAGCTAATTACAAAATCATATTTACATTCCTTAATCTACTGTGACTCAGCTGAAAACTTAAACTAGCAGCTTGGATTTTTAAATTGATTAATATTCAGTAACTCTTAAATCATTTAATCAACATTAATTACTTATTAATTACAACTTCTTTAATGACCTCTAGGTCAGGCAAAAGCATGGCAATCTAGCAAATCGTTTAATCTTACACTCTATATTTACACACTGTACAAATTACCCATTGTGTGGTATTAATAGATCCTAGGTTGGTACAGTTTCAAGTCTACAATATTCCGTATACCTAATCGTTTTCCAGAGCTTGGATACTCTAAGCAATAAGCGTTTGTGTGAGGTATACCAATGACTTTATATGGTCCATTATAAACAAACTTAAATTGAGAGATTTCATTGTCTATCTCGCTGGATTTCTCATGAGCTTTTACAAGTACTAAGTCTCCGATTGCAAACTTAGCAAAAGGCGCTTTAGCGTCATTACGACGTATGCGAGCATCGGCTTTTAGCTTTATTACTTCTCGCAAACGATCTTTTTTCACACCAATACTAATGTCAATCCGTGGAGGGAATTTGATTATCTCTTCCACTAAACTTTTACTTCTGTCATCCAACAGGATTTCCTCTGGAGAAAATCCCGTCGATTCATGTCTCAAGGTGTTCATAATTCTCTCAAATACTGCTACATATTTGCCCCATGCCCTATGGTTGTGATGGCAATAGGTACAGCAAAGTCGGCCTAGCTCGCGTATATACCTCTCAGCGGGATTCCCAACCGGACAATAAGCTGATATATGGATCACCTCGACCCCATTACTTTCCATGCCTTCATTCCACAACTTAGAAGTAAATTGTGCCCCATTGTCTGATAGAATCGCCTTGGGCTTACCAATATGAACAAAATAATCGTTCACAAGCTTGCTATAGGCCGCTTTGGCTGTAGCTTTCCTAATCGGGTATAGCTTGATGAACTTGGAAAAAGCTTCTAGCACTACTAAAATGTAGGCAAAGTTTCCTGATGACTTGGGCAAAGGTCCGTACAAGTCCACGCACAGTAATTCAAAGGTGTCGTTAGGCCTTATACTTTGCATAGGACCACGACTCGTACAGTTGGTAACTTTCACCTTCTGGCATAAATCGCAAGTTTTCCCTCTGACAGTAACGCGTTTTAACATGTTGTTAAAATGCACTACTTCACTCAGCTTTTCCGTACATTTCTTTGGTCCACAGTGACCATACGCCAAATGGTAGTAGTCTATTATTTTCGTGACGTATTTGGTGGGCCAGCATACCCGCCAATTATTACTATCTTCACCCTTACGAATGTACAAGATATAATCGTATATCTTGTAATACTTCCTTAATTTCTCTCCTTCTGGACTCCTTTCGTCATATCGGGTTTTCACCATATTTAGACAACCATCCTCGTTCTGATGACGACGTAGATTCTTACAGATGTTCACTATTAATTTGCGTCCCTCAACTTCTTTAAAATAGTATAATTTGACCACTCCATCTGACTCATCTTTCAATACGTCTTGATTAGACTCGGGCAACCGCGACAGCGCATCCGCTACGCAATTGTCGGTCCCTTTTACGTAACGGATGTCATAGTTAAATTGCTGTAAATACACCGACCACCTAGCCAGTCCTTCGTGAAGTAGTTTACAATCCTTCAGATAAGTGAGCGCCTTATGGTTCGTATGAATAATCACCTTTCGGTCCCATAGGTAACCCTTGAACGTCTTGAATCCCCACACGATAGCGAGACACTCTTTCTCATAAATCGTGTAGTTTCGCTCACTTTTTGATAAAGTTCGACTCGCGAACGCTATCGTCCGGTGTTCCTTATCCTCTCCTTTACCAACTTCTTGGAACAGTTCTACCCCCACCCCGTAATTCGATGAATCCGTTCCCAGATGGAAGCGTAGCGATCAATCAGGATAAAATAGTATGTTAGATCTTAACAACTCGTCTTTTAATCTCTCGAAAGCGGCCTGACACCCGTCATTCCACACAAACGGAACATTTTTGCGTAAGAGGTTATTCAAATTTTCATCACTAAACACTTGTCTTTTTACAAATTTACGGTAAAATCCTGTGAGCCCTAGACAACTTTTTAACTGTTTCCTGGACTTGGGTGGAGGACAATTCCTTATTGCCTCTAGTTTCTCTGGGTCTTTCGTAATACCAGCAGTGGTAACTACATGCCCTAAAAATTTCAGTTCCTGCTTCACAAATTCGTATTTCTTTAGCTTTAGAGTCATTCTGCCATGGCGGAATGACTCTAAGGCTAACAGGTCACAATGGTCATGCCAAGTGGCATTGGCCAACAATAGGTCGTCAACATATACAGTTAATCTTGAACTCAAAGCCGGTCCTAGCACTTTATCTAGGGCCCTGATGAATACGGACACCGATATATTAAGTCCAAACGGCAATACTCTATACTGATAACACCTGCCCGCGAACAAGAAGGCGGTGTATGGCCTAGATTTTTCTTAGAGTTCTATTTGCCAGTAACTAGCCGTCAGATCGAGGCTAGTCATGAACTTAACGTCATGAAAACGTTGCAAAATCTCCTCCATACTCTCTGGTCTGTCTGTTTCGCGTTGAACGACCTTATTCAACGTGCGTGCGTCAATTACAATACGCACACTACCATCCCGTTTTGCTACAATGACCAAACCGTTATTGTATGGACTCGTACTTCTTTCAATCACTCCCCATTCGATCATCTTATCTGTCTCCCGTTGCACTGCTTCCTTTTTGGACAGCGGTACAGCATACGGTCTCACGAAGAATAGTTCGTGCGGAATTACATGCAACTTGCATTTATATCCTTCCACAAGTCCCGGTTTGTCTGAAAAAACACTCTTATTCCTCATTATTGTTTCATACAGGCCTCGTCTTTGTTCGTGTGTTACGTTTGACACACCGTCTACAATACTTTCCAATTCACTTTATACACTATTGTCAATGCCGAGATTCCTCACATTAAAGTAGTTCAAATTCATACCTACGTCAATAGCATCCGGCCAGTTAACAATGTGTATAGGCTGGTATTGCCTATGCACACCGTCTCCTGCCTCGTCAAAACTAACTACTATTGTTTTATCTTGTGACGTACATGTCAAAGTTTTGCTTTCGCAATTAATCACTGCACGGTACTTTAATAGCCAATCTAACCCGATAATTACTTCCGTAGTTAAGTCTGGCACGACGACAAACTCTCGTTCAAATCGTGCCCCACAAATCTCGAAGTTGCCAAAAATCTGTTTTGTGACCGGTTTACTGGCCTTCCCAGTAGCACCGATAATTTTCACTCCTGTTACTGGCATAACTACGATACCAGGTCTGTCTTTCAGTAACTCAAATATTTTCCCAGATACAGCACTCAATTCTGCACCGGTGTCAATCAACACGTTTAGTTGTAGGTCTGTTAGACACTACTATCTGTCTACACTTGTCCTCGACTGTTTCTTTATTTTCCCAAAGTAAATCCTCGTCTATATTCAGGTCATTCCAGAAAAAACCATCCGGCTTTGATCCTAAATCCGGCTTATCTGGCGGCCTTTTCAGCCTCTGTTCACATACAGTTTTAATTTCAACACGTTTGTCCTGAGGCTTAGTCTGTAGCTTCGCCTCCAATACCGAAACCTTTTCCTGTAACTCGTCAACTAGTGAGTGTTGCTTTGCTATCAATTCACTAATTGTCACCTTCGTTGATTCCTCTTTGGTCAGATTGATCTCATCTGCCAATCTACCTGGAGGAATGTACCCAGTAGTATCTGCAATTACTTCCTCTGGATCTGGGCAGCCCACACTGCTACCGTCCGACCGTATAACGTCAGCTCTAACCTCATACACGCTGTAATCTATGTGCTTTTCTACCAATCGTGTCCGGCTATCACTAACATTTTCGTAATCTTTCTCCTTAATACTCTCGCAATGTTTAAACTGGAGGTTTGCGTCGGATGCGTCGGCTACTTCTACCACTACAGCTTTCGGTAAGGTCTGCCGGTCAGGGCCAGAACTTTCCGTTACTACTTCAACATCCAACTTTTGCGGTATGAAATTTGACGAATCTTGCTCGTGCTCCCCATTAACATCAACAATTTCTGGTAAAGTCTGCCGGTTAGGGCCAGAACTTTCTATCACTTCACAAACACTACCTTCCTGTGGGACGAGACGCGGCAAATCCTGCCCGCGCTCCCCATAAACACTTCTCCCATACAGGCCCCTATAATCTCTTAGTTCGTCGTATAAGCGACCGAACTGCCTTAACCAGACCTCATCCCTCTCTGCATCCCCTCGCTCGATGACGGACGTATTATCCGACATATGATCTTCTCTCAACAATTGCGAATCATTCTTAAACTGAATCTCCATTTCCACTGTGGGTATTACAGCTGCCACTTTATAATCGATTTCCGGAACACTACTTAAATTGTTCTCACTGACAGTGAATGTACTTCCTACTGCCGTGTCTACAGCTGATCTACTTCTTGTGGGCGCACTCCTTTCTCCTAACACTGGCACACTCTCCCGCCGTTGATTATTCCACACGGAATTTTCATAACGACGACACCTGGGTTTTCTCCTGTTATTGGGCCGCCAAAATTTCTCCACGCCCGGTCGGCCCCTCACCGGCGCGGCTAATGGTTTCCCTGACTCGTCCCAGCAGATACGCTCCCCGGATGCTGCTGAGGCGGCTGATCACACCCTCTGGCGTTATTACTATTCTGTGAAGCCCGTATCACGTTAGTATGATACTGGTTTCCGTTATTCCTGTTATTATTTGCATTGTACCGATTGTTATTCCGGTCCGAACCATAATTGTTATTGCTGCCATGGTTGCGGTATGCATTATTCCCATGGTTATCGTTGTTGTGGTTGCTGTGGTACCCGTTGTTGTTACCACGGCCTCTACCACTGTCGCGATTATTGCGCCAATTGTCCTCGTCTTCCACTCTTTCCAGGAAATCATTGATTGTCCTGTAATGGCTTCCTACGTAGCGTTTTGTATCATCTGGAAGCTTCTTGTAGAGTTCCCAGACTATTTCGGATTCCGTGCGGCGATCACGCAAATATTCCAACTTGAGGATCCAGCCCTCACAAAACTCCTTCACCGAACCGCGCGAATTCACATCGAAAGGCCTCGATACGACAAATTCGCGCCCCACACTTTGCTGTTTTTGCTCTGACCAGTATTCAGCCAGAAACAAATTTTTAAACTCTTCAAAAGTCAGGTTCGTAATGTTGGGGTTTAAGCCCCAACGCTTGGCATCACCAGCCAACACATCAATAACCGCATTAATTTTTCTCTCATTAGTCCATGATCTGGGTAAAACTCTTTCACAATTTTTAATGAAATCCGTCGGGTGTATACCGCCTTTTTTCAAGGGGTCGAACCGCTCCTCTTTCGTCAGCAATTCAGAACTATGTGCACAGATTGGCACATAGCTCTGTTTTTCGTCAAGTTTCTTTTCTATTTCCGAAACTCTCGTAATTACTTGGCAAGTGGTTGTCGCAAGTGTTTCTACTTCCCTTTTTTCCTCTTCGCAGGTATTAGCCTGCTTCATCACTTTAGCATCAACCTCGGACACTAAAGCCTTTAAAGTTTCCACCTTCTGTTGATCCTCTTTTTTCACTAATTGAATTTGTTCCGTCACCTTATTCTCGATGATCGGAGCAACTGCTTCTCCTACACTTTTCTCGATTCTGCTAATTTCGGAATTAAAACGAGTATTTAGGCTCGCAATTTCCGCCTGAACGCTTACCATATCCTGTTTAAGATTACCGATTTCGGTATTAATTACAACAATATCTTCTTTCATTTTATCAACTTTTGTGTTAACAACTCCAACATTGTTGTTAACAACATTAATAGCTTTGTTCTGATTGTCTAGCTTCCGTTCAATTTTTTCAGCCTGAGCTTCTTGCTTGGCAGCCTGAGTTTTAATTTCTGCCGATTGACTCTTGATTTCATTAATCAAAACATTCAATAAATCAGTTAAACTGCCGGAAACTACCGGTCTTACTTCCGTAGCGGCTTTCTCTTCAATTGTCCCCCCGTGTTCGTCATCAAGGGGTTCAGATTTGATTTTCACTTCCGATTCCGAAACATTTTCTAAAGTTGGGAATTCCATTTCTGCTCTTTGTTGCGTTTCGGCGGTCGCGTCTTTCATGCTAGCCGCCTGCCCCTGAACAATGGGTACTGCGGTGCGCGTTTCCCACTGTTCGACCGATTGTTCCGTATCCAAGTCTACCAAATTTTGGTAATTGTTGCCTTCACTCATTTTAATAATTTTCAATATAAATAACAAATCTCAAATCTAATTAGGATTCCTCCCACTACTTAATCTCGCTGACGTAACTATCTGTTCGTAACCAATACTTTGTTATGACATTTGCACCATACAAAATTCGTGTCCAGAACAACCTCAAATCTGAAGATTGTCCTGTCACCAGGTCGCCACGTGTAACCTCCCCCTCACTTATCGACCTTAATGACAGTGAAAAATTAAACCGCGTGTACCTAATGGAAATTTGGGAAAAGCTATCGTCACCGAAGTTAATCTGTCGGTAAAGAGGGAGGAAACGGTTACATCTAAATGAAAGGAAAATTCAAATGAAACTGGTAGAAATTAATCTTTAAAAGGGGTAAAGTTAATAAAGAAAGTAAATGTGCGGCCGTTACGTTAACAATTAACTAGCGGTAATTAGATATTTGAGATTTGGGGGAAATTACGGTCGCCAGTCCTATGGACAATTACTATAGTAACTGAAAAAGAAAGGTTATTACACAAATAATTAGCACTAGAAGCGTGGCAACTGAAGGTTGACACGTGTAGTGTGAAAACTGAAAGTTTGTCAGAAGTAATAAATTTCGCTACACTCTGACTTAATTCAGCAAAAGAATTAATAAAACCGGAAAATTGAAAGTTAATTTAGTGACTGAGATTAATAGTGAACTTTGTTTCTGAAGCATATCGAAATTCAGTAAAATACAGTTAGTCTTGGGCTACCTCAACAAACATTTCAAAAGCTACTTGAATCTACGCCATTTAGAAATAAGAGATATAACTTTGAACTTGAATTAAATGATTCTGAACAATTAACAATAGTAAAATTTAGTACGTACCAAGCTGAGCTGCAGTCACAGGTAAGCCAAAATATGCTAACGAAACTCACACTCTTAATTTGTGCTCGTGTAATCTAAATAATGTAGCCAGCTATGAATACTTTAACTGAACTTTGAAATTAAAGCAGTGAAATCGAATTATATTATTTTAATGCTGGCGTTTGAATTTCAACGACACTCGGGTTCATTCCGGAAAAGGAAGGGACCCTGCTTGGTAATGCAATTGGGACAATGAGCAACAAAGGTTCATGCTACGTTGCTGTAATTTAGTTATGAAAATGGAACAGTTTGAAAAGCTGAGGTCTGCTATACAGTTCTAAAACTTTACGTGCTTCCAGTCTTCCTTGTTGGTTGATTGAAGGTTTGAAGCCGTCGATCGAGGAGGTGGCGACAGTCACTCATTGTCGGCCGTCGCTGTTGCAGAAGCTGGATGTTGGCGCGCCTTCTTCTCGACACGGTTACCAGACGAAACGGGCTCTTGATGTGCGCCCGCTAATGCTTCCCGTCCGCGACACCATGTCAGAAACTATCATCGCAAGTCGAGCGCAATTACATGCTGCCAAACCCCGAAAGCGCGGCAACTCGTGGGAGCTTTACACAACACGCCTGCTCCACTGCACAACCCCAGCCACACTCCCCCTCCGCCCGCGCTCCACGCGACAGAGTTCACACTACCAAAGATCCTAAACACTTTGGTTCTCCACACGACCTATCGATGTATTCGTTCGATAGCATAGTTTTCCTTAGGCAAGACCCAGCGTAAAAATACAAATAATATTTACAAAACAAACCAATTATACATCGACATAAATGCATAAATATATATAAAAATAGTGAATCAATTACAATAAGGAGACAATAAATGTCATATCTTCAGGTGACAAAATAAGGAAAAAATTGATAGTACAATCGATGGGAACAGGAGGATATCCATTTCCGGCGTTACAACCAGAATAAAAAGTTGGGAAAATTTTGTAACCAACCAGCTGGCCCTTGACCCCTGGGGTATGCCATATAGATTGGTGAGGGAGAAGATCCGCTCCCCAACGATGATATCAACGCTCAGGCACGGGGACGGGATGACGGAATCCTGGCAGGAAATTGCCGAGGTCCTCCTCCAGTCCCTGTTGCCTGACGATGACAGGAATGACGACACCGAAGAGCAACGTCAATTAAGGAATGAAGACGTTGCTAGGTATGTAAAAGACGAAGCGGTCCTCCCCTTTTCTGAGGAGGAGGTTGCTGCTCTCATCAAGTCCCTAAAGAAAGGAAAAGCCCCCGTGCCAGACGGCATTGTGGCGGAGGTGGTGCAGTTCTTAGGCCCACAGCTAGTTGCGCCACTCACACAACTCTTTAACGAATGCCTCAGGCCGGGCAAATTTCCAAAAATATGGAAAACCGCAAATGTGTTAATCATTAAGAAAGGCCCTGAGAAGGTCCCTGCTGAGGCCAAATCCTACAGGCCCATCTGCCTGCTGGATGGCTTTGGCAAACTTCTCGAAAAGTTATTAGCTGACAGACTGACTGCTCACCGCATGCTGCAGGGAATGAGCGGCAGGGAATTCGGTTTCAGGCCGGGGCGATCGGCATCTGATGCAATCGCGCTAGCGGCCGAGGTCTGCGGCTCGTCCCCGTGTAAGTATGTTGTTGGCATCATGGTGGATATCAGTAGAGCCTTTGACAACCTGTGGTGGCCTTCGCTCTTCTCCTGCCTTCGGGAGAGGGAGTGCCCAGGGCTACTATATGGCTGTTTGAGGAGCTATTGTGAAGATGAGGAGGTATGGCTATCATCCCCTAGCGGGAAAGTCCGGAAAACTATCACCCAGGGTTGCCCCCAGGGCTCGGTGTTGGGTCCCCTTTTCTGGGACATCCACATGGAGCCTCTTCTGGACAGCCCGCAACAGAGTGAAGAGGTGCTAGAGGTGATAGCCTACCCTGATGACCTCCTCCTGCTGCTCGGCGGCCGAAGTCGCGAGGACATAGAACCGAAAATAGAGAGAGCAATTGACAAACTACAACTATGGTGCCGCAACACCAAGATGACTATCTCACCAACAAAGTCGACTTACCTACTACTCAAAGGACAGTTAATGAGAAACCCGACCGTGAGAATTGACGGTACGCCGGTTCTTCGGAGACGTGAAACGCGCTACTTGGGAATCATCATCGATGAAAGGTGGAACTTTGCAACGCACATTGAAACCGTAACCCAGAAAGCACTACAACTACTAAATAACCTGATTTCCATAGGACATAAGACATTCCACCTTCCGCCTCAACTAATTAAGCTCTACCATAATAGTATACTGACATCAATAGTGGGTTACGGCTCGGGAGTCTGGGCTCACAGGTTCACGAGGATGGTGCCTGCCGTGACGGTGAGAGGAGTACAAAGGAACATGATACTAAGGTCCGTGGGAGCATATAGAACATCTCCGGGAGGTGCCCTGTTAATTATAATGGGGCTCTGTCCCCTGGATATAAAGATAAAGGAACAGGCTGCATGGTACTGGGCCAAAAAAGATAATATCACCAAAGTAGAGGAAATTATGGGGGCACCAGTCAGGGAAAAAGGACAGATACGGGGAAGGGGTCTATCTATCTATGGCAGGAGATATGGGAGTCAGATGAAACTGGTAGAAGAACCTTTCAGCTCCTACCAGATGTTAAGGAAAGATTGAAAATGAAATACTTCGAGCCAACTCGGGGATTGTTCCACTTTCTACATCTACATCTACATCCTTACTCCGCAAGCCACCTGACGGTGTGTGGCGGAAGGTACCCTGAGTACCTCTATCGGTTCTCCCTTCTATTCAAGTCTCGTATTGTTCGTGGAAAGATGGATTGTCTGTATGCTTCTGTGTGGGCTCTAATCTCTCTGATTTTATCCTCATGGTCTCTTCGCGAGATATACGTAGGAGGGAGCAAAATACTGCTTGACTCTTCGGTGAGGGTATGTTCTCGAAACTTTAACAAAAGCCCGTACCGAGTTACTGAGCGCGTCTCCTGCAGAGTCCTCCACTGGAGTTTATCTATCATCTCCGTGACGCTTTCGCGATTACTAAATGGTCCTATAACGAAGCGCGCTGCTCTCCGTAGGATCTTCTCTATCTCTTCTATCAACCCTATCTGGTACGGATCCCACACCGCTGAGCAGTATTCAAGCAGTGGGCGAACAAGCGTACTGTAACCTACTTCCTTTGTTTTCTGATTGCATTTGCATAGGATTCTTCCAATGAATCTCAGTCTGGCATCTGCTTTACCGACGATCAACTTTATATGATCATTCCATTTTAAATCACTCCTAATGCGTAGTCCCAGATAATTTATGGAATTAACTGCTTCCAGTTGCTGACCTGCTATTTTATAGCTAAATGATAAGGGATCTATCTTTCTATGTATTCGCAACACATTACACTTGTCTACATTGAGAGTCAATTGCCATTCCCTGCACCATGCGTCAATTCGCTGCAGATCCTCCTGCATTTCAGTACAATTTTCCATTGTTACAACCTCTCGATACACCACAGCATTATCTGCAAAAAGCCTCAGTGAACTCCCGATGTCATCCACCAGGTCATTTATGTATATTGTGTACAGCAGCGGTCCCATGACACTCCCCTGTGGCACACCTGAAATCACTCTTAGTTCGGAGGACTTCTCTCCATTGAGAATGACATGCTGCGTTCTGTTATCTAGGAACTCCTCAATCCAATCACACAATTGGTCTGATAGTCCATATGCTCTTACTTTGTTCATTAAACGACTGTGGGGAACTGTATCGAACGCCTTGCGGAAGTCAAGAAACACGGCATCTACCTGTGAACCCGTGTCTATGGCCCTCTGAATCTCGTGGACGAATAGCACGAGCTGGGTTTCACACGACCGTCTTTTTCGAAACCCATGCTGATTCCTACAGAGTAGATTTCTAGTCTCCAGGAAAGTCATTATACTCGAACATAATACGTGTTCCAAAATTCTCACTGGTCACGGCCCCTATCCGACTTATCTATGTCGGTTTGGGAAAAGGGCGACGCCTGCGTGCGACTGTGGCGCACCGGAGGGTAGTCCTGACCATGTGGTTTACGAGTGTCCCCTTTTCGATGATGTAGCCGAAACACTGAGACGACAACTACCAAGTACAAACATCTATGACCTTCTAAGACAAGAGGAGACCTTTCAGAAACTGAACACGCTAGCCAACGAGGTATCACAAAAGGTATTAAAAACCTTTTTGAGAGACCTTCATGACTAGATAAATAAAAATCACCGATTGTGACCACTGCCCCAATCCCGTACCACCTGCTCGTGGATAAGTCGACTTTACAGTTGGAATCCGCCACGTGCGGGACCAGGGGGACTGGGGTGATCTTGAACTGAGACAACGCACCGATTATGACGTAGAATAGGAAGTAGAGTTAGTCAATTAGAATAGGATAGTAAGTTAGGAACCTGCAGCGATAAATAACTTTTTGCCTGCCCTGTGCCAGGGGGATGCTCATAGGGATTAGCTCTATGAGCAAGGCATCCAAGTAGGTTTATATTATTAACACTGGCAAAACTGTAACGCTGCAGGCAGTTAATACTAACCTTTCGTAGGAGCTAGAAATAATGCTAACACTAGTAAAATTAGACGTAGTCTGCCTAGTAATAAATATAGTACTGTCTGTAGTCAAATAGAATGTAGAAGCTGCAAATATAAAACTAGAAACATAGGACCCACTAATCATTAAGGTGGTGGGTCATTTTGTATGATTATCATGTTATGATATAAAGAATTTTTTTTTTAAAAAAAAGTTTAATTTTCCAACAACTGGCAGTGAAAATTTTAAGGTAATATTAAAAAGCCATCAGTTTTTCTACCATAAATTAAACACATATGCACACACATTGATATATACTGAACTTTTGAAGATCATTACTGTTTATACGTTAGTTGAAATCAATGAAAAATTATAAAGGTGAAAGGTGAGACGAGGGCAACACGTTCGTTCAGCATTAGAGGGTGGCTTAACAGTGACATCACAAACAAATGATTTAGGAAATAAATAAATAGCGGCAAGGTACATTGTATTATTGGAACATACCAGGTCATGTCTGCATATTGGGACTCTGTTTGTTTGAGAGCATTGTTTAAGTTGCACGCGCAGCGAGTGCTGGCAGAGTTGTTGCCACCAGCTGACTGGCGGTTGAGCGGTGGCCGGGCGACGCTGGCAGTGCTCGGCTCCGCTGCGGCCAGGGCGACTCGTCCGTGGGTTTCTCACGGGCTGGTCGTGACGTCAGCGTGCGGTAGCCGTCAAAACTTTCAAATTACATTTTACTTAATTGCGCATATGCAGCGCGAACTGTGTTGAAGACAGGGCCGCACGAGGTGTCACATGAAATATAATTGAATTATAAATTCAATGATGTACAGATATGATCTGGAAGCGACATGTGAAAGGAGATACGGAGACAAATATATATAAGCAGAACTAATGCACTAAGTAATTTATGATTTTTAAAGTATTTACTTCACCAAATAGATCGAGCACTCAGTTTGCAGGTCTGAGTAAGACACACAGAAGAACCTACTTACACGATCATTAACTTTAATTACTAAGCTGTGAGACACATTTTAATTGGAAAATTAAATGTAATCAACCTGTCTTGCGAATGAAAACAGATACACTGACAACATGGCATAATCTGTTGGCAGCGAGTAATGTTCACCAAACGCATCATGTAGCTGTTAAGATTTAATATTTTATTCCCCATTCTCATTGTTTTAGGCTAAATTTGCATTGTTTTGCCCAAAATTTAAACCTCATTAATAATACACGAACCCTAATGACAGCAAAGAGGGGACAGAATTCTAAAAAAAAATATTGTGGTATTCGTATTTGTATCATAAATTGTAAAGGTACCACGAGAATGAACAATTCTCACCATTGCAAGTACAAATTTTAAATATTTAAACTTCGATTTGAGTGGAAAATTACAGCACCCGCAAATTATTAAACACATATGTTTATAGTGTGAAGTCGTAATGCACTGCTAATTGCACAAACATAATTTTGATCAAACTTTTGAATAAAAAGTTGTATCAAAGGACTGGTGATCACAGGAGATCCTTATGTGATGTCAGTGGGCGAACTTTTCTCGGATAGAGGTGCGGGGAGTCGGACAAGGGCGACATTCCTGTGGAGGGAATGGGCGAGCTTTTATAAGTTCGATGTCCAAGTTCCTCTGGGTGTTTGTCAACAGTCAGGCAGTTGATCGGTCTTTCGTTCGTGCTTCAGTATAAATATACACTAATCAGCGAGGACATTACGACTACCTACGTAATAGCCGGTATGCCCATCAACTGTCATCGGGAAACATGCTTGCTATGAAGGGGTGTACGTGGTCTGCAACCAATGTACGATACTCCTTGGCCGTCATGGTGCCTTGCACGAGCTCCACTGGACCAATGTATGCCCACGTTAATATTCCTCAGAGCACCATGGAGGCGCCGCCTGCTTGTCTCCGTCTCTCAGTACAGGTGTCAAGGAGCTACTCCTCTGGAAGGCTTCGGATTCGCGCCCTCCCATCGGCATGATGAAGGAGGAATGGGGAATCAACAATGCAACGCTCTGCCACTGCTCCAATGCCTTGTGCCGATGGTCACGTACCCATTTCAGTCGTAGTCACCGAAGTGGTGTTAACATTGGCACAAGCTTGGGTCATCCACTGCGGAGGCCCATCTAAAGGAGTGTTCGGTGCACCGTGTGCTCAGAAACACTCGTACTCTGCCCAGCATTAAAGTCTGATGTTAGTTCCGCAACAGTTCGCCGCCTGTCCTGTTCTACCAGACTGCCCAGCCAACGACGTCCGACATACGTGACTAGGAGTGGTCGCCCATCCCTAAGACGTCTGGACGTGGTTTCACCTTTGTCTCGCTGCGTGTTGAAGACACTCGCTACAGCATTCCTCGAACACCCGACATGTAGTGCAGTTTCCGAAATGCTCGGGCCGAGCCTCTAGGTCATCAAAATCTGCCCTTGCTCAAACTCATATAGAGGGTGATCACAGTTAAAGTTAAACTTTCAAACAGTTGCAGAAATAACACCCCTGGTCAGAATGACGTCAAATTGCAACGGAATATTATCGGAAAGTGGGAAAATGTATGGCAGAAGAAAATAAATAGTTACAAAATGCAGCAATAGATGGCGCTGTAAGCATCATAATTTAATAGTCGTCAACTAAAAATGACGAATGAATAATACCAGAGTGTCTAAGTTGTACGTTTGACGTTAAACAAACAGTTCTCACTCACTGTGCATGGGTGTACAGGTGTGATATTGTTAGTTACGTTAGCGCATCCACCATGGCAAGGTCATATTTCATCGGGTGGGAAAAAACGGTTTTTAATTGGCCTGAGGCCAAAAACCGCAAAAGAAGCATCAATCACATCGGTTTTTAATTGTCCTGAGGCCAAGAACTGAATAAAAAGGATCATTAAAAATCAAATCGGTTTATTAATTTCCGTGTGACTGGCGCAAAACATGTTCACTATGCTGTCCACCGTTTTCTACAAGCTCAAACAGAGAAACAGCATGACCACAACTGATCGAAGTTTTTCCGGGGTCACATTCTGAATGTGTTGCGCAATGCGTGCCTTCAATGCAGCTAAGTTTGCAACGGAACGCTGAACACAATATTTTCCACATAGCCCCACAGCCAAAAGTCACACGATTTAAGATCAGGTGATCGCGACGGTCAAGCTGAAGGGAAATGGTGGCTAATAATTACAGCATTTCCGAAATGATGCTTGAGCAACTGCTTAACTGGATTTTCAATATGCGGAGGTAAGCCATCTTGCATAAAAATGATCCCATCCACACATCCACGATGTTGCAGAGCTAGAATGACGTGGCTGCGCAGAAGACACCCATAGCGCTTACCAGTGACGGTATAGGTAACAGGACCGGAAACACCTGTCTCTTTGATAAAATATGGCCCTTTCATATATGATGTTGGAAACCTGCACCACACAGTGACCTTTTCAGAACGAAGTGGTACTGGTTGATTTGCGTGTGGATTTCTCGTTCCCCATATTCGACAATTCTGTGCATTAACATATCCTGTCAGATGGAAGTGGGATTCGTCTGTCCACGAAATCTTCCACGATCAATCATTGTCCACTTCCATGCGAGCAAGAAATTCTAAAGCAAAGGTCTCTCTCTTGCTTGCAGGTCAACAGGAAGCAACTCGTGCACACAAGAAATTTTGAATGGATAGCAAAGAAGGATGTTTCGTAGGATTTTACGCACCGTGCTCACGGGTATGTCCAGTGTTCGGGCAATTCTCCGTGCACTACAGGTTTTCACACCACCACTCGTCTCCTTTGCATTGCTGTGGTCACTGCTTCCACTGACGTCGAATCAATTCGTTTCCTGCCTCTACCAGGCTGCACACAAAAAGAACCCGTCTTTTCGAGTTTCCGAATCATTTTCTCCAGACGTACGGCAGTCATCGGACCAACGCCTTTTTCAAACCTTCCAGTGCCCACAATTTCTGCAGAGCGATGTGTACAGACTCATTATTCTTGTAATACAGCTTTACAAACACCGCGCGATCCTGCATTGATACAGCCACTGCGAAAGTCGCAGACACGGAAGGAGAAAAAGCCGCGTACCTTGTGTGTTTATAGCAACTTCAGTGAGTCGTGCGCATGACAGGTGTTTTCATTTACGTATTCTGACACACACACAGCGCCATATATTGATCAATTTTCACACTATTTTTTTTCTGCCATACGTTTTCCCCTTCTCCGACAATATTCCGTTGCAATTTGACGTCATTCTGACCAGTGGTGTTATTTCTAGAGCGTTTTGAAAGTTTAATCATAATCACCCTACAGATCGTGCGCCTTCCCCATTCTAAACACAGACTGCCCGCTCACTAACACTATCTGTACCGTGCGTCTGTCTAGCAGTCATTCCTAGCCAGGTGATCCTGCTATCCCCTGGACGTGTTTATATTGATAGCAGGTCGGTGATCATAATGTTCTTGCTGTTCAGTGTAATTGGTAAGAACTCTACGAGCGGTGGTCCAGCAGTTATGTGTTTGAAATGTTTCGCATTCCGTGGTACTCAGAAATATTCCGGTACTGTTGGCTCTGATTAATTTGGCACAGTGTTCGACTTAGTCTCAAATAGGTAGTGGGACTTGGAAATATTCTGGCACAGTTTGGACTGTGGTTATTTTGCACTGTGTGTCACTGACAGGGTTGTGGGGAGTTCAGTTACATTTCTTAACTGATAGGCATAGGACTGTGAATGTCTGTGTCGTTCAGCCATTTGGTGTGGGCATGTCACTGAATTAACGACATTGAATACGATCTGGTGCTTTCCTGCCAATTTATTGATTTATCTAATTTATGATGTGATGTTATCCACCATTAGGGGCCCGAGTCATTTTATTAATTTAACATAATAACTTGTGTCATAAGGTTAGTGGATAATTAATTAGACACTAAACTGTATGTCAGAACTTAGATCATTTTTAGTTGGATATGTGATTTATAACAGCACCTACATTCAGCCTAGCAGATCTTGGAGTTCCGACTAGTCGACAGTAAATATTTTACAGCTCTATTCAATTTTAGAGCGTCTCAATTTAGGAAGAAGAAGCCTACCTCTAGACTAACGTAGAGAGAGAGAGAGAAAGAGACAGAGAGAGAGCAACCGTTTTTGCTAATCTGTTATTAAATTAAAAAAAAATTACGTCGCTTCATAAGTGAACAATTGACAAGAATGAGGGAAGGAAATACAGTAGAAGAAGAATGGGTATCTCTGAGGGATGAAGTAGTGAAGGCAGCAGAGGATCAAGTAGGTAAAAAGGCGAGGGCTAGTAGAAATCCTTGGGTAACAGAAGAAATATTGAATTTAATTGATGAAAGTAGAAAATATAAAAATGCAGTAAATGAAGCAGGAAGAAGGAATACAAACGTCTCAAAAACGAGATCGACAGGAAGTGCAAAATGACTAAGCAGGGCTGGCTAGAGGACAAATGTAAGGATGTAGAGGCGCATATCACTAGGGGTAAGATTGATACTGCCTACAGGAAAATTAGAGATCTTTGGAGAAAAAAGAACCACTTGTATGAACATCAAGAGCTCAGATGGAAACCCAGTTCTAAGCAAAGAAAGGAAAGCAGAACGGTAAAAGGAGTATATAGAGGGTTTATACAAGGGCGATGTACTTGAGGACAATATTATGGAAATGGAAGAGAATGTAGATGAAGATGAAATGGGAGATATGATACTGTGTGAAGAGTTTGACATAGCACTGAAAGGCCTGAGTCGAAACAAGGCCCCAGGAGTAGACAACATTCCATTAGAACTACTGACAGCCTTGGGAGAGCCAGTCCTGACAAAACTCTACCAACTGGTGAGCAAGATGTATGAGACAGGCGAAATACCCTGAGACTTCAACAAGAATATAATAATTCCAATCCAAAGAAAGCAGTTGTTGACAGATGTGAAAATTACAGAACTATCAGTTCAATAAGTCACAGTTGCAAAATACTAAAACGAATTCTTTACAGACGAATGAAAAAACTGGTAGAAGCCGACCTCGGGGAAGATCGGTTTGGATTCCGTAAAAATATTGGAACACGTGAGGCTATACTGACCCTACGACTTATCTTAGAAGAAAGATTAAGGAAAGGCAAACCTACGTTTCTAGCATTTGTAGACTTAGAGAAAGCTTTTGACAATGTTGACTGGAATACTCTCTTTCAAATTCTAAAGGTGGCAGGGGTAAAATACAGGGAGCTAAAGGCTGTTTACAATTTGTACAGAAACCAGATGGCAGAGTCGAGGCGCATGAAAGGGGAGCAGTGGTTGGGAAGGGAGCGAGACAAGGTTGTAGCCTCTCCCCGATGTTATTCAATCTGTATATTGAGCAAGCAGTAAAGGAAACAACAGAAAAATACGGAGTAGGTATTAAAATCCATGGGGATGAAATAAAAATTTTGAGGTTCGCCGATGACATTGTAATTATATCAGACACAGCAAAGGACTTGGAAGAACAGTTGAACGGAATGGACAGTGTCTTGAAAGGAGGATATAAGATGAACACCAACAAAAGCAAAACGAGGAGTTTTGCTATTTGGGGAGCAAAATAACTGATGATGGTCGTAGTAGAGAGGATATAATATGTAGACTGGCAATGGTAAGGAAAGCGTTTCTGAAGAAGAGAAATTTGTTAACATCGAGTATAGATTTAAGTGTCAGGAAGTCGTTTCTGAAAGTATTTGTATGGAGTGTAGCCATGTATGGAAGTGAAACATGGACGATAAATAGTTTGGACAAGAAGAGAATAGAAGCTTTCGAAATGTGGTGCTACAGAAGAATGCTGAAGATTAGATCGGTAGATCACACAACTAATGAGGAGGTATTGAATAGAATTGGGGAGAAGAGGAGTTTGTGGTACAACTTGACAAGAAGCTGGGACCGGTTGGTAGGACATCTTCTGAGGCATCAAGGGATCAAAAATTTAGCATTGGAGGGCAGCGTGGAGCGTAAAAATCGTAGAGGGAGACTAAGAGATGAATACACTAAGCAAATTCAGACGGATGTACGTTGCAGTAAGCACTGAGAGATGAAGAAGCTTACACAGGATAGAGTAGCATATAGAGCTGCATCGAACCAATCTCAGGACTGAAGACCACAACAATAACAACAACGTCGCTTCATGCTTTAGTAAGTGTTAAAATTAAACGATTTGTTATTAGCCTACCATGTGCTGATTCTGGTGTCTGTACCCTCACTTCTACAGGAGTCGTTAAGATGTTATCTACTGCAGGAGCGTTTCTATTGCACTGAGTATGTTGTAATACAAATCTCTGGCTGCTGGGGGTCAACGTTGTGTTTATTAGGCAGAAATTGTCTGTTAGCTAACAAACAAACAGGTATTACCCCATCACCTACAAACAATTTCTCTATAATTCCGTTGGGCTGTTCACACAAATTAGACACAACGTAGACCCCCAACAGTCAGAAATCTTTGCGAGAATATCCTCACAGCAATAGGAAAACACCCGCACTAATTACCATCCTAAAGACTGGTATAGCAGAAAACGATCAGACACGAAAGTCGACTCTTTGAGAGTAGGCTAATACCAAATTTTTTAACTTCCAACCCTACCTAAAACGTGCTAAAAGGTAACTTCCGCTGATTTACTTTTGAAATAACCTGTTTATGATGTCAGTATAAAGCTACGTAAATCTAAACAAACGATGAGCAAATATGTTGTCTTCATTCCACCCTTTACCTTTTTAATTTTTGTATTGCCCTCAAATAACATATGAATTTGAAGGACCGCCATAAGTTCTGTATGTTTAAATGTGTGTACATACAGGACGTGGACAATACGGAAAAACCATAAACACAACACATTAAAATACCTAATACGGTGTCTGAAATCTGTTGGCATTCAAAACAGCTTCCAGGCGTCTACGGAATGGATAAATACAGGTCCTGTTTGGTTTTCAAGGAAGTCGTATATCATTCTTCCTGAAAATTGGTGGCAAGATAATGATAGAGGTGAACAAGGATCACACATCCTTCTCTCCAAAGCAGGCCACTAGGGTTACCTGATATTGAGATCTGGTGACTTTGGTGTATAGGAGAGACGCGATACTTCATCCTCGAGCTTTGTGAACAGGGTGCCTGTCGTCGTGGAACACAGTAACACCACCGGGGAACAAACACTTGAAACATGGAATGGAACTGATCAACCAAAATGGTCACACAACCCTTGGCAGTAATGGGACCTTACAGAGAAACCATGGAGTCCGTGCAACACCAGGATATGGTTGCCTGTCTGATCACCGAAACACCGCCATGTTTAAGTTATGAGACGTAAACTCGGCGAGAAGTTGGAAATAGTGTGAATCAAGTCTCACCCTACCAAATTACTTTCTTCCACTGCTCCACAGTCCAAGAATTAGGGTTTCGGAACCACGTCTTCCTGTTGTGGCTATTTGCAAAACTGATTTGTGGTTTTGAAATTCAAGCTCCCCTGCAGTCCCTTGCTTCTGGTGGCCTTTCGTGTTATTTTGATGCTGACAGAGTTTGCTAGTGGGAGATACAGCTCTGGAGTGACTTTTACAGATGTTGTCCTCTTATTTTTCGTTACAATTATTTTCAACGACCGTCTGTCTCGATGAGTCAACACTCAGTTCCCGTAGCGTTGTCAGCGGATGAAGTGTTTCTGCTTTCCCTGTATGCGGTATAAATTTTCGATTACTTTCTAATTCACTGAGCTCCAATATAATACACTCTCAAACCCACAGAACACCGTTGTGGCCACGACTGACACTTGCAACGTTTTGAGGACTGCGCAGGTGCCGTTAGTGGTCAGTTACAGCAACGTAACACGCAGGCTTCGCTAGTATCTGCATTTATGTCCAAGAATCCATTTCACGCGGTGTTTCTATATCATTGTCGACCCCTTGTATATGTTCAATTTATTGTATGCAATTTTGACAGCTTTATAATATATCCTTAAAATTACACAGGTAGTTGTTGAAAAAAAAAGTCTTGCTGAGAATTAAGTTGTTCTGTAGTCTTTTAATAAGTTCACACACAGAGTACAAACATTTTTCTGTGCTGACATGCTGTACATCTCATACATCTTCTTGGTTTAGTTTACATTTTTGCTGAATATAGAGTGAATGATGTCTTTAAATTTTCCTTAATGGATACTCTCTGCATTGTAAATTAAAAGTGATATTCAAGCGTATTTGTGACGTTCAAATGATATTAACAGTGTTTTGAAGTATACCACAATGAATTATTTATATTACGTGTTGTGTCTGTAATACAATATTCTCGTGCACTGCAAGACAAGGAGACATGCTGGTGACTGAAACGTGGATGTAATAGGCAATATTAGCCGTCTGAAGATGGGCATGGTAGCCCGGAACCGGTTATGGTAGTGAAAGAAAGCATTTTAGAGGCAGTTGCTTCTGGTTACGTTACTCGCCAACAGAGCTCAAACTTTTTCCAACAAGTAAAAATGAAAAGTCATCAACTAAATACTTTGGAAATTTCCAAGCATGTCATATTTCGCCGACTCGACAAAAAACGCGCACTCTTACTGACTAGCGAGGACTCGGCATGCGTGTCTTACGTCGCTCACCCGAATCAGATGCATTGGCGAGAAGCGTGAGCTGCGTAAGAAATGTTCCAAATATGGTTTGCAGCAACATACAGCATTATTTGGTCAAGCATGAGTCATATCATTAAACTCCGTCCACAAAACATGTAGTATGATTGTTGATCATGACAAATAATGTATCGTTATTAAAAAGTCCAATGGCAACAATCTTAACTGTAAACGAATATGTTCCACTGCCAAAACCATTGCGGTGTCTCGACTCGATGTAATTGCAGTTCGTCGGGCATCAGTCACTCGCATACCATAAAATGTACATTTCTGCACAGTTGTTGTTGATTTTATCTGAGGTACTGCTGGCAAGCTTTTCTGTAGGCAAATGTCATTTCGTCACTACGGGTCACCTGAGTTAAGCTTTATCTAGAATTGCGCCTTACCAAACCCACGCTTCGGTAGTTTTGGTACAGTATATAAGTGACATAGTAAATGGAAGGATTACCGATAGTATTGGTAGCTTTGGTAGGGGGAAAGACCCATAAATGAATGTGTGTGAGAGAAAAATAAATGAATGTGTGAGAGAGAAAATGGAAATATATAAGTAATAAAAATTTGTTGATCACTTACCTTTTATGTATCCAAATCAATTGCTATTGATGCAAATACGGTTCACATACACAAACATAAAAGAACGCATATAATTATTGTGCTTATCTTGTACTCAACAGAACATTCTTCATCATGATCAAAGGCAAGAGTTTGCTGTTGTTATTGGTAAGTGCGAAAGTTGTTTATGAATAACAAAAACGCGTTTTACATAATCTCGACGAAGTATTGAAGCGATGTTTGATATGCTTTTCTTTCGCGCATATTTTTTATTTTCCTTTTTTGAGAAGACTGGGTTTTCCAGCGCCAGATGATAAATCTGTATATTATTTTTAATTTTTACTCCAACATCCCTCAGCTGCAGGTGGCAAACCAACAATTTTCGAATAGAACGAGAACACTGACAGTATCAATTTTTCTATAAAAACGGTTTATTTTTAAGTAACCGAAAGGAAGATAACTACGTAGAAAAATAAATGCTCCGTAAGTTACGAGGGCTCCTATACACTGACGGAAAAAAATGGTATCACCAAAGAATAATTTATCCGGAGTAATGAAACTTGGGGTATTCATTTGTCTGGGTAACATATTTAACTGACTAAAATCGCAAGATCAGAAGGTAACGTAAGCGCGAAAATGCAAATGACAGATGTTCGTGCATTAATAACCGGTGCAACCGACAGAATGTTCGGTGAAAGCATAAAACATGCATGAGTTGTGATGAACAGGCGCTAAATGTCAGTTTGTGGGATGGTGTTCCATTGTTGTTGCACTTGGTCGGACAATATAGGGACGGTTAAAGCTGGTTGTAGATGACGCTGTAATTGTCATGCGATTATGTCCCAAATGTGTTCTATTGGAGATGGATCTGGTGATCGAGCAGGTCAAAGCAAACTGTAGACATTCTGTAGAGAATGTTGGGTTTTAACAGGGGTATATTGGCGAGAATTATCCTGCTGGAAAAGACCCTTTGGAATGCTCTTCATGTATGGCAGCACAACAGGTCGAATCACTAGACCGACGTACAAATCTGCAATCGGGGTTTGTGCGATAATCACGAGAGGGCTTCCCCTGCCATACGAAATTGCATCCCAGACCATGACTCCCGGTGGAGGTCCTGTGAGTCTAGCACACAGACATACTGGTTGCAGCACCTAACCGGCATCCTTCTGAACAACACATAGCCATAACTGGCACCGAGGCAGAATCAGATTTCATCACAAAACACAACAGACATCCACATTGCCCTCCAATGAGCTTATGTTAGAAACCACCAAAGTTACAAATGGCGGTGATTTAGAATGAAGGCTACAGAGCATTGGGCTTGGAGCTTTTCTTGAAGTAACTGAAACCTAGCAGATCGTTGTGTCGCTGTAAAGCCAACTGCTGCTCAAATTGCTGCTGCAGATGCAGTGCGATGAGACAAAGCCATACACTGAACCAAATGTTATTCCCTATTAGTAGTTCCATGTGGCCGTCTGGAGCCAGGTCTTTTTACGACCACACATTCCTTTGATCAGCGCTGCCAGCAGTCACGTACAGTGGCTACATTCCTGCCAATATTCTCTGCAATATTGCATAGAGCTCATCACAGCGTATTAGACGACTTCGTTCAACCTCAGTGAGATGTTGATAATGGCATCTGTGATGCCTTAAAGGCATTCTTGACTAACATCAACTCATCACGTCCAGTCTGAAAAGTATCTAACGCTCACCACCGTTAAAACGCGTATTTAAAGCAAACCAGATTTACATCCTCATAGTGGCGCTACTAGCACCACTCTTAAGCGAATGGTGCGAAATTTGAATAGACATCATTCTAACCACTTTCTTTAATGTCACACAACTCTTTCTTGTCGTTGTAATTTCTTACTTTTAGGGGAAACTAGTAAGGGACTGATCACATACGCTAACAAAGCAATAGTAATGAAGTAACGCCTGATAAGTAATCAACATGTCTAACTTGTAGGTAATACGGTTGCGATCGTAACAGTGCAAAGCTACTAGGAAACGTACCGTAGTCTAAGTTAACCTTTGATAGACTATAGTAAGCTACGTTAGTTCGCAGCCCTGGCTTTATCACTCGCCTGTCGGTCCTGTTTGTAGCACTTTGGCGTAAGTGGCGGCTCTTTGTCACGCATTGACAGTCATCCCCCAAAATACACTCCTGGAAATTGAAATAAGAACACCGTGAATTCATTGTCCCAGGAAGGGGAAACTTTATTGACACATTCCTGGGGTCAGATACATCACATGATCACACTGACAGAACCACAGGCACATAGACACAGGCAACAGAGCATGCACAATGTCGGCACTAGTACAGTGTATATCCACCTTTCGCAGTAATGCAGGCTGCTATTCTCCCATGGAGACGATCGTAGAGATGCTGGATGTAGTCCTGTGGAACGGCTTGCCATGCCATTTCCACCTGGCGCCTCAGTTGGACCAGCGTTCGTGCTGGACGTGCAGACCGCGTGAGACGACGCTTCATCCAGTCCCAAACATGCCCAATGGAGGACAGATCCGGAGATCTTGCTGGCCAGGGTAGTTGACTTACACCTTCTAGAGCACGTTGGGTGGCACGGGATACATGCGGACGTGCATTGTCCTGTTGGAACAGCAAGTTCCCTTGCCGGTCTAGGAATGGTAGAACGATGGGTTCGATGACGGTTTGGATGTACCGTGCACTATTCAGTGTCCCCTCGACGATCACCAGTGGTGTACGGCCAGTGTAGGAGATCGCTCCCCACACCATGATGCCGGGTGTTGGCCCTGTGTGCCTCGGTCGTATGCAGTCCTGATTGCGGCGCTCACCTGCACGGCGCCAAACACGCATACGACCATCATTGGCACCAAGGCAGAAGCGACTCTCATCGCTGAAGACGACACGTCTGCATTCGTCCCTCCATTCACGCCTGTCGCGACACCACTGGAGGCGGGCCGCACGATGTTGGGGCGTGAGCGGAAGACGGCCTAACGGTGTGCGGGACCGTAGCCCAGCTTCACGGAGACGGTTGCGAATGGTCCTCGCCGATACCCCAGGAGCAACAGTGTCCCTAATTGGCTGGGAAGTGGCGGTGCGGTCCCCTACGGCACTGCGTAGGATCCTACGGTCTTGGCGTGCATCCGTGCGTCGCTGCGGTCCGGTCCCAGGTCGACGGGCACGTGCACCTTCCGCCGACCACTGGCGACAACATCGATGTACTGTGGAGACCTCACGCCCCACGTGTTGAGCAATTCGGCGGTACGTCCACCCGGCCTCCCGCATGCCCACTATACGCCCTCGCTCAAAGTCCGTCAACTTCACATACGGTTCACGTCCACGCTGTCGCGGCATGCTACCAGTGTTAAAGACTGCGATGGAGCTCCGTATGCCACGGCAAACTGGCTGACACTGACGGCGGCGGTGCACAAATGCTGCGCAGCTAGCGCCATTCGACGGCCAACACCGCGGTTCCTGGTGTGTCCGCTGTGCCGTGCGTGTGATCATTGCTTGTACAGCCCTCTCGCAGTGTCCGGAGCAAGTATGGTGTGTCTGACACACCGGTGTCAATGTGTTCTTTTTTCCATTTCCAGGAGTGTAGTTGTTTATAGGACCATGGTCGCTTGAGCATTCCTGATTTTGCGAAACGCATATCTGGTGCTTGTGTCTGCAAACAAGCAAGTAAATAAGGAAAATAGGTAACATTTCTCTGATATTCTGCAACTATTATCTAGCTGAAAAGATGAGAATCTCCGTGAGGGTTTTCGTGGACAAATCTGCTAACTATAGGAACTGAAACTCCAGAAAACTTAGAAAAATGCAGGAAGTACTGAGGATCAGTAGTAATTGGCGCAGGAACTGGCAGTTGACCATGAACGTAAATAAAATTAGCTTACTGGACACAAATCTTGGGTTATATACATTGCCTTATACACACACATATTGTATGGCCACCTAAGTAAAACTGCTGTGAGTAAACCTATTAGTCAAAGATAATCCTGTAGGGTTCTAATAGATCCGTCTTTAATAATGTATGTTATTATCACGAACAGTATAGTATACATGGAAAGCATGAAAACTCCACTAGTCATCCTTCCTATATCTAGATTTTGGAGTAGTATTCAATACTGTGAACATGAAACAAATAGTATTTGATATAAATTGTACATTCGATGTCAGTAGCAATCTATGCAGTTACACTAGATTAGTCGCTACATAAATTTGCTGCAACATACCTAACACTCGCGTGAGGAGAACTGAATGCAGTATCTTCATCCAACACGAATGGCTTAGAAATTTTATAGTCAGTCCAAACGACACCGCCGCTATTTAATCGGTTCTATAATTATTTTAAGGGAGAGTGTCGTACCTAGAGGAGAGTGTATCCAGGAACAAATGATATTAGCGTGTCAGTGTTTCAGTGTTAGCGGGCAATTTTAGAAACTCGCAAGGAAATGCACACTGGAGACGGCCTTACGCAGTTTCCGGCGTTTTCTACAGATTTTGTTGTTGTAATGCAAGAGGTTGCGTTTTTCTTAACGTTTCTAAATACGCAAGTTCTACCTGATGTATTATCCGTTAAAGCTCTTTCGGAAATGGTATTAATTTTTCAGTTATAGAAGTTTATGGTGAGTAGAATTCTATATACACTGATGGGAACAAATTGCAACACCAAAAAATAATTAATGCAGAGTAACGAATTACAAATGTGAAATGCCTCCAGAACGTTGAATGCAAGGATGCAAACGTGTATGCAGTGTGTTGTACAGGTGCTGGATGTCAGTTTGTGGGATGGCGTACCTTGCTTGTTGAACTTGGTCAGTCAATACAGGGACGGTTAATGCTGGTTGTGGATGATGCTGGAGTTGTTGTCCGATGATGCCCCATGTGTGCTCGGTTGGAGAGAGATCTGGTGATCTATCAGGCCAAGGCAAGATGCCGACACTCTGCAGAGCATGTTGGGTTACGACATTGGTATGTGGGCGAGAGTTATCCTATTGGAAAACATGCCCTGGAATGCTGTTCATGAATGAGAGCACAACAGGTCGCATCACTAGACTGACGTGCAATTTTGCTGTCAGGGATCTGGGATAATAACGAGGGTTGTCCTGGTGTCATAATAAATCGCACCTCAGTTGTAGGTGCAGACGCAAACAGGCTGGTTGCAGGCCGTCGGTAGGCCTCCTTCTAACCGACACACAGTCATCACTGGCACCGTGGCAGAACCAGCTTTCATCAGAAAAACCTCCACCCTGCCCACCAATGAACTCTCGCCTAACACCACTGACATCGCAAATGGCGGTGGTTTGGGGTCAGTTGAATGCTCGCTTCAGGGCGTCTCGCTCGGAGCTGTCCTTGAAGTAACCGATATATTTGTAACTGTTCGTTGTGTCACTGTGGAGTGACTTCTGCTCAAATTGCTGCTGCAGATGTAGTACGAAGCGATAAAGCCATACGCCTGACACGATGGTCTTCCCTCTTCATACTGCCTCGTAGTCGTCCGGAGTTTAGTCTTCTTGTGGCCGTACAGTACCGTGACCGACGCTGCCAGTGCACAGTAGCTACATTCCTGCCAAGGTCTTCTGTAGGAGCGCAGAAGGAGCATACAGCTTCTCGTAGCCCTATTACATGACCTCGTTCAAACGCACTAAGGTGTGAATAATAGCGTCTTTGTTGCCTTAAAGGCATCATTTACTAACATCAATTCACCACGTCCAGTCTCGAAGGTAACTAGCGCTCACGACTGTTACAGCATGTATTTAAAGCATCCCTGTTTTGCATCCTCATAATGGGCCAGCTAGAACCACTTTTACGCGACTTGAATAGACATAATCTTTCAGAGGTAGAAATATACCTACCAACTTTCATTTAAGTCGCACAACTCCCTCTTGGTGTCGTGATTTCTTTCCTTCCGTATATTTCTAAAAGTAAATGTATAATGTGTGGATGGTTAACCCATATTTCACTGATCGTGCAATATTTTGTGTCTTGAAGCGGAACAAGGTCTTCTACAATGGAACATATGATATTTTCAAATCAATTTAGTTTCTTTAATGTCTCAACAATTTCTTCTGCCTTGAAAGTGGAGAACTGTGCTAGTTTCCAGTAGCATCTATTTAGGAACGAATTAGCTTGGGATTTTTTATAGTATTTTTATTCAATTTTGTTAACCTACTGAAATTACTTATGTGTACCTGTTAATATTGTAACAGATAAGCTATTCAGTTCAGTGTTGACAAGGTTTCATCGACTGTAACGCTTTAAAATATCTGTTCGTAAGTACATGAAGACTGGAATATTTTTTTCACATTTGGAAATACCTCAGTTGTCCAGAGTTATGGTAATTTCAGAAATGATCTGCCTCACACAAGCAGTGATTGTTGGTATTTAAATTGGAGTAAGAAAATATATGCTACGTATTGCACATAAATCGGAAGGTCAACCACATTACTTAATTCACACAAATATTATACTGTCACCTAACTAAAACTGTGCAACCCACGTTTTGGCAATGTTGTTTCGGTACACCGCAGAAGTTTCGATGGGAAACTTTCACACATCCTCCATACAGTCAAGATATCTCCTGAAGCTATTTTCGTACTTGGGAGCCCCGAAGAAAGATATTTTTGGCCATAGATTTGCTTCAGACAAAGAGGTGCATGCCTGGGAACGGTCATGGTTAAGAAGGCAACTGCAAACATTTTTCGGTTAAGACAATGACCATTTTGTCTCACAATGGGGTAATGTATTAACAGTTATTACGACTTCTTTTCATTTAATAAGCAGCTGACTCTTGCTTTTGCATCTGTTTCGTTTTCACTTGACGGTCAGTTCCACACAGTCTAGTGAAATTAATGTGATCATCGCCTATGTTCGAAATCAACGACAGGTGATAATGGAGGGCATACAAAGTGTGTTAGGAGGACGCGGAAAACACTGCAGTCGTTCTCGTAAAGCGGAAACGAAGGATTTATCTGACGTCCATGATCATTGGCTTTAGGGTCAACAGTGGAAGCATTTCCTAAGTGGGAGAATTTGTAAACCATTCGGGTGTCGCCGTGGTTTAAGAATACTGTCCACAGAAATATGGCGCTGTTCAAAATCGGCGCCGAAGCAACTATGTTGCACTACAGGCCATAGATGGCAGTGGTGAACCACAGACAGTGAGTTGTGTGCGGGCGAATAGAGCTGCAGCTGGTGAGCAATTGACCGCCCAGGCGAATCTAGTGGCTTCCAACAGTGTCTCCAAAATAGCCGTTCAGCAAACGTTGCTGCCTATGGAACTCCGCAGGAGGCGTTTGGCTCATCTACCCATGCTGACTGCTGTTCATTGCCGACGCAGGCCGGAATTTGCACGCCAATACCGCAGATGGATGTCCACTGAGCGACAGGTGGTGGCCTCTAGAGATGCATCACGTCTTATGCTCCATCGGACAGATGGCCGTTAGATTGTACGGCGTGAAAAGTCTGAAGGCAAACTCCAAGCAACAATCGTCGGAAGGTTTCAGGCCCAACGACCGAACTTTATGGTCTGGGAACGTTTTCGCGCCATTGCCTAGATGATTCCGTCATTCTGGAAGGCACAACGGATAAACACAATTACGCAACTATCCTTGGTGACCGTGTCCACCCTTACATGCAGTTTGTTTTTCGTCGGCACGTTGGCATCTACCAGCAGGACTATCTGGAGTGTCATACAGCTCGCTGCGTACTTGCGTGGTTCGAAGAGCACCAGGATGAGATAGCCGTACTCGCCTGCCCACCATACTCCCCGAATTTAAACCTAATCAAGAATCTGTGGGACCACATCGATCGGGCCTTTCGTGCCATGGATCCTTAGCCAAGAAACCTAGCGCAGCTGGCCCCACGGGACTGGAGTCGGTATGGCTCCACATCCCTGTCAGTATTTTCCAGAACCTTACTGACTATATTCCTGCAAGTCCCGCAGCGGTCCACGCTGCAAAAAGTGGCTATTCAGGCTTTTCAAAGGTGCTCACATAATGTGCCTGGGCAGTATGTATCCATATAAGCTCTCGGAAAGTACGGTACCAGAACTGGAGACCGAAACTTGATTGATAACTGCAACAGCAAAATTGCAGTATACAATAAAATTTAACACTAATGCAGAAGGTCTAATTCATAAACATCTATTTTTTCTCCCAATCTTGCTATACCACTTTTTTTAGCATTTCAAATGAAGTTGGTACAGAGTTTGCCCAGGTGGTGTATTGGCTACTGCGAAGAGAAGGTGTGTTTAAAATACCTCATGCAACACACTTTAAAGATATAGGAAGAAAGTCTCACAGTAACTGCTGTTTTCGTGGAATGTGCACCACTTTTCTTCCACCTATCAGCTTCTACAGTGAAATTCCAACAATTTTTGGCCCACAACTACGCTACTCCATAAGTGGAGGCATTAGTCGAAAATAGCATATGTTGTTGTTGTTATCGACTTCAGTCTGAAGACTGCTTCAATGCAGTTCTCCACACGAATGTGACGGGTGCCTACATCCATTCGAACTTTCTTAGCGCGTTCATCGCTTTACCTTCATGTACAATATTCAGTTGCCACTATTACCTAACTAGCAATTTATTGATACCTATTGTATTGTATTGTATGTTAACCGGGGACCTAGAAACGACAGAGAGGCTCCGTCCCCGCCGCAGCCGCATTGGTCCACAACCCTACGACGAATACCGGAGTCCAGTTCACCCCTCCGCCGCCCCACACCGATGCACTCTTTCGGGGTTATTTGCGGTTCGGCCTCCGGTGGACCCCCCAAGGGAACGTCTCACACCTGACGAGTGTAACCCCTAAGTTTGCGTGGTAGAATAATGGTGGTATACGCGTATTTGGAGAACTTGTTTGCGCAGCAGTCGCCGACATAGTGTAACTGAGGCAGAATAAGGCGAACCAGCCCGCATTCATCCAGGCATATGGAAAACCGCCTAAATACTATCCACAGACTGGATGGCTCACCAGACCTCGACACAAGTCCGCCAGGCGGATTCGTGCCGGGGACCGGGCGCTCCTTCCCACCGGGAGAGCAGTGCGTTAGACCGCTCGGCTAACTGGGCGGGCTTATTGATACCTGAGAATGTGTCCTAACAACGGATTCCATCTTTTTGTCAAGTTCTGCCATAAATATCTACCCTTCTACTCTCCCATTTCGATTTAGTAGCTCCTCATTTTCCTGTAACATGGCAATGTATGGAGCAATTTTTACAATTTATTTGATGATCAGTTATATTGATCTCCTCTGAAACAATTACACTAACGTTCTCCGTAATGAACTGTTTCGGAATTTTGCTATGTGTCTGACACAGATAAAACCTGCCCACACCAGAATTGCAGTCCATAGAAAAGAATCCCTTTATGGGTGTTGTGTGATGTCCTTAGGTTAGTTAGGTTTGAGTAGTTCTAAGTTCTAGGAGACTGATGACCATAGATGTTAAGTCCAATAGTGCTCAGAGCCATTTGAACCATTTGAATCCCTTTATGTGATTTTCCTCATCAGAAACAGTAACATCAGATATAAAAATCGGAAATGGTAACACTTCGTCAGTTGATAATACATCGTCCTTATTTAAAAATTTGAGTACCATTCAAGCTTTCAAATAACTGACCTAGACATTTATAGCCACATTGTTGATGCAATTTTGGTCACACACACACAAACACACACACACACAGACACGTATATCAAATTTTGCATCACCCCGGTTCCCAGAACTCCTGAAGATAGACGTTGCCTGTGGATATTGTATCACAGACACAGTCCCTTTCACTGTTCAGAGATGTCACTAAACCCGCCCAAATCTGTAAAACCATACATGAGCAGCGCCTATTAGACGAAGTGGGAACGACAACCGATCAGTTCCAGTCACTCCACCAGGAAGGAGGTACACAGATCTTGTTGTCTGTAGTTCAACCATGCCTAGACGTTCAATACCTCGGTTCGCTCACGTCCGCATTGTTACTTCGTGCCAGAAAGGGCTCTCAACAAGGGAAGTGTCTAGGCGTCTCTGAGTGAACCAAAGCGATGTTGTTCGGACATGGAGGAGATACAAAGAGACAAGAACTGTCGATGACATGCCTCGCTCAGACCGCCAAAGGGCTACTACTGCAGTGGACGACCGCTACCTACTGATTATGGCTTGGAGGAACCCTGACAGCAACGGCACCATGTAGAATAATGTTTCTCGTTCAGCCACAAGTCGTCGTACTACGACTCAAACTGCTCACAGTAGGCTGCACGATGCGCAGCTTCACTCCCGTCGTCCATTGCGAGGTCCATCTTTGCAACCACGATACTACGCAGCGTGGTACAGATGGGTCCTACAATATGCCGAACGGACCGCTCAGGATTGGCATCACGTTCTCTTCACCAATGAGTGTCGCATATGCCTTCAACCGGACTGTTGTCGGAGAGGTGTTTGGAGGCAAGTCGGTCAAGCTGGACGCCTTACACGCACTGTCCAGCGAGTGCAGCTAGGTGGAGGTTCGCTGCTGTTTTGGGGTGGCGTTATGTGGGGCCGATGTACGCCTCTGGTGGCCATGGAAGGCGCCGTAACGGCTCTACGATACGTAAATGCCATCCTCAGACCGACGGTGCCACCATCACGCCCCCATCGTGCACGTTTCATGAATGACCTCCCTCATGATAACGACATCGCTCGACTAGAGTGGCTACCATATTCTCCATACAGGAACCTTATCGAATATACCTGGGATAGATTGAAAAAGCCTGTTTATGGACGACGTGACCCACCAACCACTCTGTGTGTTCTACGCCGTCGCCGTTGCGGAATGGGACAATATGAACCAACAGTTCCTTGATGAACTTGTGGATAGTATGCCACGACGAACACAGGCATGCATCAATGCAAGAGTACTTGCTACTGGGTATTAGAGGTACCGGTGTGTATAGCAATCTGGACCACCACCTCTGAAGGTCTCGCTGTATGGTGGTACAACGTGCAATGTGTAGTTTTCAAGAGCAATAAAAAGCGCGGTATGATGTTTATGTAGATCCCTATTCCAGTTTTCTGTACAGGTACCGAAACTCTCGGAACCGAGGTGATGCAAAACCGTTCTTTGATGTGTGGGTTGGGTTGTTTTGGGGGAGGACACCAGACAGCAAGGTCATCAGTCTCCGCGGATTAGGGAAGGACGGGGAAGGAAGTTAGCCATGCGCTTTTAAAGGAACCATCCCGGCATTTGCCTGGACCGATTTAGTGAAATCACGGAAAATCTAAATCAGAACGGCCAGACGCGGGATTGAACCGTCGTCCTCCCGAATACGAGTCCAATGAGTTGATGCGCGTATAGAGAAATTGGTACACCTGCCTAATATCCTGTAGGGCTCCCGTGGGCACGCAGAAGTGCGACAGCACGACGTGGCATGGACTCGACTAATGTCCGAAGTAGCCCGTCCGGTTAGCTGTGCGATCTAACGCCCTGCTTTCTGGGCGGGAAAGCGTGCCTGTCCCCGGCACAAATCTGCCCGGCGGATTAGTGTCGACGTCCGTTGTTCTGGCCAGTCTATGGATGGTTTTAAGGCGTTTTTCCATCTGCCTCGGCGAATGCGGGCTGGTTCCCGTTATTCCGCTTCAGTTACACTATGTTGGAGATTGCTGCGCAAATACTTTCTCCACGTACGGGTACACCATAATTACTCTACCACGCAAACATTGGGGTTACACTCGTCTAGTGTGAGACGTTCACGGCGGGTTCCACTGAGGGCCGAACCGCACAATAACCCTGGGTTCGGTGTAGGGCGGTGGAGGGGTGAGTGGACTGCTGTTGTAAGCCTGTTGTGGGGTTGTGTACCACTGAGCCTACGGCGGGGACGAAGCGTCTCCGTCGTTTCTAGGACCCAAGTTCAATACACAATACACACAATAGATCTACATCTACATCCACACTCCGCAAGCCACCTGACGGTGTTTTGCGGAGTGTACCTTGAGTACCTCTATCGGTACTCAACGTTCGAAGTATCGCGGGAGGGGGGGGGGGGGGGGGGGGAGATTCACACCATGAATCCTGCAGAGCCTTCCATAAATCCGGAAGAGTACGGGGCGGAAGCTCTCTTCCGAACAGCAAGTTGCAAGGCATCCCAGATAGGCTCAATAGTGTTCATGTCTGCGGAGTTTGAAGGCCAGTGGAAATGTTTAAAATCAATCAGAAGAGTGTTCCTGGAGCCACTCTGTAGCAATTCTGGATGCTTGGGGTATCCCATTGTCCTCCTGCAATTGCCAATCGGAGTGCACAACGGACATGGATGGATGCAGTTGTTCAGATAGGATGCTTACGTACGTGTCACCTGTCAGGGTCGTATCTGGACGTATCGTAGTCCCATATCACTCCAACTGCAGACGCCCCACATCATTACAGAGCCTCCACCAACTTCAACAATCCTCTGCTGACATGCAGGGTCCACGGATTCGTAAGGTTGTCTCCTCTCCCGTACACGTCCATCTGCTCAATACAATTTGAAACAACTCTTCCGATCTGACAACTACGCCAAGCACTTGTTGTCTTACATATGCGTTTCTGACCGCAGTGCCGTATTCTGTCTGTTTACATATCTTTGTATATCAGTACGCACGCCTATACCAGTATCTTTGGCTTTTCAGTGTAGACTGTAAAATAAACGCACGTACTGTAGATTAAAAAGTCGCAGAAGTGACTAGAATCGGCGGCGAGTCACTAGAAGGACCAGGTACAGTGTACTTTCTTTGCTCATTCCTGTAAATGATGTGAACGATCACTACGAAGATCACCACAAACGGATTAACACTATATTCACTACGTTGCGTATTGCTTCGGCGCACAGAACTGTTAAGTATTTAAGGTTGTCAGAGTATGTAATTATTCGGGAGCGGCACAAAATCAGCCAATCACAGAAGGGCCAATTAAAAGCAGAAAATGAGGTTCTATCTTAGAAGAAGACCGCACTGCAATCGGATGTTTGTAATTTTTTAGATTTATGATAATTGAAGTTCAGGACACAAATATCGTTTTCCAAAGTAGTTCGATGCAATTCTCAGGCATCCTCGAGAAAGTTGACTCTAAAGATTTCTAATCGGCTTTAACCCTTCGGTGCACCATTTTCAGTGCAGTGGACAGCTTTTAATAGTAGTCGCCTCTTTGGTGTTTTCAGTTAGTCATGAGACTCTAAATGTATGCAGGACACAGCACCAGTAGGGAGCGCCCGCTGCGGTGGACTGCCAGCATTTGCAGACTCAGGACTGATTGAAAACGCCAAAGAAGCGACCACTCACAGCTGTCCAGTGGGTGGACAAGCCGATCCACAGAATTATTACTCTAAAGGAAAATCGATTGTTTAGTAAGTAGTACCGTTCTTTGGTAGCGTACTTGCTTGCCACGTGCTAGGCTTGGGTTCCATTCCTGGTGGATGCAAACTTTTAAACGAAGGTGCTTGTTCTACGAGCGTTTCTATAAAGCGTAAAATACAGGAAAATGAAAAAAAAATGCAATAGCGCTCGAGATTGGTAATGACTGGACAAGTCTTACACAGACCATTACTTTTTCGTTCAGTTATAATACCTACCCCATTTTAAACACAAAATTCATCAGATATATGATAATTAATATATAAATATCAATGTGTTATTTTTATGAATGATGAAATTCTTCCTATTTTTAATTATATATTGCACATAAAAATCGGGTTTTCATTCCAAATATAAATCTACAATTATTGATCTCATAAAAAATATTCTTAATGAAACTTGTTTACATTAAAAACCATTAAAAATTAAATTTCTTTTTCATCTCTAAGTATCTTACGCGTCACATAATTGCTTGTAGAACATGCAGCCTTATTTAAAAATTTTGTAAGGCTGGGAATTGAGCCCACCTCACCCATGTAGGAGGCCAAGATTCTGCCACATATATACATAGGGCTTCAAGAAGACTGTCTCGTTTTCGTGCGCTAAAGACATTTGGAACTTAAAAGTCGATTTTCTCAAGAATTTTTGACAGTTGCAGGGAACTGCTTTGGACGACTGTTATTTGAAATGTCAGCTTCACATAAATAGGAAATCATGTCCAGAAAAGTGCCTGTTTCTCGACACACACAAAATAGCTCAATACACGTTATTCTCTGACTCCTGCTGCTTGTCGTCTGGACCGACTTACAAGAAGGGCTCGATTTGACGACCACCGACGTCAGCATATATACAGTACACCTGTACCATGTTCTAGTACAGAAAATCACAAATAACTGGTCCTCGAGCATCCACCACAGACCCAAAATATGTCAGTAGATCGACCTCGGGTGCCAGAGGGGCCTCGTAAACGAAGGATTTAGTGTGAACTCACAGATATAAGGCTAACCACAATAATATTTGACCAGGAAGTGAGGGCGCTTCGGTCAGCTAATAGTAAGTGTCCATCGTGGTGTTTAATGACTACACACTGAAACACTTGATAATATACACTAATCAGTCAAAATATTATGACCACCGACCTACTATCGATACAAACCTGACAAGGCGATAGTAGCGTTATCTGGAGAGGAATGACTGCCACTAACACAGATGCACGGTGCATGCATATAGTGTCAGTAAGAGTGCTGTCCGTGTGTAGACCTATATGAGTCTGAGCAAGAGCAGATTCTGATGGCCCAGAGGCTCGGCACGAGCATTTCGGAAACTGCACTACTTGTCAGGTGTTGGAGGAGTGCTGCAGTGAGTGTCTTAAACACGTAGCGAAACCAAGGTGAAACCACGCCCAGAGGTCGTGGGGATGGGCAACCATCGCTCGTTACAGATTTCGGACGTCGTAGGCCGGGCAGACTCGTAAAACAGAACAAGCGGCGACCTGCGGCGGAAATAACGTCAGACTTTAATGCTGGGCAGTGTTCAAGTGTATCTGAACACACCGTTCACAGAACACTCTTAACAATGGGGCTCAGCAGGCGACGGCCTATGCATGTGCCAATGACAACACTACCAAGTCGGCAACTACGACTGAAATGGTTCAAAAAATGTCTCTGAGCACTATGGGCCTTAACATCTGAGGTCATCAGTCCCCTAGAACTTAGAACTACTTAAACCAGCTAACGTAAAGACATCACACACACCCATGCCCGAGGCAGGATTCGAACCTTCGACCGTAGCAGTCGCGCGGTTCCGGACTGAAGCGCCTAGAACCGCTCGGCTACCGCGGCCAGCCGACAGAAATGGGCTCGTGACCAGAGGCACTGGACGTTGGTGCAGTGACAGAGCGTTGCTTGGTTTGATGAATCCCGACACCTTCTTCATCATGTCGATAGGAAGGCACGTACCCCTCGTCATCCAGGGGAGCAGCTCCTTGACACCTGTACTGCGGAACGGAGACAAGCTGGCGGCGGCTCCATTGTGTTCTGGGGAACATTCACGTGGGCGTCCATGGGTCCAGTGGAGGTCGAGCAAGACTCCATGACGGCCAAGGAGTATCGTGACTGTTTGCAGACCACGTCCACCTCTTCGTGACAATCGTGTTTCCCAAAGGCAGTGTTATTTTTCAACAGGATAATACGCCATGTCACAATACCAGGAGTGTGAGTGAGTGGTTCGAGGAACACAGTGGTGATTTCCCACTGATGTGCTCTTATTCACGCACTCTATCCCTTTGTTCCCTACCGCTTCAGCAACGTAAGCATAAATTTCTAGCACAAGTATTTTATGATGTAAGTGGTTTCCAAATTTTCAAGTAATGAGGATGTAATACCACCTGGTAAGACGCCATCGTTTTCGATTTTAATTTTTTGTGGCATTGCCTGTAATAAACGAGGTCCTATATGGGTATACTTCTCCATGGGTTACCATTACAGTCTAGACAGCTTTTGTCTATGTGAGATATACAGCAAAATTCCAAACCACTTAATTACATACAGTGCTAAACAACATTTCCAACAAGATAAACATAATTTGAGGCATGTTTTCAGTGATCGTGTTAACCCTTACATGACTTTCAATGAATTTCTCTACAGATGCAACCAATTGTGGAGTGAGAACGCATACAATTTTCATGTTACGAGCACAGATGATGATAAAAGTAATGGTTTTTATCCCGTTAATTTCGATAACTTTATTTGTACTTTATAAAGTAATAGCAGAGGAGAAACTGAAATTTTGATCTGTATGTTGTGGATACTTCATGAAAATATGATTGTAAAGCACAGCTTCTACATGTTGTAAATACAGAAAAGATATAAACAGTGAATGTAGACTAAGTGTAGTAGATACATAAAAGATGTAAACTGAGAGTGTAAGGCACATGTTGAAAATGTATTATGAAACTGGAACTGAAAACTGTCTCTTGTGTAGGCATTATGAATACGTGACTGTAGCCTGATGGTTGTACCTGGTGCTGCCTAGGTAACTATTTATTCCAATTCTATAAGTCCATCTCCTCCTTGCCTATCATTCCATCTCCACCTTTCTCATACCTGTGTAGATCTCCTCCGTCCTCCTCCCTCTCTCTCCATCTCTTCCTCCTACCTTCTTTCCCCATGTTATCAACCCGACCCCAATAGGCAGCTGCTAGTTCTGATACCCACTATATTTATTTCCAGACAGTACGCAGTATGTGTACCGAGTTGAAATCGAGTCAGGGGATTATAAGGAGATTTTTACTCACGGCTTTGCCCACATACGCACATGTCAAATCATTTCACATACATTTAACATACTTTACACATATTTGTACCAGGATTTCTCCTGGTCGTATAGCCAACTTCCCCCTATGGTTTTGTTTACCCACAGCTTAATGTTTATGGCCTCATATCTCCTGAAATATGTGTCGTGCAATGATATTATTTTGTAGACACATCCAGTGGTGTAAGCGGACATGGTCTGCAAAACGTGTTGCAAATACACTTAGCAGCACAGAAGTAGTAACTTAAACGTCATGCTTGAAGCGACCGTTTTTCACATATGTCAGTGTTTACGTCATATCTCCTGAACTTTACAGGTGCATTCTGCGGCATATTTGGACACTGTCTGCAAAGTGTGTTCCGAATAGAGTTATTAGTAAAGCAGTAATAAATTAAATTCTCATGCCTGATGCGTCGGTTTTACTGCATGAACCGCGAAAATGTAGTAAACGCTAAATTCTTTTGCATTCATTGTTTTGTCTCGCTAGGGGTGAGCGGCACGGGGAGGGGGGGAGGTGAGCGATAAAAAGTCTCGTAATTTTGATAAAATTATGTGCAAAGTTTGTTGCAGTTCACTAAGTGCTCTCTTTCTTAAAACTGTATGAATATGGTCTGACTATTTGTGTGTCGTCAGTTAGGCTACTTTTCCCACCCGTTTGAAGGGTAGATGGTTCTTACCCACATAGCCGTCCTTTCTATTTAGGCAGAGATATAGAACACACATACATACATTCGTACAAACACTTTTAAAATATGTATGGTTATGGATAACGATAAAATATTCTATAATATACCGAACTACGTGTCTCACTTCTCAGTATTTTTCTAGTGATCTATACTTTGCACGACCTGCTTGAACTTCCGTAACAGACGGAATGTTCCATCCCCTTAAATTATTGCCCAAAGTATGTCAAGTACTCGCCTCCAGACTAAGGACTATGGTGCATGGAGACAGACACATGCAGCGAGTACTCAACGTGTGCGTGTGTGTGTGTGTGTGTGTGTTTGTGTGTGTGTGTGTGTGTGAGAGAGAGAGAGAGAGAGAGAGAGAGAGAAGGGCGGGGGCGTCAGATTGCTGTGAAGCCAGACAAGTCCATACTTCACAAAGTTACTCTCGGTGACCACGCCTATCACTGTTAGCTCTCAACAACCACGTCAGATATTACTGGCCGCCTCTGAATTTGATGTCAATTTATACAATTTAGCCGAAGCTTAAATACTTTGATAAATAATACAGACATACAAATGCAGTAAGTCACACCCTATACATACCTTTCGTAAATAATCTAATATTTTTGAACATGGTGTTAAACTGAGATCGTTTTAATATCTTTGAACATAGCACTATTTTACTCAAAATTCTGTAGATTTGGATACTTTTTAACGTGGTGACTTCATGATGATTGGTTGTTTTGTCTTAAGGAATGGCCTGTAATTGGCTGTTTAGTTTATTCTTTTGTAACATATTAACTAGACTGTGATTGGGAGAGCAAAAGGCGTGTGTGTGTGTGTTTATATAATTTCTGATAAAAAACAGAAGTTTTGAATATGGTGTCAATTTGCACAGTTCAGGTGAAGCTTGTGTAATTTTGGAAATACTATAGTTTTGTAAATATCTTTGTCAGAGAACTGGATACTTTTGAAGATAGCGCCACATTAGGCCTACTGATTTGGTTGTTTCGCTTTAATGACTCCTGACAAAACACTTCTCTGCGATTGGCTGTTTCATTTTAATGAATGGTAAAAAAATTAAATATCCCGCCAACACCATCTAGCTTTTTTCATACTTTACCGCTACTGCTCTCCTACATCTTGTAACTTCCCCTTCATCACCATCCTGGAATTTTAAATTTCCTGCCATCTTGGATTATGTCGTCATCTCAAAAATCCCCGCACTGTTTGCTGACCGAGCGAGGTGGCGTAGTGGTTAGCACACTGGACTCACATTCGGGAGGACGACGGTTCAATCTCGCGTCCGGTCATCCTGATTTAGGTTTTCCATGATTTCTGTAAATCGTTTCAGGCAAATGCCGGGATGGTTTCTTTGAAAGGGCACGACGGACTTCCTTCCCCATCCTTCCCTAATCCGATGAGACCGATAACCTCGTAGTTTGGTCTCCTCCCCCAAACAACCCCTCACTGTGTCCTGAAGCCACAACTTCTACATCCAAACTCAGAAATAAGGTGTGCGCCAAAACATTCGTAGTAATGGCACTTTTACACCGAGAAAATATCTTCAATTTTTATATGCCCAACAGTTAAGCTATTTGGCTTCAGAGTTGGTGAGATGGAGACCTAATTATCATTAATGATTATCATCGAAATGAAACCACTCAAGAATATCAGCAAAAAAAGTGGTTGTTTAGATTCAGACTACATCCTGGGATATTATATGGTATGTATTCAGTCTTCCTCTGTAGCAGCGAAAGTATCACTACAGCTACTGAAATATTCAAGATTACAACCTGTCTAAGAACAAAATACGGTCGGTAAACTTGTAAACCGATAGACAAACTGTTGACTGTTTCTCAGAAATTTGTCTTTAGATGGTTTGGAAGAAATACCATCAAATATATTATGACGTGAAACTTCCTGGCAGATTAAAACTGTGTGCCCGACCGAGACTCGAACTCGGGACCTTTGCCTTTCGCGGGCAAGTGCTCTACCAACTGAGCTACCGAAGCACGATTCACGGCCGGTACTCACAGCTTTACTTCTGCCAGTACCTCGTCTCCTACCTTCCAAACTTTACAGAAGCTTTCCTGCGAACCTTGCAGGACTAGCACTCCTGAAAGTCCTGCAAGGTTCGCAGGAGAGCTTCTGTAAAGTTTGGAAGGTAGGAGACGAGGTACTGGCAGAAGTAAAGCTGTGAGTACCGGCCGTGAATCGTGCTTCGGTAGCTCAGTTGGTAGAGCACTTGCCCGCGAAAGGCAAAGGTCCCGAGTTCGAGTCTCTGTCGGGCACACAGTTTTAATCTGCCAGGAAGTTTCATATCAGCGCACACTCCGCTGCAGAGTGAAAATCTCATTCTGGATATTATGACGTTTCATTAACACAAAGAAAGCGGCACATATCATCTTCATACTTACATTACGGAAGTAATGTAATTATTTTAGTGAGGTGGGGACCCAGATATGATCGGGTCTCGTTACGACAGTGGACAACGTTAAACGACTAGCGCTCCACAGTTCTTAGAATAGGCGCTCAGCATTACAACGAAATCCCGAAATCCATGAATTACACTGTCGTTCTCCTCGTGCGATGCACTGCTTACGGTCAAGTTCCTGGAAGAGGACGGCACGGAGATAACTTTGTTCAGCACAACCTGTGCAACATCCAACTAGTCACCCGACATGATTCAGCGAAAAGGGTCGTAGAGTAAGCTCGTCCAGCTGTTGTGATATCTTCATTTTTGGTTGGTGTTCATTTAACTGTGTTCATCAGGGACATAAATGTCAAAATTCTGAGTGCAGAATTGCAAATAAAAACCCCAGAAATGAATAGTCCCCACCTCCCAATGGGTACAGAGAGTAAAGTATTGCCACGATTCGATCGGAATGTATACAGGAACTAATTCTAGATTACTGTGTTCACTCAGATATTGTCCTAAAATGCGTGGCAGGCTGCCTGCGTGTCATATACAAGGAGCGGACAACACAACGCGGTTTTAGCAACTCCAGCACCACGGGCTGCACTGCATGTATCTATCCCCCCAACGTTCCCGGGTTCGATTCCCGGCGGGGTCAGGGATTTTCTCTGCCTCGTGATGACTGGGTGTTGTGTGATGTCCTTAGGTTAGTTAGGTTTAAGTAGTTCTAAGTTCTAGGGGACTTATGACCATAGATGTTGAGTCCCATAGTGCTCAGAGCCATTTTATCCCCCCAACGATAGATAATTCTGCCCCAGAAACTTCCAAAACTGAATATACTGTCTTCTCTTATTTGAACAGTCTTTTGAAAAAGCGACTCACTTGAGTAATGGCCGCCCATTCTGTAGTCCGCTTAACTTTCACCGCCTTAAACTCTCAAAATGGCTCTCATTACTTATTTCCTTGTAGATCGCCTAGTGTATTTCAACTGCTGCTAACTATCGAGAAAACTGCTCTGTCCTACAACAGCCAAATCCCGCCATAAGCATAGTGCTATCCTATCGCATTACGACAATCCTCGCAATCCTCGCCTAACAGTTGCCTTCTGCAGTCCATGCCTCAAAAATGAGTTCTCTTCTCATATTCTGCTTGTATGAGAAATCATTAGTCGCGTGCCTAAGTTCATATCGTTTTTGTTTTGCAAGATGGTATTCGGGTTGCTATGGGTGTATTTATCGATTGTCATTTCTTTGTTTGTAGTTCATTGTTGCTATCTGAATTTACATATTGTCATTTTCTCATTTCGCGACAATGAGTAGAGCTGTGGAGTGCCAAGTAGAGAAATGGGAACATTTACGTCATATCTACATCTACATTTATACTCCGCAAGCCACCCAACGGTGTGTGGCGGAGGGCACTTTACGTGCCACTGTCATTACCTCCCTTTCCTGTTCCAGTCGCGTGTGGTTCGCGGGAAGAACGACTGCCGGAAAGCCTCTGTGCGCGCTCGAATCTCTCTAATTTTACATTCGTGATCTCCTCGGGAGGTATAAGTAGGGGGATGCAATATATTCGATACCTCATCCAGAAACGAACCCTCTCGAAACCTGGACAGCAAGCTACACCGCGATGCAGAGCGCCATTCTTGCTGAGTCTGCCACTTGAGCTTGCTAAACATCTCCGTAACGCTATCACGCTTACCAAATAACCCTGTGACGAAACGCGCCGCTCTTCTTTGGATCTTCTCTATCTCCTCCGTCAACCCGACCTCGTACGGATCCCACACTGATGAGCAATACTTGTTCGACTTATGCTTAACAAGTGTTTTGTAAGCCACCTCCTTTGTTGATGGACTACATATTCTAAGGACTCTCCCAATGAATCTCAACCTGGTACCCGCCTTACCAACAATTAATTTTATATGATCATTCCACTTCAAATCGTTGCGCACGCATACTCCCAGATATTTTACAGAATTAGCTGCTACCAGTGTTTGTTCCGCTATCATGTAATCATACAACAAAGGATCCATCTTTCTATGTATTCGCAATACATTACATTTGTCTATGTTAAGGGTCAGTTGCCACTCCCTGCACCAAGTGCCTATCCGCTGCAGATCTTCCTGCATTTCGCTACAATTTTCTAATGCTGCAACTTCTCTGTATACTACAGCATCATCCGCGAAAAGCCGCATGGGACTTCCGACACTCTCTACTAGATCATTTATATATATTGTGGAAAGCAATGGTCCCATAACACTCCCTTGTGGCACGCCAGAGGTTACTTTAACGTCTGTAGACGTCTCTCCATTGATAACAACATGCTGTGTTCTGTTTGCTAAAAATTCTTCTGTCCAGCCATACACCTGGTCTGATATTCCGTAGGCTCTTACTTTGTTAATCAGGCTACAGTGCGGAACTATATCGAACCCCTTCCGGAAGTCAAGGAAAATAGCATCTACCTGGGAGCCTGTATCTAATATTTTCTGGGTCTCATGAACAAATAAAGCGAGTTGGGTATCACACGATCGCTGTTTCCGGAATCCATGTTGATTCCTACAGAGTAGATTCTGGGTTTTCAGAAACGACATGAGACGAGAGCAAAAAACATGTTCTAAAATTCTACGACAGATCGACGTCAGAGATATAGGTCTATAGTTTTGCGCTTCTGCTCGACGAATCTTCTTGAAGACTGGGACTACCTGTGCTCTTTTCCAATCATTGGGAACCTTCCGTTCCTCTAGAGACTTGCGGTACACAGGTGTTAGAAGGGGGGCAAGCTATTTCGCGTACTCTGTGTAGAATCGAATGGGTATCCCGTCAGGTCCAGTGGACTTTCCTCTGTTGAGTGATTCCAGTTGCTTTTCTATTCCTTGGACACTTGTTTCGATGTCAGCCATTTTTTCGCTTGTGCGAAGATTTAGAGAAGGAACTGCAGTGCGGTCTTCCTCTGTGAAACAACGTTGGAAAAAGGTGTTTAGTATTTCAGCTTCACGCGTGTCATCCTCTGTTTCAATGCCATCATCATCCCGGAGTGTCTGGATATGCTGTTTCGAGCCACTTACTCATTTAACGTAAGACCAGAACTTCCTAGGATTTTCTGTCAAGTCGGTACATAGAATTTTAGTTTCGAATTCACTGAACGCTTCACGCATAGCCTTCCTTACGCTAACTTTGACATCGTTTAGCTTCTGTTTGTCTGAGAGGTTTTGGCTGCGTTTAAACTTGCAGTGAAGCTCTCTTTGCTTTCGCAGTAGTTTCCTAACTTTGTTGTTGAACCACGGTGGATTTTTTCCGTCCCTCACAGTTGTACTCGGCACGTGACTGTCTAAAACGCATTTTACGATTGCCTTGAACTTTTTCCATAAACACTCAACATTGTCAGTGTCGGAACAGAAATTTTCGTTTTGATCTGTTAGGTAGTCTGAAATCTGTCTTCTATTACTCTTGCTAAACAGATCAATCTTCCTCCCTTTTTTATATTCCTATTTACTTCCATATTCATGGATGCTGCCACGGCGTTATGATCACTAATTCCCTGTTCTGCACTTACAGAGTGGAAAAGTTCTGGTCCTTTTGTTATCAGTAGGTCCAAGATGTTATCTCCACGAGTCAGTTCTCTGTTTAATTGCTCGAGGTAATTTTCGGATAGTGCACTCAGTAGAATGTCACTCGATGCTCTGTCCCTACCACCCGTCCTAAACACCTGAGTGTCCCACTCTATATCTGGTAAATTGAAATCTCCACCTAAGACTATAACATGCTGAGAAAATTTATGTGAAATGTATTCCAGATTTTCTCTTAGTTGTTCTGCCACTAATGCTGCTGAGTCGGGAGGTCGGTAAAAGGACCCAATTATTAACCAAGATCAGTTGTTGAGTGTAACCTCCACCCACAATAATTCACAGGAACTATCCACTTCTATTTCACTACAGGATAAACTACTGCTAACAGCGACAAACACGCCACCACCGGTTGCATGCAATCTATCCTTTCTAAACACCGTCTGTGCCTTTGTAAAAATTTCGGCAGAATTTATCTCTGGCTTATGCCAGCTTTCCGTACCTATAACGATTTCAGCTTCGGTGCTTTCTATCAGCGCTTGAAGTTCCGGTACTTTATCGATGCAGCTTAGACAGTTTACAATTACAATACCGATTGCAGCTTGGTCCCCCCATGTCCTGACTTTGCCCCGCACCCTTTGAGGCTGTTGCCCTTTCTGTACTTGCCTGACTCCATCTAACCTAAAAAACCGCCCAATCCACGCCACACAACCCCTGATACCTGTGTAGCCGCCTGCTGCGTGTAGTGGACTCCTGACCTATCCAGCAGAACCCGAAACCCCACCACCCTATGGCACAAGTCGAGGAATCTGCAGCCCACACGGTCGCAGAACCGTCTCAGCCTCTGATTCAGACCCTCCACTTGGCTCTGTACCAAAGGTCCGCAGTCAGTCCTGTCGACGATGCTGAAGATGACGAGCTCTGCTTCCATCCCGCTAGCGAGACTGGCAGTCTTCACCAAATCAGATAGCCGCCGGAAGCCAGAGAGGATTTTCTCCTATGCATACCGACACACATCATTGGTGCCGACATGAGTGACCACCTGCAGATGGGTGCACCCTGTACCCTTCATGGCATCCGGAAGGACCCTTTCCACATCAGGAATGACTCCCCCCAGTATGCACACAGTGTGCACATCGGTTTTCTTCCCCTCTCTTGCTGCCATATCCCTAAGAAGCCCCATTACGCGCGTGACGTTGGAGCTCCCAACTACCAGTAAGCCCACCCTCTGCGACCGCCCGGATCTTGCTGACTGAGGGGCAATCTCTGGAACAGGACAAGCAGCCATGTCCGGCCTAATATCATTATCAGCCGGAGACAGAGCCTGAAACCAGTTCGTCATACAAACTGGAGAGGCCTTCTGTTCAGCCCTCCGGAATGTCTTTCGCCCCCTGCCACACCTCAATACCAATGGACAGAGCATGGCAAGAAAACTGTTTTCTCGTTTTCCGGAGGCTCGTTTTGACATTAGTGACTCTCCATGTTCAGGAAGACCTTCGTTGTTTGATGAACGGCGCTTAAACGCATTAATCACCAATGATCCACGTCAGTGTACTCGGGAAGTGGCAGATGTGATGAACTGTGATCTTCCACAGTCTTGCGACGTTTGCATGCAATGGGGAAGGTTCAAAAATTGTGTGCTCTAATCCAAAATCACAAAAATCAGTGGGTGGTCATATGTGCATCTCTGCTTGCTCGTCATCGATTGGCTCCTGAATACCACCGACCTTCCTATCCTCTATTGTTACTGGTGACCAGAAGTGGTTAACATATGGAAAAGAAAGGCCCAAAATACCTGCGCACATCCACAAAAGACAATGTTATACATCTGGTGGAACAGCGACGGTGTGGTGTATTACGAATTGCTTCCCCGGGAAGTAACCATCACTGCTTAAATTTATTTTCAACAACTGACACGCCATGCCGGCCGGAGTGGCCGAGCGGTTCTAGGCGCTACAGTCCGGAACCGCGAGACCTCTGCGTGGCAGGTTCTAATCCTGCCTCGGGCATGGATGTGTGTGATGTCCTTAGGTTAGTTAGGTTTAAGTAGTTCTCAGTTCTAAGGGGCTGATGATCTCAGCAGTTAAGTCCCATAGTGCTCAGAGCCATTTGAACCATTTTGACACGTCATACAGACGCAATACAGAAACAACGACCAAGAAGACTGCGTGAAGTGATGCTACTCCAAGATAATGCTCGCTCGCAATTTGCTAGACTGACAACAAAACATTATACAGGAGCTGGGTTGGAACTTATTCCGTACCCACCATCTTCACCTGACCTTGCGCCCTCAGATTTTAACGTTCCCCGCTCTCTGTTGAACAGCCTTCGAGAATCTCCCTTTCCGGATGAAAATGCGCTCCGATCTCGGCTGCACGACTCCTTCGTCTCAAAGCCACGTGATTCCTACAGTTGCAAAATCGAAAACTTATTCTTTATAAATAGTGAAGAGAATATATTATTGATGACTAAAATGTCTGTTATGTGTATCTGTTGTGTTAATGTCATGAAAAAACGCTACGAACTTACGCATCAACTCAATAGTTACTTGCAAAGATCAGTGAGGTTGATAGGACGAACGTGGCAGGAAGTCTCACGGCAGCCAAATGACAGAGTGACGTAGCAGGCAGCGGAACAGCGGAAGCCGCGCAGTTCACAGAATGAAGTCATTCGGCCGTGTTTGCCCAAGCTACCCCGGCCCAGATATGCAGCAGCGGGACAGCTCGTTTCTGAATCACCGACTTTGAGAAGTCCCTGACGTTTCCGCACGTGACATTCCAATGAGTTGCTGTCGTTCTCCACATAAACTCGTAAATGACGAAAGAGGTGAGGAGCTACGTTCCTAAGCAAGCTAGTCAGCTTACGAGTTGCATGTTCAAAAATGGTTCAAATGGCTCTGAGCACTATGCGACTTAACTTCTGAGGTCATCAGTCGCCTAGAACTTAGAACTAATTAAACCTAACTAACCTAAGGACATCACACACATCCAAGCCCGAGGCAGGAGTCGAACCTGCGACCGTAGCGGTCACGCGGTTCCAGACTGAAGCGCCTTTAACCGCACGGCCACACCACCGGCCGGCCAGTTGCATGTTGTGTTCACTGTAACTGCCCATATGAACTGCGGTATCTGGTATGGCACTTAAAAGCTTAATTTCTCACTTAAGCCAATGAATAAGTTCTACCCTACACTAAAAAAAAAAAAAAAAAAAAAAAAAAAAAAAAAAAAAAAAAAAAAAAAATCTGACCGGAAATGTGAATTTTACTCTCATTTTACTGAGGAGATAAATGACGCAGCTATGAAATAATTGAAGCTTATGTTATTTATTCTACTACACTGCATCGCAGTAACAGAAAGAACTGGTCATGGAATACGTCATTTATATTCTAGACTTATAAAAAGAGTAATCCCAGAATAATGAAATTTTGAATTACCTAATGCGAAAATGATAGTATCTACTAGAGGAAATTAATAATAATATCTAATGCTCAGCTTAAGGTATTTTTATTCTTGCAAAGCTTAACAATATCCAAAGAAATGGGAAAATATCGGTCAGCGCCTCTCAGCAGGAATTATACTGCCACTTTCGTGTAATGATTTTGGAAAACCATACTGAAGTCCAAATCAGAATGGGGTGAACAGGAAACATTTTCTTCGTTCTTTTGAAATGAACAGTATTTTATCTTATTTTTATTCAGCTTCGTGAAATAGAAAGAATGCAGCATCATCAAACTGACATTAGTATTCATAAAAGTATACAACATTTTTCACCTTTCTTCATTTCACTGAATTAGTCACCTCAAAAAATTTGTGGGACCTTAAGAGTTACTGAAGAGAATAGAGAGGTTTTGTGTGGAGAACGAAATTCAAGCTGATATCGAAAGCTTGAGATTGCATCCTGCTGTTCCTTTGACATAAATCCTTGTTTTGAGTCACAAATCTCACAAGTAACTAGATGCGCTTTGATGACAGTTCTGCTTGGTGGATAAAGACCTGTGAATGTAACAATTTCCCTGTGTACCATCAATGCACTGAAAGCAAAACTATTCTATCCACACAACTGCCACGCATTTGGCAAAAGGAACTCTAGCATTCCAGAAACAGTTACATATCTTTGAATTGACATCCATTGTGGTTCTGCAGACGAATGCTGAAGATTAGGTAGGTATGTCACGTAACTAATGAGGAAGTACTGAATAGAATTTGGGATCAAAGAAATTTATTGCACAACCTGACTCGAAAAGTGATCGGTTGGTAGGACGCATTCTGAGGCACCAAGGGATCACCAGTTTAGTACTGGAGGTAAGTATGCGGGCTAAAATTCGTAGAGGGAGACCAAGGGATCATACCGCAAGGATATTCGTGGGATAGAGGTTGCCATAATTACTCGGAGAAGAAGAGGCTTGCTCAGGATGGAGTAGCTTGGAGAGCTGCATAAAACCAGTCTTCGGACTGAAGACCACAACAGCAACAACTACTATTGATATCCACTCACAATAGCAGCCGCTGGCGGTGGTGTTAAGCAAGCTGGACTGTTACAACATGGAAACAGATCATCTTCAGGAATTAAATCTTTTTTTAGACTAGCAATAACAGTATACACGCTCGGAAGCGTTGTTCTGCATCAAACTGCCGCCAGTACTAGTGTTGTAGAGCAGGTGAGTAAATACGAGTACGCCCTGCAGCTGCTAGGGGAACATTTGAAGTGACTGAGGGGCCTGACCGTTGTGCCACAAAAAAATCTCGCTTCACCTATACCTTTTACGATGCCAAGAAACTCCAAAAATTGCGTGGTTTCCCCAAAGTAAAGAAATGCTTCGAAATGAACATAATTTAAGGAATGAAATCAAAACAAAACCATTGTCCTCAATTGCACCACAGTCTGTGTGTCTGAGACTCAGATGATCTGTATGTCCGATATGTGTCTGACAGTCTGTGTCCCGCATCAACACGTGTGTGTGTGTGTGTGTGTGTGTGTGTGTGTGTGTGTGTGTGGTAAGGAGGGTAGGGGGTCATTGGACAAAAGGGGATTTATGCACTCCCTTGAAATCTGAGAGGTATAAACTTCTTTATTCATCAGAAAATTCTCATGAATTTCTAGCAGTGAGTTCCTGCGATTTTGTTATGTCCACAGAAGCAGCAAAAACTGTGGCTTTAGCAACCTCTGTATTGTTGTGACCTGGCGGTCTTTGCGTTACCTTCAGGTGCCGCGAGCGGTTAACGCCGGTGTGCTATAAGGTTAACTCTGAAAATAGAGGCGGATGAGTGTCATATGGTAGGCACATCTGTAGTGGACTCGGCCCTTAATGGAACTGCCAGAGAAACTGAATCCCAAGGGACCAGCACTTGTAGATGTTGCGGCTTCCGTCGGTTCTCTTTTAAAATAACGAACATGGCGACAGGGTTAGTAGAACTTAAAATGGCTGCTTTACTTCCGGTGTCTAGTCGACAGGTACATTTAACCTTACCTACTAATCTTTTACTTTCTTGCCTGTAGCCAGAAGCGGAATTCATCACTTCTAGCAGGGTTTCGGATTATTAATTAAATCGTTGTAGAAGGCAGCATGGGAATTCTGTAGATCAGAAGTCGTATCTCATACGATATAGCACATATTTACATAAGCACACACACGGAAAAACAAAGTAGTCTGTTACTATCAAAATATAGGATATTGCACACATAGGAATAACACATGCCTGACGCAGGAAAGTCTTGTTACAGGACAGTACAAAGGCCATAACTGTGCAATATAAATTCTGTTTACTCGTGCAGTCCTTGAGGAGGAGGACGAGATTAGTGTTTAATGTCCCGTCGACAACGAGGTCATTAGAGATGGAGTATAAGCTCGGATTCGGGTAGGATGGGAAAGGAAATCGGCCTTGCCCTTTCGATGGAACCTTTCCGGTATTTACCTGAAGCGATTTAGGGAAACCGTAGGAAACCTAAATCTGGATGGTGGGACACGGTTTTAAACCGTCGTCCTCCCAAATGCGAGACAAGTGTGCCAACCACCGAACCACGTAACTAAGTGCACTGAGAGATAAATCGTAATTATTATTATTCACCAGAAAGAATAAACTGAAGCGACAGGGGCAGTACAAAGCATTATCACGCAAACATAGGAAGCTTTGTTGCGCCTACCAATATACTGTAAATCTAAACCGTTGCATTTCTGATGGTTCACGATCATAATGATTGTGGTTGCTTTAGCTCTAAAGCGAAAGAGCACTAACCAGAGGTGTAAGGTCAACGGCTGCTACTGAGAACAGTAAGCAAGCACAAAGAAATACAAATGGCGGCAACTTCCGCGCTACTGAACTCCACGGACCTACTCCAACTAACAATTGCAAGCAAGTGAGGACGATAGGGCCTCTCCCGTCAACTTTGTTGCCGAGAGCATCGCAGCCCAGTAAGCGTCCACCGGCAGAAAGAGGAGCCCGTAGCCAACGTTAACAGAGTGACAGTTAAGCATTGTTCCGGCCCGAAAGGCCTGGTCTCACGTTTCCGAGGTTGGGACCCGTAGAGTCATGAGAATCCTGCAGAAATAGGAGGACAGACAGGTGTCCGTACGTCACGAAGAAAGCGTGGTCTGGAATCGAAATAACGGCCCCAACAGCCTTTGTGGCTGTTCGCCAGTTTCCGAATTAACAGTAATTTTTAAATTAAGGCTCTGAAAATTACTTCGCCCCCACGAGAATACAGTCCTATGAAGCTATGGTGATATCTGACTGCCCGGATATGTTAGGATGATTTGGTTTAACTGACGTTTAATTTCACCGACTTCCTCAACAGTAATCGGATCGATATTTATGATACATCTAGTGATTCGTAAATTTCCGTATAGTTTGAATCTGCCGTCAAAAAATTTAAATGTATTTTGTTATAAAAATCATTCTTTGTAAGAAGGCTCTTAAGGGTTGCAAAAAAAATGGTTCAAATGGCTCTGAGCACTATGGGACTTAACAGCTGTGGTCATCAGTACCCTATAACTTAGGACTACTTAAACCTAACTAACCTAAGGACATCACACACATCCATGCCCGAGGCAAGATTCGAACCTGCGACCGTAACAGTCACGCGGTTCCGGACTGCGCACCTAGAACCGCGAGACCACCGCGGCCGGCTTAAGGGTTGCAGTCTTTCCTACTGCGCACCTTAAGATAGGCTAGAGAAAGGTCTCTATTCTACACACTGAAGTTCATAGTTGTATATTTTCTGTTCTTGAACAGCTGTGCAATAATTACGTAGGTGGTGCAGAGCGACTGCATGAAAGATTCAAGTCCTACCTAGGCGAAACATTAAAATTTGACGTCCTACATCACTAGACGGAGCTGAAATGTTCGACGTCCGTTTTATTGACGCCGATTGAACTTTCTGTTCAAAAAACCATTGGGACTTGGTATGTTACGATCTCTGTTTCCCAAGTTCCCATATGCTGGGGACTGTTGTCCAATCCCGCGTAATAGATTTCCGAGAGCATCACCGCACCGTCCGAAGTGTGCTTGTCTCCCTTCGTGTGTAGCCACGAGGGACGGATCCTCGCCATTTTTGGTACAAATAGTAGTAAGGATTGTCGCCTGCAAGGTGTTTGCTAAGAAGGAGCTGAGTGCTACTATTTCACTCTCGCTGGTGTGGTACCCCTTGCTCGTAGGCTTTCCTAAGCACTCCCAAGTATAGGAGACACGTTTAGCTACGAATTCAAACGAGGACTAGTTAACAACTACGTTCTTACAACAGAACTGATACAAATTTGTTACTCGAAACCCAGACGAGATCATCAGAAAGCCATCGGATAAGGTAATCGCTACATACGATGGCGCCGGACGGGCGACTGAAAAAGTCACTTCTAGCGAGGAAACGATACGCTTTGGATCCCATTCAAGTTACATTGGCGTTTAGACTGTATGTGCATTGCGTCAGATGGCGCTTCTGGTTTCGCCTCTCGGGATTTCCGACGTTGGCAATGGCTACTGTTGTCCTAGACCATAACAGTTTAACCATAATAGTCTACGGATGAATAAAGCTACTACTAATGCTACCACTGGATGTGTTTGGCTATCACGCTGTTCACCGGGCATCATGCTTTATCGTTGGCGCGGCAACCGTTTCGGTGTTGTCCTGAGGTCGAGGTCGTTACCACCTCTCCCTCTCTCTTTTACCCGCACAGATTTTATCGAACATCAGAAAAACATCGATCTAACATCTTGGCCCTCGGATTCCGGAGATAATTCTCAGCACAACGTAAACATGACAACCATGCCTAACCAGCAATCGTCTGCATGTCACGCAGGGACACCCACTCCCCTCGATAACCGACGGAATCACAACAGTTGTTTACTGTTTGTCTGTGGGCAAACAAGATCCGTGACCGCATGTTGAGTTTACAAGGCAGAGTTATTGTAACAGGCTACAAAGAATATAGCCATGCAGTACTGTATGTATGTACATTTATACTTCTGTGGGCCCAGGTGCATGATTACAAATGAGAGGAGAAAACGTGAGTTTGCAAAGGTCGAAAAGGTGTCCTTTGTAGGAAGTGGGACCTTCTCAAACTCTGTGGCGTGGGAATACGATGCAACGTACAGCCACAGAGTTTGTAACCCTGCTGTATAGTGGGCACGGCTGCACAACAGGGAGCCAAACGAGGAGCCGAGTACGGCCTTGCTTTCTAACATTCAATTCTACTTGCCCATTTGTGGGTGGTTTTTGGGGTCCCTCTCATACTTCACCCTAGAAACATAAGAAACGCATCTTGTTCAACTGTAATTTTAGTAATCATCATTAAATAAAGAGAGATATGAAAATAATGAAATAAATCCAGTAACATAATCATATGTAGATAGCTGATAGCTAACGACGTATTATAGGTGGCAACCAAGGCCAATAACCGTTATTTATTCATGGTGTTTTCATGTTACTTTACTACGAGAGGTATAAATGTGTTGTGTTTTTCCGGTTATTTTTACTGCTATCGAAAGGAATTCCTCAATAACTCTGATATTTTTGCATTGCAGGCTTCTAATTTTCAGATTTTTTCTGAATAAAAATGCTTTTATTAGTCAACTCACTGGATATCCTGGATTTATTCGTATGAAGAATGGGATTTCAAATCGAAAAACCAAGAAGATCTTGGCTAACTCTTTGCAAGACGAATGACACGGCAGTTGATCTCTGGGGTGTAGAGTGGAATTAAATCACCACCCAGCACCATTGCGTCTTGGCTCCCCACTAAAAGGGGTAAGACCGCTTCAGTGAAGAAGGCAGAGCGTTCCCATCGCTACCCCGAGCATCAAGGTGACTATATGTTAATAAGAGTGTGAGAGCCATACCCCTAGCATCCGGAAGATATTGGACGTCGTCGACGGGTAACCCTTCAGGGATGAGAATCACCACACCGCTACCGGTATCCGACACGTAAAAAACAAAGGGGATACACCCAGATGTGTTAAGAAAACCATCGATACGCACTTCTTCGCGAAGGCCGAACCTTGAATGATCAGCCGAAACATATTCGACGTGGCCATCAGAGTGTTTGAATGTTAGTCCCTGGGTGAAACGTCGTGCAACATCAGCGCTAACTTCTTCGGTCGGCAGTTTGGTGTACACGACGCTACTCGTGAAGGAGAAGTAAATTCCTACATCCCAAGGTGAGAGATGAACTTCGTCACGTACGAACTGTACCACTTCACGATTCCGAGGTCGCGCATGTTTCGCAAGAAATGTGATCTGTACAGTACCACGGCGGTAAGATAATGCCGTTGCAGATCAGAACTTGGATTAATATAGGGGTGTAGCAACACGCGCTAACGAGTGGACTGAAACAGGCCGGCGGAGCGCTTCCCATAAGGCCGAGTACGTCGGTCTACGGACGACGAGACGACGGTCAACTGAGCTACTGCGGAATGACTCACTACACTTCCTCGAAGATTTACTGCCGCCATTAACTCTTGGTTCAAATGGTTCAAATGGCTCTGAGCACTATGGGACTTAACATCTATGGTCATCAGTCCCCTAGAACTTAGAACTACTTAAACCTAACTAACCTAAGGACATCACACAACACTCAGTCATCACGAGGCAGAGAAAACATGAACTCTTCTCCTACCTTCCAAGCATCACAGAAGTTCTCCTACAGAACTTGGGGGACTAACACCCCTCGAAGAAAGGACATTGCGGAGGTTCTTACCTTACATTTATGTACATTCCGGATCAACTGCCATCCCTGAACCATTCATCAATCCTCTGCAGAACCTCCTGCAAGTCGCTACAGTCTTATGGCGTTGCTACGTTCTTATAGACAACTGCATCGTCTGCGAACAGTCTTAAGTATCTTCCGACGTTTTCAGCTAGATCCTTAATATACGAGTATACCAAACTCCAATCATATTAATGTGGAGAAAGAAAATTGTTGAATCTTTCCCTCCTTTGATAAACTAGTAGGGACGCCCATGCGCTTAAGGCAGCGTAGAAACGTATTCGTTTGTCGAATACACAGTAACACCGAGACAGCGCGGTAAACAAAGGGAAGCATGTGTTCTTCAAATGGAATTACCGCTTCAGTTTGCTAGAGGAACAATGATAACCTGTATAGCGCCAGTATTATCAACGAAAGAAGCCAGCATGTTGGTTGTGGGGTCTTTGTGTGAGGAGGTTTGTGTTTCATCCCTCCAGTACAAGTAACAACATCCTATGACATAAAAAATTAAGTAATAACTAATCAGTTGTTACCAATACTAGAGATCAAGTGGGGTTAGAATTGTTGTTCACGCACATGAATCATGCCACAGAATCAAAATGGCGCCCAGGTCTCCTATCAATTGAAATATTACCTGCCACACTAAGAACAGATTTTTCACAAAGGGTTCGTCTGCATAGTAACGAACGTGTCACTCTCTTATGTTTAGTGCTTTTGTCTTTCTGGGGATAATGGACTTGTGATTGTATTCAGTAACTACACTGAAGTGTGTGAAACACATACAAAATCGATGTTTAAGAAAATGTAAAACTATTTGGCCTTTCTAACGCGTCAGTTTGTCTCAACTGCTATATTCAGACCTTATACAGTCACCTACTTCATATGGGCTGTTATAAACTGTTGCGTCGTTCATTCGTTCACCGTACCATCTGAGAGTCAGCATTATCTTTTATGAGGTGGTTAGGAAGATGGTTCCCAATTTTGAAAATCAGAATGTTCTCTTCACGTTTCCATTATTATGAAACCTTTCTCTGATAAATTACTCACCCTCTTTGAATCCTGAGGTGAGATCTTTTCCTATCCTTAGCTTTTCAGCGTTTTTAATCAATCCACCCAGGCACCATGATACCCCCCAGGACTCTTCCCGTTGTGCTCAAGTAAAGCACCAGTGGCTGGAATGCTGACTACTGTGTAAGGATCTCACATAATTCAATTTTCATTGAGATATTTCAATCTCATTTTATCTATGACAATAACAGAAGCTGAAGAAATGAATTAAGTTCGTGCATCTCTCAGGACTTGAACCTAGATCTCCGCGCTCACAACAGCAGCACAGTAAAAAAATGGTTCAAATGGCTCTGAACATCTGAGATCATGAGTCCCCTAGAACTTAGAACTACTTAAACCTAAATAACCTAAGGACATCACACACATCCATGCCCGAGGCAGGATTCGACCTAGAACCGCTCGGCCACACCGACCGGCTGCACAGAAAAAATGCTGCACAGACTATCCTAGACGAATGCCTTCTCTAACATAAACGTCAATTCACGTCTTCAGCTTATTTTCCCCTTCTTAGATTGTCACTAACAAGGGGAAAATAAGCTGAAGACATTGTAAATAAAGATGAGACTCGACCATCTCAAGGAAAATTTAGTTATATTAGATCACCTACATCGAGGTACAGGCAAAATTTCACCATTACGTCCAAAACTGGGGTGCTATTCCACTACCGAAGAGCCTCGTCAATAACGATGATCTATGAGCTAGAAACTAAGCTGGAGATGTGGACTGAAGTTTCTATTGCGGATGATTTAGGACTCGGGTTGCCGAGATCGGTGTTATGTCTAGCACACCTACATGATATACCGAGAAACTTGTGTTGAAGTCTTGTCTGTGACAAAAATTTTAATTCTTTTCTTCAGCTTCTATAATTACTTGAGTTGCGATGTTGGTTGGGTTTACGCAATTTTTCATATCATTCGATTGTCGTAAACATGTCCCCGAGTCAACGTTTTGCTTTTGTGGTAGAGATTCCTTTTTGTTCTTTTTAACTGTAATGTGTACCAGTGATTTGGTATCTTCTCTGTTTGCACCTTTGGATAGTTTAGCATGCAAAATCAATGGTGTTTATACTTTACGTTATTCTGCAAATCATTCGACTTCCTTTCGAGAAACGTGAACATTTTTCATGAAAGCTTTGCGTTATCAATTCGCTTGGCTCGATTATACTTGACTTTTGGGCACTAGTATACTACTTTTTCCATTATTGCCAAGCAATGCACTTTCTTTCAAAAAAGGCAGGTTAATGATTAATTGTTTAAGAACTGTAGGTAGGTAGAATCTTCCACATTCCTAAATTCATAATTAGGAGTAAGAGTTTTGCGTTTTAAGAAAATAGATCTTAGTGAAACACTATTTAAATTGGTTATAGCTTGCTTTAACAGCATGATATTGCATAGGTGGAAGTGCATACCCCCCACTCCCCCATCAACCATGTACTTTGCCGTTGGTGGAGTGGCTTGTTTGCTTATGTGACATAGACAGCAATACCGCACGTGGAACGACAACGGATGGATATCTGTTGCGATGTGAGACAGACAGGTGGTTTCTGAAAAGGGGCAGCAACACTTTTCAGTAACTGCAGCAGCAACAGTCTGGATGACTGGGTGAACTTGCCTTCCATTATGTTGGTTGCATAAATTCGTAGCTTTTTCTGTTTTGCATGTTGTTGTTCCGGTTGCTATGGATTTATGTATCGGTTGTCAATTTTTAATTGTTGTTCACTACCGCTCTTTGATCTTACATCTTGTCACTTTGTCGTTTGGAAATAGTGAGTGGAGCCATGGACGCTAGAAAATGGAGTGCCAAGTGGAGACTTTGAAACATTTTCGATATTCTTCTGTCCGAATTCACTAGAGGAGTGAGAGAAGCGGAGGCCGTGCATGGGGATCACACCACTGGACAGAGTATGGCAAGAAAATGGTTTCCTCGTCTTAAGGAGGATCTTTTTGACATTATTAACCCTCCAAGTTCAG